>NC_060119.1:26452252-26784439 GCF_021461395.2 Schistocerca americana | reverse complement strand
CGTCAAGAGCAACTGAATGTGGAAAAGTTGGTGGCGCGGGGGGGGATAAAAGGTGCTGACGAAGACTAAGAATTGAATATAGTAAGGAGGTAGTAAGCGGATGTAGGTGGCAGTACTAATGCAGAGGCGAAGGAGGTTTCACAGGACAGACTACTGGGAAGAACAGCACCATAACAGTCCTCGTCTTGAAGACCACAACAACAACATGTCTGCAACGAGTGCTCAAATCAACACGAGATAAGAGGGTTGGAACTTCAGCAGCGGCAACTATTTATTTACAGGTCGTACAAAATACATACGTGTTTCAAAGTTTTACTGACCTTCAGAGTAGTCACCAGCATTGTGTATAACCCGTTGCCAGTGATGTGGAAGTCGTAGGATAGTCTTAGCAGTTTTGTTGACAGTTCCAGCGACGCTGTCTATTGTCCGATGAATTTGTAGCAGTTCTGAAGGGGATGCCGTAAAGTGTTTCCTTCGGTTTAGAAATCGAGTTGAACTGACGAGGGCTTAAGTCAGGGGAGTGCTGTAGGTGGTGTAGCACTTAGCAGCCCCATCAGCCAAACAGTAACAGCTTGCACTGTACGTGCCTGAGCATTGTCCTGCAAAATGATGGTCAGGCCCTGTTGGAAGTGTCATCACTTCTGTCTCTATGCTGTTTATTTTTGGAACACAACATACGACCAGCTTAGACACAGAAGTGATGACACTTTCTGCAGGATCCGACCATCATTTTGCAGGACAATGCTCAAGCACGTACAGTGCAAGCTGTTACTGTTTGGCTGATGGGGTTCCTAAGTGCTACACCACCTACAGCACTAACCTCACTTATGCCCTCGTGAGTTCAACTCGATTTCTAAACTGATGGAAACACTTAACGGCACTGCTAAGAGTATCCTACGACTTCCACATTTCTGGCAACGGGTTATACACAATGCTGTCAACTAGTTAGAAGCTCAGTAAAACTTTGAAACGGGTATCTGTTTTGTACGAGCTGTAAATAAATGGTTGCCAGTATTAAAGTTCGAACCCTCGTATAAACAAATCTCTCCACGTACTCTCGACTACGCTGCAACATTACTTCAGTGGTAATGTCTTAAATGGAAACTGGTGGACCATTTCCTTCCTGAAAGACAGGAGGGGGAGAGACGATATAGTATATGCTAATCACTGCCTATAAAAACAACAGGTCTCTCGTGGTAGACGCTGCAAAAGAGGCGTTGTGTAGCAGGATGTGTTTTCCTACTGAACTTCCTAGAAGAGTCGCCAAACGTACTGTGCTTGCTGCTACGTGTATCTAGCGGGAAGACCACGCAGATACAATCAGAGAGACTCGAGCCCAAAGGAGGTTGAGCGGCAGTCGTCGTTCCAGCCAAGTGCTCGCGTTCGGAACGGGATAGGGGGAAGTGAGACGGGTACAGAAAGTACCCTCCGCCACACATCCAAGGCGGCTAGCGAGTATACATGTACATGTAGAGTATATTCAGTGCAATATGTTATCTGAAACCACAAGGATTTTAAATTCCGACAGAAGGCAATGGATAACACAGGGCGAATCATCTAAAACTTGCACCACAGATGCTGCGGGAACGGAAAGCGCTATTGATATGCATTATCACAGAATGGATTGACAGTCAGGGGTTCCTATTGTTAGCCAATAAACAGATAATAATAATACTTAAAAAGTGCAATTTTTGTGCAAATATCCATTTTAAAATGGAACGATGCCTGTTGACAATAACAAACGAAAGTTGGGGTAAATTAGTGTTGTGTACATAGTTCCGCGTAGTCAGCGCGTACACAACTTTCCCACTAGAGCGCGCCCCGCTAAGCACAACAGCGCAGGCGCAGCGCTCGTCCATCTCCGCACTACGAGATGACGCTGTCTTAGAGACGGACCAAATTCTGTTTCCGCCGATTCCCGTATTAATATGTAACGCAGCCAATGAGATTGTTGCTAACGAAGAACCTTTTCTCCTCGCGGATCACACTCACGCAGTGATACCTGAACGCGCGAGGTATTATAACGAGTGTACAGACCTCCGAGTAGTCAGTCTGCATTTGTCTGCACCAGTCTGTACCAGTCTGCATTAGTCTGTACCAGTCTATAGTCAAGTTTCCGTCTGCGCCTAATAATATTATCATATTCCTGTACATAGCCATGAAGATAAATGGATAGGCACTTTGTCAAGTATCAGAGATATGTGAGAATAAGATTAACGTACCAAGACCAAAGGAACTTCAGATTGTCAATTGTAAATAGCATCGAGAATCAAGTTGAGTAATTTATGCTTTTTATTATTTTAATAAATGTGTGTGAAAATTAATCAAGTTCTGTTTAAAGTTGGTCACCGTCAATCTGCTACTCTAAGCGTGCAAGTGGCATTTCTATCGTCTGACCTAACGGCAGAAGATAAACACGCCACGATAAGACCACGAGACATATTGCTGACTTGTTTAGTGAGGAAGCCACATTTACAAATCACTGGCAGGTAACGAGCCGGAACATGCACTGTTGGTTTTTGAGAATTGTGGGATAGTGAACCATCAGGTCATAAGGTCATTTTTCATAAACGGAACACTGAACACGCTCAAGTATCGCAGCCTCCTAACAGTCCATTTTTCTCTGATGCTACAAGACGTTCCTCTGGAGATAAGGAGGAACCTGTGCTACGAAAATGATGCTGTCCAGTCCACATTGTACAAAGTACTACAGCAGCTCTTCACGAATTCTTTCCAAATTGTTGGTCTGGACGCAGAGGACCTGTACCTTAGCCGGCCCTTTTTGTGTGGGAAAAGCTGAAAGATGCTGTGTAAAAGAAGACACCGACCACACCGAATGATATCCAACGACGTATTACTGCAGCCTGCTCGGACATGTCCTGTGAAATCTTTGCAGGTGTCCAGCGGTCGTCCCATACCAGACTGGACTGCCGGCGGTCATTTTGAACGCAGCCTGTGATGGTCAATTGTCTCTTTACTGGTCAGAATCCACGTAACTATTGTGTGTATTTGTGTTGACTTTTAGTGTGTGCTAGCGCAGGTACTGTACAAGTACAGCTGTGGCAACTTTTCAGAATACCATATCTCAAAAAAGACTCGTACTAGACTCCTGCAGCAAACACCACTGGCATTCTGATTTACCCTACATGTAATTTGTTACGTCAATAAGCATTGTTAAATTTAAGAAGTGTATATTTGCACAAAAAGACACTTCCTAGGTATTGTTACAATCTCTTTATTGGCTAACAATCAGATCCCCTGACTACCAGTCCACTTGCCACTTCCGCAGCATTTGTCCCCCTATGTATCCTTAGACATTCTGCCTTCATTTTTCCAATGAGGCCAGTGTAATCAGGAACATTACCAACGGCAGACGAGTAGTCTCATTACAAATAAATCCCGCAGAGGCAAGACTTCTGCGTGTCGTATGCCAAGAATTCTGACGCGTTTCCTGCGACTCTGCCACATAACGCGTTTTCTTGTAGTAAACTATAGATGCTTCGTGGATATTATTTCTAAAACATTGAGATTTACACGTCGCGGGAGTCTCTCTTCTGCTTATCTCCAAACTTTTACATATAAGTGGCTGGAAGGAGTTTGAAGTTTCGCTTCAGTGAACTACGTTCTAAATTTATTCTGCCCCGGGAAGTTATCGTGAGTAGCGGTAAAATAGTCCACGAAGAGCAATGCGCTTAAATATGCCAACCAATCAACCGGTGCCCGAGAGCTGCGCGGAATATTACAAATAATAGTAAATCCAGAGCAAATTGGCGGATTACCTCGCCCGTCCGATCAGAGCGGCTTTAGAGTCCGAACGTAACCGGAACTGCCGGTAAGCCATCCAGTTGAGAGCGACTGATGTGATTGAAGCTGCGTGAGGCCGGCGTTCGGTGCCGTCTCTCCTCTCTTCAGAGGCGCCAGCCGCGGGGAGGGGGGGGGGGGGGGGGGGGGGAAGGGGGGGCTGTTCGCTCCAAACAGCGTTCCGCGCTGAAAGCTTTGCCGCGGGGTAGCACGGGCAGGAGGTGGGTTCCGCCGCCTCGGGCGCAGCCGCTGGGAAGCAGCGAGAGGCAAGCTGACTGCTGAGCGAGCGATGACGCGTCCCAGGGACAGCACCGCGCCTGCCAAAGCCGGGGCTCCGCGTTCGAGACCCGGCCCCACAGGCAGGGGTCTGAGGGCGGCAGGGAGCCGACCGCTGTGCCGCCCTGAAGGGAGCGCCGCGTAGACAGTGATGTATCTCATTGCTGCCGATCAGAGCCCCTCGGAGAGCATTAAAGATAAACACCAGTCTTAACTGCCTGATTGTAAAGTGACCTGTTTCCAAATTACATACAAAAATAACCACTATTTCAGTATACATGTAATTCGAAAATGATGCTTTGCTGATTAACATTGTTCTTATGTGAAAAGCACAATATAAATGTGAAATTAATACTGTAACTAATCGAAAGAAATGTAGCACATGGTCAGGATGTACCAGTAAACCTATCATTATAAAATTACTACAGCAAATTAAATAGAACATACAAATAAAGCATGTTAATTGAATTCAGGCACTGGTTGATTTTTATAAACAAATTTAGAAATGTAATTGTTACCTGTAACATAATTAGTCAGAAAATGTTATATTAACTCGTAACTAAGTTGAAAATAGGTTCACCTTGTACAGCACTGTGATTGTAAATTCTTAGCAATGTGTATCTCATATTCGGTTTAACTTTTAATTGTGATTTTACATAAAATTGTAATTTTCATTGTAGGTAATTGTTAACAAAAGTATAAATAGAGGTCACGCAGGCACCTCGGGGCACTCGTTGTTTGGCTAGGGTTGCGAGCAAATGTATTGTAGGTACACTCGTTTGTTGATTGTTGTGAACACTGTGTCGTTTGATGTCAACTTTGGGTACATGTGATGTAACCGGTACAGTTCACCAGGCTCGGACACCAGAGTCCTGGAAATATATTGGTGTTAAAACTGCACTGTACTTTGGAATTTATTTGGGAGTCTTCCGCAATCCTTTTCATAGGCTGCACAGCGACGAGACGAATCCAGGAATTTTACAACACCCCGAGAACTAAACAACTTTCACCGTTGGTAGAATTGACGTGAAAACAACAGCGCATCGACTGGGCATTTCACTCAAAAGTCAAAACATTTGCAACGCGGAGGTGGGAAAATATAAACATCTTAACAGGCTTCACAGCGTTGGCAATGTCCACCTCAGCACCATGCTCACACCTACCAAACAAAACAGAGTAAAGTATTGATTCAGAAGATGTAACATTACTTTTGGTTGGAGCGATACTTCAATATACGGAAATAACATTGCGTGTGCCTCATTAGTAAAACGTGTGGATCAACACTGTTTGAATTGTGCAAGTGTGAATAATTGAATTAGGGTGATGTGAGGCCGGCGTCGTCCCGCTCTGCATTGTCGCCAGATTTATTCAAGATGGTGGTTCCAAGATGGCGGCGACATATATGGCAATGTCGCAATGACGTAATGGGGGGAAGATCAAATTTTGGCGGGAAAATAGGTCAATTGAGCTACCTCCCCTCCGCCCCTCCCTTCCTCTCCCTCAGAAAATGGCAGGAAGTTCAAATTTTGTCAGGAAAAAGGTTACTTGGGCTATGTCCAGTAAGCTAAGAAAAAAGCGGCAATATTTTGGCGGGAAGAAAAAGATCACTTTGGCTACCTCCACTAACCTAAGTCATCTGACCTCTTCCTTTCGGAAAAGGACTCAGCCTGTTCTGAGCTGCCGGATAGGATAGATGTAAGTCTTTATTTTGCATGCAGTGTTTATTTAATCTGACTTATCACAGGCAGTCTCTCCACCAAGTGTGTTTACCATGAGACCTAGTACACAGTGCTACCACCAGAGGGCAGTGTCGTCCCTCCTGTGACAAAATCCAAGATAGATGCCTGGGAAAAATGGCAGAAATCAATAGAAACCCTTAATCCAGTCTCGTGTTAGACTTCCGCCAGTAGGATGGCGGTATCTGGTAACGTCATTGGAGGGGGATATAGGGCAGGCCCAGCAGCTCTGAAACCTCAGTCTTGTACAGTCAGCCAGCAGCAGCAGCAGGAGAAGAAGAAGAAGAACAACCATGAAGCATCAACAGCAGCTGCAATCCAACACAGCTCTGCAGAAAAGGAAGAAATGGAAAAGTACGTACCCCCTATCACATCTTTATCTTTGGTTAGCATTATTATTATTATTATTATTATTTATTGGGTTTGCATCTTGGTCCATATGTAATGCTTCCTTGTGTTTGTTTGGCAGTAGCCCTCGACATATCCAAGCCCGCAGGGTCATGTGCCGACATGTCAACCTCTGTCACTTCTGTAACTGTAGCGACCACATGGGATCCTGTAGCGCACATAGCCCACTTACTGGAGCAGGACAATAAACTGTTGTTGTCTGTTGCACACATCGATTGTGTGATGAGTACACGCAATCTGCTCCTAACACATCGAATGCTGCTGGTGGTCACAAACAACAGCAAGACGGAGGACAGTACTGGTCACAAACATATGACCCATCCCAGCACAACATCGCTGTGCTTGTGCAGACGCCGAGTGCAGATGCTGTGGATGTGAAGGCATCAGGTGTACCCATGCTTTTCAGTTCTACATACAGTTTAACTCCCAGTGGGAAGAAACGTGTAGACATTGGTACAGAACCACATCATGTCTGGAGCTTGCATGGGAGAATATAAATTGAAAATGCATCGAAGGGTGTTAAAGTGCCAATTTCTGAGTTAGACTGGGATGAAGTATTTCATCCAGGGCGCTACATCGATCAGCAGATGACTACAGAATATTATCCAACTCGTTCCCCCAGACATTCACCTTACTGGTGTGACACTATCTATCACAACAGTGATTGATTACTCTACACTATGTGCAAAATTGGGTGACAAGGGTGTTTATCTATGGAAAGACCCAGTTATGAACTTATATGATCTGGATACTGCGCTATGTCTTGCACTAGAGAGACTGAATCGTTGGAAGCTGAGCATAGACTCTGTATATGATGATGTTGTAAACTTCCTACATCTGCATAGTGTACATATTGATGATTTGGATCAGTACCTTTATTTGCACATGAACGCTGAACCAAAACAGAGTCAGATCAAATGTGCCTGTGAAAAACCTGAGTATTGTGAGGCACCCATTGGCTTCAGGGAGATACACGTGGAATTTATCGCATATAATAACTTTTATTTGGAAAATACTGCACAGGTGCGAAGAAGAAGACAAAGAAAGAGTATGATGATCTTTTTTTAAACACTGCTTCCAATGTATGATATTTAAATAAATAATGTATGAATATATAATCTCAAACTGTTTTTGTGGGGTTTATTTCATACCTCTCTCATTATAGTCCAACTATTACCCCTATTAATATCATTATCTTTCAGTGCTACACCTATAATGATGCACCAGCAGCAGCAGCAGCAGCAGACCGTTACCCCAAATATCTCCTCACCAGTCATTGACAAAATGAATTATCAATTTACTCTTCATGGGTAAAATATACATAGCCGATTTTTCTGTGTAGCCAATATAGCTCAGTTGGTTAAGTGATGGACGTCCCTCCAAGTGTATCTTTCTATATATGCCACCTGCTTGTCAGTACCTGACGTAATTAGTATCCTGGCAGGGTGGGTGAAACATCCACATCAGAAGGCCTTTGTTGTCGGTGACTACTGTCGGCAAGACTAACGTCCTCATGACGCTGCTAACACGTGTAGATGGAGTCCGATTTGAACATGTTTGTGTATTCTCAGAACACTGTTTCAGGTGAAGTGTCACTATTACAAGAGATACTGTGCGGTGTAGATGGTGTTACAGACACGACACTCAGTGAAAGCGGTGACATCCCCCCGCCTGAAAAAGCAAAGCCAAACACTGTATTCGTATTTGATTGATGTTCCTGTGGAAAACCAAGCCCATACTCGAACATATTTCTGTTTCGGTCGTCATATAGGTGCTGTCGCATTTGCTCTGAGCGAAACATATTCCAGAATCCCAAAACAGTTCGTTAGGGATAATGCAAACTTCATTATAGTTTTAAAACACATTTACCAGACACGTGTCAGAACTGAGATGTCGTTCAATGATTTTATAAAGACATGTGCTGATTACTGGAATCATTCACAGTATGGGTTTCTCGTTATTGATAAAACAAGAAAACTGAATGAGCAGGCGAAACTTTCAAGAATTTCTGTACACAGGGTGCATCATAATTAATGGTGTAAATGCATGCAGTTGAAAGTTCACTATATTAGAGGCGAAGAAGTCTCAGTAAACATAGGGTCGAAAATGCTACGAGCAATTTTTCACCTTCGATACTGTGAAGCATATCTCTTCTACTGCCAGCTCTTTGCTTTCCATATTTTGGGAAATGATAATATGGACCAAAACAAGAAAAAAATTGAGCCGTGCGCGGCTCGTGTTCATCCCATTAGCTCTTTGTCATCTTCTAGTACGGTAGTGACGCCTCTTTTGCTTATTCCATTTAGTGGCGTAACTAACTTCTTGCCTTACTTGCCCGTGAGTGGCAGCAGCAGCGCGTATCGATAAGTGCACTGTCGTACCATCTCTGGAGCAACAGATAGTATTTCCGGGTCGTCGTGTGTCAGGTAGTCAGTGAGTGGAAGACGCACCAGGAGTGCGGTCGTGACAGAGCAGCAGTGAAGATTTAGAAAATATTCTTGGGTGAAACCTCCAGAAGGACCTTGTATTCCAATTTTGCTTAGGCCTTGTGTCTTGGATTTTGAATGCCGCCTTAAGCCGATCTAAAGTTAATCAAAGGAGGTCGATTAAAGTTTTGAGTGTTAGCATCCTTGTTATAATATTGTGTGTCGATAAATAAAGTTTGTATGTTGAGTGCAACTGACAGGAACTCATTTTGGTCCCTTTCCACAACCTAATCCGCTCTGTCCTGCTAGGCATTTCAAAAATGTCCGGTAAACATGTCCTCTAAAATGCATACCTTAAAAGTTATGAGCACTTGTTCATTAGAAGAGTTATGTTCCAAAGTACCGAAGATGAACAGGTGCTCATAGCTCTTAAGGCATGCATTTTAGAGCACATGTTTACTGGACATTTTTTTCTTGTTTTCGTCTATACTGCCACTTCCCACAATATGGAAAGTAAAGAGCTTGCAGTGGAAGAGATTTGCTTCACAGTATCGAAGATGAAATATTGCTTGTAACTCTTAAGGTATGCATTTTCGACTCTATGTTTATTAAGACACACTTGCTTCTAGTATAGTGTACTTTCAACTGTACGCGTTTATGCCATTAATTATGATACACCCTGTACACAGGGTGGTCCATTGATCGTGACCGGGCCAAATATCTCACGAAATAAGCGTCAAACGAAAAAACTACAAAGAACGGAACTTGTCTAGCTTGAAGGCGCAATGGTCGGCCCGTTAGATGGCGCTGCCATAGGTCAAACGGATATCAACTGCGTTTTTTTAAAAATAGGAACCCCCATTTTTATTACATATTCGTGTAGAAAGTAAAGCAATATGAATGTTTTAGTTGGACCACTTTCTTTGTTTTGTGACATACGGCGCTGTAATAGTCACAAACAAATGGCTTACAATTTTAGACCAACAGTTGGTAACAGGTAGGCTTTTTAAATTAAAATACAGAACGTAGGTATGTTTTAACATTTTATTTCAGTTGTTCCAATGTGATAAATGTACCTTTGTGAACTTATCATTTCCGAGAACGCATACTGTTACAGAGTGATTACTTGTAAATGCCCCATTAACGCAATAAATGCTCAAAAGGATGTCCGTCAACCTCAATGCATTTGGCAATACGTGTAACGACATTCCTCTCAACAGCGAGTAGTTCGCCTTCCGTAATGTTCGCACATACATTGACAATACGCTGACGCATGTTGTCAGGCGTTGTCGGTGGATCACGATAGCAAACATCCATCAACTTTCCGCACAGAAAGAAATCCGGGAACGTCAGATGCGGTGAGCGTGCGGGGCCATGGTATGGTGCTTCGACGACCAATCCACCTGTCATGAAATATGCTATTCAATACCGCGTTAACCGCGCGCGAGCTATGTGTCTAACATCCATCATGTTGGAAGTACATCGCCATTCTGTCATGCAGTGGAATATCTTGTAGTAACATCGTTAGAACATTACGTAGGGAATCAGCATACATTGCACCATTAGATTGCCATCGATAAAATAAGGCCCAGTTATCCTTCCTCCCATAATGCCGCACGATACATTAACCCGCCAAGGTCGCTGATGTTATACTTGTCGCAGCCATTGTGGATTTTCCGTTGCCCAATAGTGCATATTATTGAGGTTTACGTTACTGCTGTTGGTAAATGACGCTGCGCCGCTAAATAGAACGCGTGCAAAATATCTGTCATCGTCCCGTAATTTCTCTTGTGCCCAATGGCAGAACTGTACACGACGCTCATAGTCGTCGCCATGCAATTCCTGGTGCATAGAAATATGGTACGGGTGCAATCGATGTTGATGTAGCATTCTCAACACCGACGTTTTTGAGATTCCCGATTCTCGCGCAATTTGTCTGCTACTGATGTGCGGATTAGCCGCGACAGCAGCTAAAGCACCTACTTGGGCATCATCATTCGTTGCAGGTCGTGGTTGACGTTTCACATGTGGCTGAACACTTCCTGTTTCCTTAAAGAACGTAACTATCGGGCGAACGGTCCGAACACTTGGATGATGTCCAGGATATCGAGCAGCATACATCGCACACACTCATTGGGCATTTTGATCACAATAGCCATACATCAACACGATATCGACCTTTCCGCAGGTGGTTAACGGTCCATTTTAACATGGGTAATGTATCACGAAGCAAATACCGTCTGCACTGGCGGAATGTTACGTGATACCATGTACTTATACGTTTGCGACTATTATAGCGCCATCTGTCACAAAGCGAAAAAAGTGTTCCAACTAAAACATTCATATTTCTTTCCGTACTACAAGAATATGTTATAAAAATGGGGGTTCCTATTTAAAAAGAAACGCAGATGATATCCGTTTGACCTATGGCAGCGCCATCTAACGGGCCAACCATAGCGCCATCTGGTTTCCCCCTTCAAGCTAGACAAGTTTTGTTCTTTGTAGTTTTATAGTTTGATGCTTATTTCGCGAGATATATAGCCCGGTAAGAGAGTTTAGTACATCAGTATACGCTGTACAATGGACTAATTCGCGGGTATGTCTAGCTCTCAACCCGAGAGAATGGGTGATCACAGACAGAACATTCGCCTGTACATAGATGGGAAAATTCAGGCTATTATGCATGAAGTTGGAGGTATGTACAGGGAACTAGAGACGTATTAACAGACTCTTCTGAGAATGGTCAATGAGTTAAATGCGTTAGTTAATGAAATCGGTAAGAAACTAACCGACTTAACTGAAAAGGTCGAGGCTATCGAAGGGAAAATAGATGTAGAGTTCCTTGTTGTTGAGAAAGGGCAGCAGGCACATAGTAAGAGGAAGAAGAAGAGCGGATATATACTCACGCTGCAGACATGTCTGATTAATATACACCGAGATGTCAACGAAGCAAAAAGTTATTCAACGGCGGAAAGCGGCTTGAGACAAATTACGGTTGCTAAGGTGATGGCATATGGACGACAGCAAGCACTAAGAGAGACCTTTAAGCCGGTTACTCAATCTCTCAGGCAGCTCTTAGCAAAAAGAAAACCACACGATAGCGATGGTGTTGCCATTGACGAATTCATTATCCGTCACGTTCTGGTCAGATAGATATAACATTCTGTGTTAGCAGGGAGACACCGTTCATGTTAGGCATGCATTCTATAAATGTAACTGATGACACAATACAGATTGGTGAGAGACGGTTTGAGAGAACACCTGGCTTAATGAATCTTATTTTTCTAAGACCTACCAAAAAAACTATAAATTATTCAGTTAATGATACGGAAGTGTACTGTGAAATAGTGCATTTGACTCATGTACATAAGATCGAAAAAAGCCTGAGCAACAAGAAATGTAAGACCATTACAGAACCAATACTTTATGGCGAAAACAACAACTTACAACATCAGCAGCAGCGGCGATGGTATTGACATTGAGCATAAAGCAGTGAACAATCGAATCACGCAGTACACAGGGTGAGTCACCTAACATCACCGCTGGATATATGTCGTAAACCACATCAAATACTGACGAATCGATTCCACAGACCGAACGTGAGGAGAGGGGCTAGAGTAATCGGTTAATACAAACCATAAAAAAATGTACGAAAGTACGTTTTTTAACACAAACCTACGTTTCTTTAAATGGAACCACGTTAGTTTTGGTAGCACATCTGAACATATAAACAAATACGTAATCAGTGCCGTTTGTTGCATTGTAAAATGTTAATTACATCCGGAGATATTGTAACCTACAGTTGACGCTTGAGTACCACTCCTCCGCTGTTCGATCGTGTGCATCGGAGAGCACCGAATCACATAGGGATCCAAAGGCAACGGTGATGAACCTTAGGTACAGAAGAGACTGGAAAAGCATATTACGTCCACATGTTAACACCTTTTTATAGGACCGAGCGAGGTGGTGCAGTGGTTCGACACTGGACTCGCATTCAGGAGGACGACGGTTCAGTCCCGCGTCCGGCCATCCTGATTTAGGTTTTCCGTGATTTCCCTAAATCACTCCAGGCAAATGCCGGGATGGTTCCTCTGAAAGGGCACGGCCGACGTCCTTCCCCATCCTTCCCTAATTCGATGAGACCGATGACCACGCTGTCTGGTCTCTTTCCCCACACAACCAACCAACCTTTTTATTGGTCTTTTTCACTGACGCACATATACATTACCATGAGGGGTGAGGTACACGTACACACGTGGTTTCCGTTTTCAATTACGGACTGGAATAGAGTGTGTCCCGACATGTCAGGCCAATAGATGTTCAATGTGGTGGCCATCATTTGCTGCACACAATTGCAATCTCTGGCGTAATGAATGTCGTACACGCCGCAGTACATCTGGTGTAATGTCGCCGCAGGTTGCCACAATACGTTGTTTCATATCATCTGGGGTTGTAGGCACATTACGGTACACATTCTCTTTTAACGTACCCCACAGAAAGAAGTCCAGAGGTGTAAGATCAGGAGAACGGGCTGGCCAATTTATGCGTCCTCCACGTCCTATGAAACGCCCGTCGAACATCCTGTCAAGGGTCAGCCTAGTGTTAATTGCGGAATGTGCAGGTGAACCATCATGCTGATACCACATACGTCGACGCGTTTCCAGTGGGACATTTTCGAGCAACGTTGGCAGATCATTCTGTAGAAACGCGATGTATGTTGCAGCTGTTTGGGCCCCTCCAATGATGTGAGGACCAATGGGGTGGTCGCCAATGATTCCGCACCATACATTTACAGTCAACGGTCGCTGTCGCTCTACCTGTCTGAGCCAGCGAGGATTGTCCACAGCCCAGTAATGCATGTTCCGTAGATTCACTGCCAAGCGGTTTGTGAAACCCGTTTCATCGGTAAACAGGTAGAACTGCAACGCATTCTCTGTTAATGCCCATTGACAGAATTGCACTCGATGATTAAAGTCATCACCATGTAATTGCTGATGTAGCGACACATGAAACGGGTGAAAGCGGTGACGATGCAGTATGCGCATGACACTACTTTGACTCAGTCCACCGGCTCTCGCAATGTCCCGTGTACTCGTGTGTGGGTTCATGGCAACAGCAGCTAAAACACCAACTGCACCCGCTTCTCCTGTGACGGTCCTGTTACGGACCCGTTTGCGTGCTACGACCATACCTGTTGCATACACTTGGCGGTAGATGTTTTGCAATGTGCGGCACGTTGGATGCTCTCTGTCCGGGTACCGTTCTGCATACACCCTGCAGGCTTCAGCTGCATTTCGTCGACACTCGCCATAGATGAGTATCATCTCCGCCTTTTCAGAGTTCGAATACACCATGGTCACAGTTCCTACAACACTACGCTATCACAGACGTCTGGTAACACGGTGTACTACAGTTGGTCTGCGTGCGGAGACGAATGCAGAATAACAACAGCAGCAAGCGCTACATGCGGACACTGCGACAGCTAGACCAAACCACAACAGTGCACTACAGCCACACTCGTAAACACGGTCGTCATCGTAAACATGTCCCTGCAGATGCTGCTCGCCGACCGTGGCCCGTGTTTGTTACAACACGCAACTGAACGTCGGAGGTTTCAAGCGTCAACTTTAGGTTACAATATCTCCGGATGTAAATAACATTTTACAATGCAACAAACGGCACTGATTACGTATTTGTTTATATGTTCAGATGTGCTAACAAAACTAACGGGGTTCCATTTAAAAAAACGTAGGTTTGTGTTAAAAAACATACTTTCGTGCATTTTTGTATGGTTTGTATTAAACAATTACACTAGCCGCTCTCCTCACGTTCGGTCTGTGGAATCGGTTTGTCAGTATTTGATGTGGTTTACGAAATATATCCAGCGGTAGCGTCAGATGAGTCACCCTGTATTATGACGACCCCAACGAGTTAATAGATCGACTACGGCTGCTCATGGCATCAGCTGCAGCAGGTAATACAGCTCATTAGAATGAGGCTGTTTCAGTGATCTCTGACCTTAGAGAGAGAGGTATCATCGAATAAGTACGGAGTCAGTAGTTCGAGAACTGCACAAACCAGCACGCAAAACATATCCTCGTAGGCATTTTACGATTAAGGATTTGGATGACTTATGGCAGGCTGATCTTGTAGATATGGGGGAATACTCTCATGAGAATAATGGATTCAAATATACTTCAATGGGTATCGATACATACTCCAAATTTGCCTGGGCATTATCTGTTAAGACAAAAACCTGTAGAAATTTCGAGGATGTGTTTGAGCATTTGTTACAGACAGGGACGAACCAATGCCCAGACAATCTCCAAACCGACCATGGTGGAGAGTTTTACAATAGGCGTAATCTAACACCGTGATGCAGCAGTATGGAATACGTCACTTCTCAACATTCGCTCACCGGAAGGCGAGTATCGTGGAGCGTCTGAACAGAACAACAATAGGTCGAACGTGGATGCGTTTTAATCTTCGTGGCTGATACAAATGGACAGATATCCTCCCAGAAATTATTGCTCAGTGTAATCGAACCAAACATAGCACAATAAAAATGCGACCAATCAACGTTAGTGATAATGGACCCATGGATACAGTGTACTATCGCATTAAAATGCTGGATCCATGCATATATATTGTTGTGACTCGGCAAGACAGCCAAGCCACTAGGAGGTGAAGCCGAAAGGCACGCGTTTAAGCTCACGCAGGCTGGCGTGAGGTCTGGAACAGTTAAAGGATTTGAATCTAGCAAATAAAGTACGTAGCTGTTGGAATACTTAACTTTAATCCATAATTGGTGAACATCGGTCTGACGGTACATGCATCACAAGATAAATAGCAAATGATAATGGCGCCTTGCTAGGTCGTAGCAAATGACGTAGCTGAAGGCTATGCTAACTATCGTCTCGGCAATTGAGAGCGTAATTTGTCAGTGAACCATCGCTAGCAAAGTCGGCTGTACAACTGGGGCGAGTGCTAGGAAGTCTCTCTAGACCTGCCGTGTGGCGGCGCTCGGTCTGCAATCACTGACAGTGGCGACACGCGGGTCCTACGTATACTAACGGACCGCGGCCGATTTAAAGGCTACCACCTAGCAAGTGTGGTGTCTAGCGGTGACACCTCATATATACGTTCCATGTGCGTCTTGTAAATAGAATACCTTTTACGTTTTTCACCTGCCACTAACCATCCAAGTTAAAATAGTTTTTACGTGTTTATATATCTATATAGCTCAGAGTCCATCAGAATTGTTATTGTAAAGACCTTTGCTATTGGGGCTGTTGAAATTAGATTCTAAGTGTGCATAGTCCATTAGAATCATTGTAAAAGCTATGCTACTGGGGCTGTGGAATTTAGTTGAATTCTGCATTGGAATAGCAGAGTGAATTTATACCTCAAGAATACTGTATTATACCTCAAAAACTACATCGTACCTCAGGAACTATTTTGTGCCTCAGGATCTATATTGTATTTGTGTGAACTGAATAGAAGAAGAATAAAATTCGTGACCATACGTCTTCATTGTTGTTATTTACAAAATAACCTATCCCCTGTTGCATTATGTATGTATATGTCTATAAAGGCTGTGCAGGTCACAAATAACATTAGTTTTGCTATTAAGGAGGTGAAGTTTAAATGGAAGATACCAAAATATATATAATGGTTGCATGGAATTACGGGTATCATGCAGCATTAATTGGGTTATGGGAGCAGGAGGCACGTGACAGTGTCCACGTCCAAAGATATATAGCAGACATGTCTAAAAGTATATCTCCTGTACTTGAAGAAAACCATACACATAACATATGGTTAAAACTGTACACAGTCAAAGTGGAAACAGGGAAGAAAAGAACACAAAGGTTGTGAGGTAAAAATTCATTTATTCCTCATCCAATTTAAAAGTAATTCTACGTTTTCATAAGCAGACACAGCAACACTATTTCCACACATCTTCTTCTTCTTGAGTCGATGGAGAGGAGGACACCTGTAGAATTCCAGGTCTTGAATAGCAGCAAATTTAAAGATTCGACGCATCCATGAGATCTTCTCCTTCCTCTTCACGTAGATGATGGTATCTGTGTTCGAATAATTGAAGCGATGTCATCATATGTTTATAGGGTACGCCAGGGTCATCCCAGTGAATTCTGTGGTAGAAATGTGTTAACCACTGTGCTCTCTTTCGTATCTCGACACACTTCAGGTACTTGAAATATCTCGGTGATGCCATGTTTGCTGAGAATGTCTTTATTATTCCTGCATCTTCTGTGTACACTACCAATGCAACATCTTAAAATATGGTCTGCACTCACCATCATAGAAATCCTGAGCGTCTACAATGATATTCACGCCTTGAGATGCCATTGTAGAATGCTCTAGGTATGGTGCAGCGCCTGTTCATTTATACAGCTCGTTGCACAAGACGTGGGAGTGGGCAGTAGTTGGTCACATGGTCATGCAGAACTAGAGCATACGCGGCAATGTGTTCTGGGAAATTTGTCGAAGATTGAAATACAATTTGCACATCTACAGGTCCAGACTTCATTATCTCGGGTTCGATTCCCGGCGGGGCCAGGGATTTTCTCTGCCTCGTGATGACTGGGTGTTGTGTGATGTCCTTAGGTTAGTTAGCTTCAAGTAGTTCTAAGTTCTAGGGGACTGATGACCATAGATGTTAAGTCCCATAGTGCTCAGAGCCATTTGAATTTGAATTTAATTATCTCATTCTGTTTCGAGTAGTTATGATGATCGGTGGTAGTTCCTTGAACTTCTGTGGACTGAATAGACACCCTCCTCCTTCTACTTCAGCACTTTCATAGTAAGAAGCACGAAACCTTGGATACGTGTCATATGCTAGACTGTTTACATTTTCATTCCACTGCAGGTATAAATTGTCATATGGGTAGAATTCTGAATTCAGGTAGACTTTGGCATTAGTTAACTTGTAGTTGTCGAACACGGTGGAATCATTTGCTATATTCCCTCTTCTATGTCTGAAACGCCAGTATGATGTACCTAGATGTCTCTAGCAGTGAAGAGGTTTTAGTAGCTCATGTTTCTCTGCTCGCAGTCGGTAACACTGGGTACTCGAAAACCTCCCACGAGCGAAATGTCAGTGATAGAAATGTACCGGAATTCATGACTTTTAAAAGCTTCAAACGTTCCTCGTCCGATATACTGATGTGAGGCATTTTCCATATGTCTTGCTGATTGCGATCATATTCTCCTCCTGAGTTCCTTGAATGTATGAGTTATCAACTGCCGCACTCCGAACCAGAATGTGTTCCTGTTCAGTGTTCATAATAATCTGCCTCATGTTCTCAAAGTAGCCCATAAGCAATTTTAGACGTGTGCAGGCTGTAAATCGCTTGTACTAAATGGTTCAAATGGCTTTGAGCACTATGGGACTTAACTTCTGAGGTCATCAGTCCCCTAGAACTTAGAACTACTTAAACCTAACTAACCTGACGACATGCGACATCACACACATCCATGCCCGAGGCAGGATTCGAACCTGCGAGCGTAGCGGTCGCGCGGTTCCAGACTGTAGCGCCTAGAACCGCTCGGTCACTCCGGCCGGCTCGCTTGTACTCTGCAACTGTTTCATCCTCTGGATCGTGTATGAACCATTCCGTATTTTCTAAACTATGCAAATCCGCGGGTGACGCAGAGAAGTATTTTTAAGGGTTGATGTTATGCCGGCATTGTGTGTACGGTCGATCTCAGACCCATTGACTTCATAGCTTATCTCTTGGAACAGAAATGCTAAAGTGTTGCGTGTAAGCTTGGATCCCACTGTATCGCTGCCGTCGGTTTTCTTGAATGACCCTTCTAGATATATGAAACTCTTGCATGGAACTGTCTGTGCGTCTTGGTTCTGGATGGCAATCCTAATTTCATCGTTCTTGTTAAATGTGATTGAAGCGTAAGGTTTATGCGAGAACCATTCCTGATGTATAATTCACTCACGATACTCTACTGGACTGGTTATATTGAGTGAGGACGACACTGCGAGGATTCTAGCCAACTGATTTAAGATAGTCGTAGTTCCCACTTGTTATCACTTTTGCAGTTCGCCAGCGAAGTGACGTGCTGTGGATTGCGTGCACTGGTTTTATACCGTACGTCCATCCTGCCATCATCATACAATGATTTCATCACCACGAAAGTCAACAAGTTGATTATTCTGGTCCACAATTCGCAGCGCCAAATAGTCCAATGTCTGAGCTGACTCTGGAACGTATATTGCATTGGCAGGAAACACAACATTCCTACACCCTGTTGCAGCTGAGTAGAAGAATCCGTAAATAGTATGGATCACACTGTCGTTAAGGAAGGAGTTCGTTGCAATGTTACACTCGACTCGTATGTCCACAGTCTGATCTGACTTGTAAAATTTACTAGGCTCTTTTGTGCCCTTTTGTGAAACCCAGCAGGCGCCCTATTGAACCTTTCTGGTTAAAGTCAATCGCTGCATTTACAGTCCTTATTTCAGGTTTAAGTGTATTGATGTTTGCACATAGCTCAGTACCTTTTCCAGACTGTTTTAAGATTTCGTTTAAATCGTCGATATCATATGCACCCGGTTCTACTTCCATAATGTCTTTTTCACCGTCGGCCGAAGTGGCCGCGCGGTTCTAGGCGCTGCAGTCTGGAACCGCGAGACCGCTACGGTCGCAGGTTCGAATCCTGCCTCGGGCATGGATGTTTGTGATGTCCTTAGGTTAGTTAGGTTTAACTAGTTCTAAGTTCTAGGGGACTAATGACCTCAGCAGTTGAGTGCCATAGTGCTCAGAGCCATATGAACCATTTTTTTTTTAACGTAAAAGTGTACGACAATGCATCTGAACCTCAACTGATGAAGGAATGTTTAAAGCTCCTCCTTATATAGTCTGCTTCTTTTTCATGGTAAGCGTCAAGAGAAACATGGTACATAGATATTCGCAGAGGTGTGTATTAAAGTCCTGATAGCGCCGAAAATTGTAGAACACACGAGTTCTGTGAGTGAAGTGTCGTCGTAATTCTTCTGACGGTTGCAGGCCACCAAATGAGTCGAAATGTTTCATAACATATCACATCCAGTGGCTGCCGGGGCCTCCAGCAACATCTAAATTCACAAAACCACACCCATCAGTTTTCCACATAGTCTTCGGTAATGGATCCCGCATAAACACACCACAGAATCTTGGAATGTTGAATTATATTTATATTTTTTGCTTAATAGTATCTTACCCCCACACTGAATAGGTGCATGCATTAATAAGCGTAGCACAAATGAACATCTATTTTCCTATTCACCAGTAACTAAACGTTTTCTCTTAAGGTACACCAGGCGGATCAGATAAATTACTGTTTTTTTTTTTTTTTTTTTTTTTTTTTTTTTGCAGTTTTGTTCGTGTAGGAGGTAACGAACTTCAAAGGGAGCGGCGCAGCATGCGTTTTTCTGCTACGCCTACGGCATCAGCCGAGTAAGAACGTGTAGAAGGCTGCATTGTGCTACTTCTTCTAATACTGATACATACACTAGAAACACGTCATTTCATGCTCGCGTAGCGGCATAAGTATTCGTTACATCAGGCTATCTCATAAAAGTGTCCGGACGACACTGTCTAACGCGAAGTTGGCCAATGTGTGTGAAGAGAGCCGGACCCGGCAGTATGGAAGGAAGCGGGCAGCGTGCGGTATCAGCAGAGAACCACAAACAGCAGAGGGATCGCTCAGGAGAGCTGAGTTACTTGGAATGTGGAATAGACACAGGATGTCACCTGGGGAACTTATCAGCCAGAGACATTTCAGCGCTTCTGCAGCTGCCCCGATTGGCTGTGGTCGGTGTGACTGTGAAGTGGAAACGCGAAGGAGCGACCACAAGTAAACTAAGTGCAGCCAGATCTGGTGTGCTGGCAGACAGGAAATGTCCAGCATTGCAGAGGACGGTTGTAGAAAATCGCACGAAGTCTGCGGAAGGGATCACCGCTCGAAAGTGTGGCCAGCGGCCCAGTTGGCTCAGTGGAGTTGAACAGAGCGGCCGGCAGTGGTCGAGAAGCTCGTCATGAGCCACACGTCGCAGGCGACGCGTGACGTGGCGTGACGTGGTGAGCCATGTCTGGGACAGCGGGGGGACTGGAAGTGAGTGCTCTGAGGTGATGAATCACTGCACTCTGTGGCAGTCCTACGGAAGTTTCTGGGCTTATCGAGAACGTTACCTGCCACGCCGTGTAGCGCCAACAGTGAAGTACGAATAAGGTGGTCGTGCTATGTGGCGGAATGTTTTTTGTGGTTAAAGTGTTGTCCCCTTATTTCGCATAAGAAAACGCCAAGTGTGGAAAGGTATGAGCACATCTTAGAGAACTGTGTTCTGCTTACAACAGGAAATCAGTTCGGAGATGACAGTTGTTTGTTTCAGCATGCGAGTACAACTTCTGATAAAGCAGCACCCGTGGGGCAGTGGTTTGTGGCCAACAACACCCCTGCTGTTCAGTGTATCGACCTGAACCCAGTGGAACACCTATGACACGACTCAGAACGTCCATTTCGCTCCAGGCCCAAGTGTCCAACAACACGATCTGCTGTGGTTTTGGTGTAGGGGTAAGAATAGGCTGCCATTTCTACACAGATTATCAGGCAGTTCAGTAAAAATGTCCCAGCATAGTTCAAACCGTGATACAGCCATATGGTGGACACATCCATGTTGATGTTGTTGTTGTTGTGGTCTTCGGTCCTGAGACTGGTTTGATGCAGCTCTCCATGCTACTCTATCCTGTGCCAGCTTCTTCATCTCCCAGTACTTATGCAACCTACATCCTTCCGAATCTGCTTAGTGTATTCATCTCTTGGTCTCCCTCCAATACTAAATTTGTGATTCCTTGATGCCTCAGAACATGTCCTACCAACCGATCCCATCTTCTTGTCAACTTGTGCCACAAACTCCTCTTCTTCCCAATTCTATTCAATACCTCCTCATTAGTTATGTGATCTACCCATCTAATCCTCAGCATTCTTCTTTAGCACCGCATTTCGAAAGCTTCTATTCTCTTCTTGTCCAGACTATTTATCGTCCATGCTTCACTTCCATACATGACTATACTCCATACAAATACTTTCAGAAACGACTTCCTGACACTTAAATCTGTACTCGATGTTAACAAATTTCTCTTCTTCAGAAACGCTTTCCTCGCCATTGCCAGTCTACATTTTATATCCTCTCTACTTCGACCATCATCAGTTATTTTACTCCCCAAATAGCAAAACTCATTTACTACTTTTTGCTAATGTAATTCGCTCAGCATCACCCGACTTAATTCGACTAGATTCCATTATCCTCGTTTTTCTTTTGTTGATGCTCATCTTATATCATCCTTTCAAGACACTGTCCATTCCGTTCAACTGCTCTTCCAAGTCCTTTGCTGTCTCTGACAGAATTACAATGTCATCGGCGAACCTCAAAGTCTTTATTTCTTCTCCATGGACTTTAATACCTACTCCGAATTTTTCTTTTGTTTCCTTTACTGCTTGCTCAATATACAGATTGATGTTAATGTCCGAACAGTGTACTGTGAATAACACCTGCACGTCTATCTGGCAGTCGTCCTCAGCGCTCCATGAGACGTAGTAGCAGCTCGTGCTGTGACATTAACTAATGGAACCGGCAGATGGGCGAGTACACAACGAACAGCCACAGTGCTGCGAAAAGATGAACCCTCAGCGTAGTAACCCTTCTTTTGCGTTCATCGTGCTGTACAAGACTGTAAATGGCTGTCGCCGTCCGCTCTCTTGCTAAAACATCGACGTATGTAGCAAGTGTAAGCAATAATTTAGCGCTTTCATTGTGTAACCTGCATTATTGATGAAGTCCCTCACTTTCAATTCTCTCGCAGCGGCTCGAGTGTGCGTTTTTATTTAACGAGAGAGGCCGCGGCTGGCGCCCGTATTTCATTCTCACTGTGAATTTCGTGTTGGCCGTATTGGTGACGTCATATCTGCCACAATGTCCGGCACTTCCGTCCGCTGCTAGGTTCGAAAGTCGAGCTCAGATCAGATTATATTCTCTGACCTTGTTTTCACGTTTCTTTTAGGGAAAGACTTGGACCATTTTGTTTTACTGTCTTTCCCAAGATAATAGGTAATACTAGACTCACGGTAACTATTACCGTATTCATCTGCAGATCGTTCAGCTTCAGCATCATGATCACTTTCCATTGGTTGATCATCTTCATTTGAATCAGATTCTTCAGAATCAAATACGTCATTTCATCACTCTCTGCATGTTATTCGAGCCACCTCATCCACACTTCACGGCCAATCTTCTTTTCTCGGATCTGACATCACTGAAATGAAAATATCTTTATAAGTATCAGTTTCTGTAAATTATAGTACATGTTTAAGACTGCATAAGTAATCACTTTAGTTAACATAACTATTTTATTCAGATTAATAGAAATTTTAAATATTGTACTTACAACAAATTTAGTACGAAAAATGTTTAAAAAAACACCTGCCTTAAGAAGTTGTTACAGAGATAGGCTCGTGGAGGACAGTTATACCCCAACTCACTCCAACGTCCTGCTGCTCTCTATTTAGCTGTCCAACTGACGTTAGCTGTAAACGGATCTTCAACAATGCACGCCTTTGAAAGGTACTGAGCGTGGGACCGCTGCGACTTTAAACATAACGGAAGTAATCGCAATGTAAAACCGCTGGGCGACACAGGTGTACCCCACACGTCCACTCCAAGGCTAAACAAGTATAATCACTGCGACCCAAGTGCAGGCTGACGGAAAGGATTGGAAAAGGGCACAGGTCATCCCCGTTTTCAAGAAGGTACGTCGAACAGATGTGCAGAACTATAGACCTATATCTCTAACGTCGATCAGTTGTAGAATTTTGGAACACGTATTATGTTCGAGTATAATGACTTTTCTGGAGACTAGAAATCTACTCTGTAGGAATCAGCATGGGTTTCGAAAAAGACGGTCGTGTGAAATCCAGCTCGCGCTATTCGTCCACGAGACTCAGAGGGCCATAGACACGGGTTCACAGGTAGATGCCGTGTTTCTTGACTTCCGCAAGGCGTTCGATACAGTTCCCCACAGTCATTTAATGAACAAAGTAAGAGCATATGGACTATCAGACCAATTGTGTGATTGGATTGAAGAGTTCCTAGATAACAGAACGCAGCATGTCATTCTCAATGGAGAGAAGTCTTCCGAAGTAAGAGTGATTTCACGTGTGCCGCAGGGGAGTGTCGTAGGACCGTTGCTATTCACAATATAGATAAATGACCTTTTGGATGACATCGGATGTTCACTGAGGCTTTTTACGGATGATGCTGTGGTATATCGAGAGGTTGTAACAACGAGAAATTGTACTGAGATGCAGGAGGATCTGCAGCGAATTAACGCATGGTGCAGGGAATGGCAATTGAATCTCAATGTAGACAAGTGTAATGTGCTGCGAATACTTAGAAAGATAGATCCCTTATCATTTAGCTACAAAATAGCAGGTCAGAAACTGGAAGCAGTTAAATCCATAAATTATCTGGGAGTACGCATTAGGAGTGATTTAAAATGGAATGATCATATAAAGTTGATCGCTGGTTAAGCAGATGCCAGACTGAGATTCATTGGAAGAATCCTAAGGAAATGCAATCCAAAAACAAAGGAAGTGGGTTACAGTACGCTTGTTCGCCCACTGCTTAAATACTGCTCAGCAGTGTGGGATCCGTACCAGATAGGGTTGATAGAAGAGATAGAGAAGATCCAACGGAGAGCAGCGCGCTTCGTTACAGGATCATTCAGTAATCGCGAAAGCGTTATGGAGATGATAGATAAACTCCAGTGGAAGACTCTGCAGGAGAGACGCTCAGTAGCGCGGCACGGGCTTTTGTTAAAGTTTCGAGAACATATTTTCACCGAAGAGTCAAGCAGTATATTGCTCCCTCCTACGTATATCTCGCGAAGAGACCATGAGGATAAAATCAGAGAGATTAGAGCCCACACAGAAGCGTACCGACAATCCTTCTTTCCACGAACAATACGAGACTGGAATAGAAGGGAGAACCTATAGAGGTACTCAAAGTACCCTCCGCCACGCACCGTCAGGCGGCTTGCGGAGTATGGATGTAGATGTAGATGTAGATGAAACACATGACGTCATCCAGGGGAGGGAGTGGTCGGGAGGTAATTAATTGATGAATTTCATTAATTTACATATCAATTCGGTATAAAAAGTGTACTGACTCATGTCTCCCGGTACCCTGTTGCTCACGGCTTCTGTTCAAACCACCTTTCTCACACTTTGTAACCAGTTGTCGCTTTGTGGGATTGCTCAGTAACTTACAGCAGCGTCAGCCTTCATATACTGTACGATAAAAAGTGAGATAACGTTTGGCATCAGTGCCACACTATGGTCCCTCGAGCAGAGAATCGGAGGAGGTTGCCATGGGTGGTGTCTGTGTGCAGAAGCACGCTTCAAGGGAAAGCGTCTGTGTGGAGCGTGCCACCTTATGGCCGTCAATTTAATTATCCGCAACCTAATAACTGACTGCCGATCGAAAAAAAGTCGTTTATTCCGTTTGCAGAGACATGAGAAACTGTATCAGATGCCTTTCCTGTGCTGACGCTTCGCTCGTTTTTCTGCGGCGCTGCAGGCTTCGACCATCCACATTCAACAGAGCGAGCATACTTGTTTTTTCGTTGCGCATGTTTCACTTCTCTTCGTTCCACAGCTCCCTACATACTTCATACGGTTCGGGTGTTGGATTTCGCATGAATCTTACAACTGCCGAATCTCATTTATTCTTTATCTGGCGCAGTTTCCCAGTTACCCGTGTAGCAGTAGCCTTCTTTACTTTCATAAAACGTTTAGAGGCATGTTTGTCATACAATGTAGTGAATTATCAACTAATTTTCCGGATTTTACCGTCTAATGTCGGCTCATTGCTTGTGTTCTGCCGCGGAATATCTAAACAGTCATTTTGCAGGGCATCATGGATAACCTGATTTAAGTGTCTGTAGGTTGTTGAGTGAGATTTTGCGCTTAACGTCTGCTCTGAGCATATTAAACATTTTATATTCTAGGTAGCAGAAGTCTGACTGGCGCAGGTTATTGTATCTCGCGTCTTCGATCCAGTTAGACTTGTAAGGGCGCAGTTGACTGGCCCGTGATGGACTCCATCGGGAGGCATAATGCTCATCTCATTGGAATGGAACAATCACCTTTGATTCTCTGCAGAGCGAGATCTTCACTGTAAGACTATAGTCGTGTGTCCCAGAACCATTACATGCACTGTGACGTTAGCAAAGACAAGACACCAAACGGAAACGCGTAGATATTCTGTAAAGATACCTCTATGCTATGAACATTTGCCGGCTGAAAGATGACTCACAGAAAGTACAGAAAAGCTGCACGCTGTTTAATGAGGAGTACAAGTGCTCAGCAAGATGTCACTCGGAGTGCTTCTACCTGTATCCAGATAAAAATAGAAAGAATGAAGATTAGGGTGGGCCGGGTGCGTTGGTAGGGTGGCATCGTGTAATAGGGGCAGTCGCGTCTCATTTTCTTCTTTTGTTTACTGGCACCACTACGTTTGTTAGTGTTGTCTGTCTGCCAGTGCCAGCAGCAGAATTTATCGATTTCTAGTAGCCCCACTATCTTTGGAAGGCCGTGAAGTGTTTTCCGGGTCGGGTGTGTCAGGAGTTCGGCTGGCACGGATGAGCACAGTTCCAGCAGCACGTGGACGTGCCGGGACCTTTGGCGGCACGCAGGCATTGCCGGATCGAGGGGCTGTAGTTGCGAGGGCCACAACCTCCTTGTCCACCGGACCCAGAACGTTGAGTTGAGTGAACATTAATGCAGTAGTGAAACCTCCACTTTGTGATCACGCCGTTTGTTCGTGCGTTGCTGCTCGAGGGTCGCCGTGAGACGAACAGCAACAAGTGGAGCGTGTCGAGTTGGCGGGATCCAGTAGCCGTCTTCTGCTGTCTGTGATTAGCTTTAGAATGTGGTGGTATTATTTGGTGAAGTTCAACCAGCGGTATTTTACTGCCTAGTGGCCGCTAACGCCGCAGTTACCTGCCCTGGAGGTTAGCGTACTTTTGCGGCAGTGCACTTTTCCTCGTCTTGTCGATGCTGTCCGGCGTGACGTGTAGTTCGACAGCCTCCTTGATTGCGGTGTGGATTGTGGTTTCTTTGTCTACCTTGGTTGTAGTGCTTCCTTCTGACACCGGATTCTCAAGACGCAGTGCTGTCTGTCTCTTCGCCCTCGCTTGAATTGTTCCAACGTTGTACTGGTTATCACACGTTAGGTGAATTTGGTAAGAGGATTGATCGGCGTTTAAACTGTCCCTAGTTTGGGTTGCCATCCTGTTAGGTCAGCATAACTCTTGGCTGCCTGTCTCACCGCTTACGCAGCTGTAGGGACTTTTCTCAGGTCGATCCTTGTAGCAGGGTCTGTGGTTCACACCTTTTTTTTATTTGATCTGATTGTGTCAATTGTTTAAAAATAATATTTTGTTTAAATTAGGCCTATTGCTAGTTACCTTCAGCCGACAAATAAGTTGAATTCTCTCTTAATAAGGTCTTCAGCCGTCAGTGTAGCTTGTGTTGCAATCCATTTAAAAAAAAATTGTTTTTGAAAAATTATTTCCTTAAATAAAGCGTATGTGTTTACTGTGCAACCAAAGGTAACTAATTAGGCCCCGTCCACACCTTTTCCTGATTTCCCTAAGTCCCACGTCTCATAAGGTTTAACGTACCATCAACAATGAGATCATTAGAGATGGAGCATAAGCAGTGGAGAAGAAAATCGGCGGTGCCCGTTGAGAGGAATTATGCCAGCATTTTCCTGGAGCTATTTAGGGAAACTACGGAATATCTAAACTGGGCTGTTTGGACAAGGACTTGAACCGTCGGCGGTGTCCATTGTTATAGCCGCCTTGCTCTGTCTATCCTAAGAAGTAATTAATAACTGCCAGATGGAAAGACTTAGAACTAATTAGGGCATTCAGAAAAAGTCATGGGTTGCTGTAAGCAAAGATAAACTACACGAAAGGTTCAAATGGCTCTGAGCACTAAGGGACTTAACATCTGAGGTCATCAGTCCCCTAGAACTGAGAACTACTTAAATCTAACTAACCTAAGCACATCACACACATCCGTGCCCGAGGCAGGATTCGAACCTGCAACCGAGCGGGCGCGCGGTTCCAGACTGAGGCGCCTAGATCCGCTCGGCCACTTCGGCCGGCCACACGAAAGGATAAATTAATTTGCGATAAATGTAACAACCAAGATCAGTTGTGCAAAGTAACACAGTTAAGAAATTAGACAAGAGTACAGAGGAAAATTAAAACGACATAGGTAGGAGGGCAGATTGTAAAGATTGTTGTTAATATAATAGGCCAATACTTACTAAATTGACATATTAATATACATAAAAAGTTCTGAAATAATTATTAATACAACTAATAAAATACGCTAATTAAAAGAAGACACTGAACAAAAAATAAATAAAGTGAGTCTTTTATTTGTAGGGTTTTGTTTAATATCATCCAATTAAGATATGGTCTTTATTTATTCCTGCTGTTCTGCAAACCAAACTATGAGAAGGCTACATTTGATGGTTACAATCCTTCGCGCGTGTGATCTGCCCTGACAGTGATTCCGGTCTTGGTGAGTTTCCTCTTAAGGCTAAATGTTTTCGCTCTTTTCCAGCTTGAAGCAAATTCAGCTTTTGTGTCACTGAGTGTCGCGCCATTTGGTAGCCTGTCCCTAAGCGATGGCTCTTACCGACATTAGCCACGTTTACCTCTGCGCCAAGTTGATGACCATGTCGTTGGCATGCCCCCGATCAATTTCGGCCACTCCAAATAACTGAAAGCTGTGCCTCATCTGAAATTGCTCTAGTTCGTCGGTGCTTGCAGACAGTTGTTAATATTCTAGATCGACAGGCTTTCTCTCGTATGCAGACAAAGACTATCTTGAGCCATCCTCACAGAGGACTCTATCTTTAGCCATCCTCAGAGGACATGCTTCTCATCGTGTCGCACACCAAACGTAGTTTGCAACGTGTTTCGATGCACGCCCAGAAATGAACGAGCTGGTTCAGCATGCGGCGGATCGCGTCGTGATTTGCGAGCGAGCGCAATCCGGTGGCTGCTGTCGGCGATACAACACACAGTTTGCTCAGGTAAATTGACGCGCGTAATAAAGCTGCGTTAGTCCTGTTAAACCACCGCGATTTACTCCCTTTCGTCCACATACTCGTCGTGTCGTTGTGTTTGTGGTACACACACTGCACTGAATTGCAGAGGGATCAGTCAGTGATGTATGTAGCAGTCTACCAATTCGTTGCTCCATATTCCTTGGGACATTCGTAAAACCGAAGAAACACATTCCTCAACGAAAAGCGCTCTTAGCTATAACTATTACTGAATACTGCAGAATATACTTCTATAAAATTTAGAAGAATCTCGTTGAATATTTTGGATAACAAGAAGATGAGAAAACAACTATTTGTAGACAGGAGTACACGTACCAGCAACCTCTTGATTCCAGAATCAGATTTCCACGCTGCAGCGGGGTGTGTGCTCATATGAAACTTCCTGGCAGATTAAAACTGTGCCGGACCGAGACTCGAACTCGAGACCTTTGCCTTTCGCGGGCAAGTGCTCTACCGACTGAGCTACCCAAGCACGACTCACGACCCGTCCTCACAGCTTCAATTCTGCCAGTACCTCGCCTCCTACCTTCCAAACTTTATAGAATCTCTTCTGCGAACCTAGCAGAACTAGCACTCCAGGATGAAAGGAATGATAGAGCACTTGTTGGCGAAACGCATGGGTCCCGAGTTCGAGTTTCGGTCCTGCACACACAGTTTTAATCTTCGATAAAGTTTCAACCTCTTTATTCATTGACGTTGTCTCTATACATCGCATTACACTTATTTATTTATTTTTGCCGTGTTCCCACCCTACTGATGACGTTATTTTAGCACAGCACAGTTTTTTTTTGAGTCTATATCTGATCATAATATGCCTGAAAATCTTTAACCGCAGATACGTCATCCCTAACATTTAATTATAACTAATCATCCGGAGAAGGAGGTGTTTTTATTAAATCTTCAACGGATCATTGCCTAGAAGAAGCATACGTTCACAGGATTCAAGCTACAGTACGGAAAGCCCTGTAACCATTGATATATTCTGTGGCATGAAGGGATCACCAGTTTAATACTGGAGGGAAATGTGGTGTTAAAAATCGTAGAGGGAGACATAGAGATGAATACACTAAGCAGATTCAGAAGGATCTACGTTGAAGAAGTTACTCGGAGATGAAGGAGCTAACATAGGATAGAGTAGCATGCAGAGCTGCATTAAACCAGTCTTTGGACTGAAGACCACAGCAGCAACAACAGCATAGGGCCTGAAGATGGCGTTGACGTAACGTCGAAACTAGTAGCCAAATAAATATGAAATCTGAGGTACAGCTGGAGGAGTTTCACTTTTAATAAAAAAAAATTGCCAAATCGGTTTCCCATCAAAATTCAGGAAACTCTTCTGTCGGGCAGAAATATAAAGAAATGAACACAATTCCCAAGACAGTACCATGGGTCCTTCCTCTCCAGCTGAGACTTGTTCTCGCCAATTCACAAGTGGGGGAGGGGGAAGCAGGGGGTTGTGATGTCAACAATGTGACACCTACCCCCACAGAGAGGAGGTCAGGGGACCACACAGGAAGAGCCGCCATCTTGAATAAATTTGGCAACAGTGCACACTGCATTGACTCCAGCTTTATTCTAATACTCAAAAGTGTTGGCAAATATACTGCCCCAAAATTGTTAAATTAGGTTGGTGAGGTTCTAAACAACGAAGATGAAACAATTCTCCATGATAAATACTTTCCCTTAATGGCAGGCGAATCTAAAAGTGTTTCTAACTATATCGTCGTGCTGCACTGACTCCATCTTTTGAAGTTATGCAAACGTTTTTATGTCAGGCTGAATTGAAGAGTACTATAGCTGAATCTGTTTACAGTAACTGATAGTAAAGAAACGAAGACTTCGTTACGGTAAATTAGCAGCGTGCTCTCTCAATGGTGCTGTTAATTTTAGTGCCTCTGTTACTGGGGTCTGTGCTTGTTTACCAGAGGAAAGAGGACAGGAGTCGTCCGTAACACATTCAGTGCGGAGAACACGTTTTCTTAATTGCTGCCACCATCTGTGGGAATTAACACACCATAAGAAAACGCACATTACATTTACAAACTTTATATTTATTTATACGTTTATAAACATTTACATTTACAAACTTTCTATGCTTCTCCTAACCTAGAAAATGTACTGCATGAAATTCAGTGCAGTTTAGAACAACCTGTTTTAAAAATACCAGAAGCTGTTGACATACGCTGGTTGAGAATACATTTCACACAGTTCACTCTACATTCCTATGCTGCAAGTCCATTATCATGGCTTGTTTACATACACACAAGGACGGTGCAGATTTATAAAGTTTGACACGAGGAATCTTGATGGAAATGATAAATTACAAGTTCTTTGTAGGTTTAGTGATTTTAGACCACACAGTCAGTGCAGTCTCATACTTGAATTGAATGATTGTTTTTGCAGAACTTTACTTAACAACTCCCTGTACTAGCTTCTGGAACTCTGGAACATTTAAGACACATTGTGGTGTGCGTACTGTAAGACCTTCAGTACACACACCATCAGATTATTTGACTTGTCGCTCTAACGAAGTAGGCGAGTGTCAGCAATATGTCTCGTGGTCTTATCGTGGCGTGTTTTTCTTCTGCCGTTAGGTCAGACGACAGAAATGCCACTTGCACGCTTAGAGTAGCAGATTGACGGTGACCAACTTTAAACAGAACTTGATTAATTTTCACACACATTTATTAAAATAATAACAAGCATAAAAATTACTTAACTTGGTTCTGGATGCTATTTACAATTGACAGTCTGAAGTTCCTTTGGTATTGGTACAGTAATCTTATTCTCACATATATCTCTGATACTTGACAAAAGTGTCTATACATTTATCTTCATGGCTATGTACAGAAATATGGTAATCTTATTAGGCACAGACTAAAATTTGACTATAGACTGGTACAGACAAATGTAGAACTCTTACAGACTGTTGCGGACAAATGCAGACTGGTACTGACTGGTGCAGACATATGCAGACTGACTAATTGGAGGTCGTTATAATACCTCGTGCGTTCATGTATCACTGCGTGAGTGTGATCCGCGAGAACAAAAGGTACTACGTTAGCAGAAATCTCATTGTCTGCGTTACATATTAATATGTGGATCGGCGGAAGCAGAATTTGGTCCGTCTCTATGACAGCGCCATCTCGTAGTGCAGAGACGGACGAGCGCCGCGCCTGCACTGTTGTGCTTAGCGGGGCGCTCTCTAGTGGGAAAGTTGTGTACGCGCTGACTACGCGGAACTATGTACACAACACACATCAACTGCCTTTACGGTTGCATTGAGCATAGTGTGGAAAATGAAACACTAAATAAAACTACAAAACCACAAGTGGGCACGACAAAAGTTAAAAATGTGCAATTCACGAAGGACAAGAAACAAACTACGAAGAACGTAAGGAAATTTGTGAAAAGCATGATTAATGAGATTGAGCAATGCTTCAGTGACAAGGACGTGAAAGTGAGAGAATTAAGCACATACACTGAAGCGCCAAAGAAACTGGTATATACATGCGAAGTGAGGTACAGAGATATGTAAACAGGCAGAAAACGGCGCTGCGGTCGGCATGCCTACATGAGACAACAAGTGTCTGGCGCAGTTGTTAGATCGGTTACTGCTGCTGCAGTGGCAGGTTATCAAGATTTAAGGGAGTCTGAACGTGGTGTAATAGCCGGCGCACGAGCAATGAGATACAGCCTCTCCGAGGTAGCGATGAAGTGGGGATTTTGCCGTATGACCGTTTCACGTGTGTACCGTGAATATCAGGAATCCGGTAAAACATCAAATCTCCGTTGTGGCTAGAAAAACAGCCTGCAATAACAGGACCAACGACGACTGAAGAGAATCGTTCAGTGTGGGAGAAGTGCAGCCCTTCAGTAAATTGCTGCAGATTTCCATGCTGGGCCATCAACAAGTGTCAGAGTGCGAACTTTTCAACGAAACATCATTGATATGGACTTCCGGAGCTGAAACCCCACTCGTGTACCCTTGATGACAGATGCTACAGAGTGGCTGGAGGAACACTCTTCTGGGTTTAAACACTTCCTCTGCCCACCAAACTCCACAGCCATGAACACTATTGAGCATAACTGGGATGCCCTTAGTGCCTACGATAAACGAGAAGGCTTCGAGTTTAGAGAACCCATTCTGTGTGTAGAGATATAAGATAGGAATTTTCACTCATGTTCACTGCTCAGTGATGAGACTACACTTCGTTTAAATCAGAAAGTGAGCCACCACCACATAGTAACGTGGAAAACATAGCACTCACAAGCCACAGCCGACCACAAGAGAGAATTTCAAGAGCTTCACATGTTTTGCTGTACCATTTACCGAGAGCTGATTTACGGAGACTCCCTTTTTGTGGACTAGATGTGTTGGAAACCTGGTTTTTTTTCAGGGAGCACGGAGGAAATGCAGAAAATTTTCAGTAGAACAGGCATGATCACAGCTCTGGCTCGCGCATGTAAATCGAGCATTTCATGACACAGATACGCCTCACTTATGGGTCAGGGATGTATGGATCTCAAACTGCGCTATTGGCCTCCGAGTTCGCCTGATCTCACGGTATATAGTTTTTTGTGGGTTTTGCCTAAGACTCGAACTGTGTGCGTCTGATTCAACAACTTGGGGCGAACTGCTGCACGTCGTAAGAATGTCAGTGAATAGAATAAGTATGGGCATGCTGACAGATGTAGAGAACGGGGATATTTGTGGCTATTCTAGTGGAGGACATATTGAGCACCTGTGAAAGGTAAATGAAACTTAACCCCTAAAAATAGATAAAAGGACTACCGCGAAATTGTACATGCATATGTGGAGGGGACATTCAATGTTTGTGATAGATAAATAGATATTGCTAGATATCAGCAGAAAATAGGACCCCTGTGTTGTATGTGTTCCCTTGTAAAACAGGACTATTGTGTATTAGATGTGGTAAATTGGAGTTCCCTGCCGCGTTTTTATGTCTATATGTGACGGACAATCTCAGGAGGTACTGTACAGATTTTGATACGGTTGAAAGTAATAGATAAAATGATTCACTGGAGGATAGCACGTGATTTTAGCCTTTTTTATTTTTTTATTATTATTTTTTTTTTTTTTTTTTTACTTGTCATCCTCTGCCCCGAGGGGGCAGAGTGGGCTGTTTGAGGGCTTCCTGTTTGCCCTTTTCAGCCATAGGGGTTAACAATTTTATTTTTATTACGTTTTTCTTCTTCTAGACTGCAAGTATTCTCTTGTTCTTTAAAAATTTACAATTCATATTTTTACCTAATTTACAATACAAATTATTTGTTACTTTTACAATACATATATTTTACAGTTTCAATTAAGACAAAAGAAACTAGGTAGAAAAAAACACAGGGAAGCATAAAAGAGAATAGTAATAAGAGGAAATTGTAATTTAAATATAATGGTTGGGAGAATGGTAAGCATGTATAGTGGTATTTTTCCTTCTCGTTTGATACATGTAGTTGTACATAACATTTTCTATTTTCTATTTACTATCAGTTCTTTTTATTTGATTCCTTAATATTTTTTATTCTTTTTGTGCTTATTAGCGTGAGGAGTGAAGGAGGGGGGAGTGGAAAGGAATGGGGATTTTGTTTGGTGTGTGGTTGGCAGTTCCTCTAATAGGCCATGTTCTTGTGCGTATGGTATGGTACGGTGTATTTGTGTAAGTGGTTGTAGGTGTGGATGTGTTTTATTCGTGTTTTCTTTAGCCTAGGTGTAGGAGGATGGTGGTGTTTGTTATGATTAATGCCAGGATGGGAGCGAAATCGGCGTATATTTTTGCTGTGTCATGTGTGCGATTGTGTGGAAGGGTGTCATGTATTTGAATTCAGGCTACCTGTTTATTCTGTTGTTTATGGTGATAATTTCTTGCATGTCTTGCTGCACTAAGAATAAATGCAGGTAATAAACGGGTATTCATTGGACAAATATATTATACTAGAACTGACATGTGATTACATTTTCACGCAATTTGGGTGCATAGATCCTGAGAAATCAGTACCCAGAACAACCACCTCTGGCCGTAATAACGGCCTTGATACGCCTGGGCATTGAGTCAAGCAGAGCTTGGATGGCGTGTACAGGTACAGCTGCCCACGCAGCTTCAACACGATACGACAGTTCATAAAGAGTAGTGACTGGCGTATTGTGACGAGCCAGTTGCTCGGCCACCATTCACCAGACGTTTTCAGTTGGTAAGAGATCTGGAGAATGTGCTGGCCAGGGCAACAGTCGAACATATTCTGTATCCAGAAAGGCCCGTACAGGACCTGCAACACGCGGTCGTGCATTATCCTGCTGAAATGTAGGGTTTCGCAGGGATCGAATGAAGGGTAGAGCACCGGCTGGAGTGGCCGTGCGGTTCTAGGCCGATTCCATATTCGGCTGACAGTCATCGGATCTCGACCAACGCGGGCAGCAATGTCGCGATACAATAAACCGCAATCGCGATAGGCTACAATCTGACCTTTATCAAAGTGGGAAAGGTGATGGTACGCATTTCTCCTCCTTAGACGAGGCATCACAACAACGTTTCACGAGGCAACGGCGGTCAACTGCTGTTTGTGTATGAGAAATCGATTGGAAACTTTCCTAATATGAGCACGTTGTAGGTGTCGCCACTGGCGCCAACCTTGTGTGAATGCTCTGAAAAGCTAATCATTTGCATATCACAGCATCTTCATCGTGTCGGTTAAATTTCTCGTCTGTAGCACGTCATCTTCGTGGTGTAGCAATTTTAATGGCCAGTAGTATAAAACTGAGCTAATAAAGGTTTTGAATGTGTGCAGTCCGGTTTGTGTGCCGCAACCGTGGAAGCGTCTTTGTACCTGTCGTATCAGGTTTCATCCAAGTCGGTTTTGTTAAGGAGGTGCGTCAGGTGGGTCTTCTGGATGAGATGTTTGTTTCATAGGTATCTCGGTGGTTTTAGCCTCCTTCACACTGATGCAGTAGTGTGACAGGTCCGGTGAGACAGAAGGGGGGGGGGGGGGGGGGGGCGAGCGCCAGGCGACCGAAGTCTTCTGTTTTTCGGCGCTGTCGCCGGCAGGTCCGGTAAGCGCAGCGCCTCCTCCCCTCCCCCATCCCGGGAGGGGGGGGGGCGCCTGGCAGGGGGGCCTCGATGCGCCCCAGGCGGGCCGTTTCCGGCAGAGGCGGCCGGGCCTCGTTACACGCGCCGCACAGTGGTGGACTGCAGGCAGGCAGAGCCTGTGCCGTGGGGCCGGGCACACACTGGGGACACCCTGTCACCCCGGAGAGCCACCCAGCGAGATGGATGGGGCCTCTTTCCGCCCGCGCTGCAGTCGCAGGTCGGCAAAGCGGCGTCGCCACTCCGGCCCAGGAAGTGGCCCACCCTGGCACAACGAGCAGTCTTCACAGGGGCGGCGCTACGTGCGGTGTGGGCGCGCAGCGTGCGCCCGACAGGCAGTCTGTCGCTGTAAGCAGTCTGCAACCCTAAGGCAGTGTGCCACTCAGTAGACCCTTGTGTCGAAAGACAACAGAAACTAACACAAGGAAAATTTCTTTTATGTCCTAAAATTTCATCAGAGACAACGGATTTTTGTTATACACACATCAAAAAAAGTTTTGCATCACCTCGCTTCCGAGAGTTTAGGAACCTATACAGAAAACTGGAATATAGATCAACGTAAATAGCACTTCCGCCCTTTGTATTGCTCATGAAAACCGCACATTGGATGTTGTACCGCCATACACAGGTGGTGGTCCAGACTGCTGAACACACCGGTACCTCTAATACCCAGCAACACGTCCTCTTGCATTGACGAGTGCCTGCATTTGTCGTGGCATACTATCCACAAGCTCATCAAGGCATTGTTGGTACAGATTGCCCCACACCTCAACGGCGATTGGGCGTAGATCCCTCAGTTGGTGGAACACGGCGTCCATAAACAACCCTTTTCAATCCATCCCAGGCATCAAACTTCCTCGCAGATTAAAACTGTGTGCCGGACCGAGACTCGAACTCCGGACCTATGGCTTTCGCGGGAAAGTGCTCTACCAACTGAGCTACCCAAGCACGACTCACGCCCCGTCCTCACAGCTTTACTTCTGCCTGTACCTCGCCTCCTACCTTCCAAATTTTCTTGGGTAGCTCACTTGCCCGCGAAAGGCAAAGGTCCCGAGTTCGAGTGTCGGTCCGGTACACAGTTTTAGTCTGCCTGGAAGTTTCATATCAGCGCACACTCCGCTGCAGAATGAAAATCTCATTCTGAATCCCAGGCATGTTCTATAGGGTTCATGTCTGATGAACATGCTGGCCACTCTAGTCGAGCGATGTCGTTATCCTGTAGGAAGTCATTCACAAGGTGTGCACGATGGGGGCGCGAATTGTCGTCCATGAAGACGAATGCCTCGCCAATATGCTGCCGATATGGCTGCACTCTTGTTCAGAGGATGGAATGCAATCATCGTATATCCTTTACTGCGCCTTCCGTGACCACCAGCGGCGAACGTCCGCCCCTCATAATGCCACCACAAAACAGCAGGGAACCTCCACCTTCCTACACTCATTGGACAGTGTGTCTAAGACGTTCAACGTGACCGAGTTGCCTCCAAACACGTCTCCGTCAGTTGTCTGGTTGAAGGCATATGCGACACTCGTCGGTAAAGAGAACGTGATGCCAGTCCTGAGCGGTCCATTCGGCATGTTGTTGGGCCCATCTGTACCGCGCTGCATGGTGTCGTGGTTCCCAAGATGGACCTCGCCATGGACAGTGGGAGTGAAGTTGCGCTTCATACAGCCTATTGCGCACAGCTTGAGTCGTAACACTACGTTCGGTGGCTGCAAGAACAGCATTATTCAACATGGTGGCTTTGCTGCCAGGATGCCTCTCAGCCATACATAATCCGTAGGTAGCGTTCATCCACTGCAGTAGTAGCCCTTGGCCGGCCTGAGAGAGCCACGTCATCCACACTTCCTGTCTTTCTGTATCTCCTCCATAACCGAACAACATCGCTTTGGTTCACTCCGAGACGCCAGGACACTCCCTTGTTGAGAGCCCTTCCCGGCACAAAGTAACAATGCGGACGCGATCGAAGCGCGGTATTGACCGTCTTGGTTGAAGTACAGACGACACGAGCCGTCTACCTCCTTCCTGGTGGAACGACTGGAACTGATCGGCTGTCAGACCCCTTCCTTCTAATAGGCAGTGCTCATGCACGATTGTTTACATCTTTGGGCGGGTTAGTGACATCTCTGAACAGTCACAGGGACTGTGTCTGTGATACAATCCACAGTCAGTGTCTATCTTCAGGAGCTCTGGAACCGGGGTGATGCAAAACATTTTTTGATGTGTGTACATTCACTTTTAATACGTTCTTTTACACGAAACCGTTGAAAATGAAGATAAAAAAGTTGTGTTACTATCTAAAAATTGGAGCGAACGTGTCATAAATTGGAAATTAATACGTACTTTTACAGAGATGCGTTCAAAACTAAAATTAAACTGTCGTTTTATGATCTCATAACTTGAATGTGTAGCATATAAAAAAAACACGTTCGGTATTAATACGTCAATCTATAGCAAAGCGTAAAAAATGAAATGGAACTGAGATTTCATGCGCGAAATAATAAGTAGACGTACAAACACAGAACTGGATTTTCCAATACATAATTTCACAGACTAGTGTGGAAGAATCCAATTTGTTTTATAATCTAGTAGTTAACGTGTAAAGCATTAGGTTCTGTGTAGCTAGATGCTGCATGTTAAGTGTACACAATACCTTTAATCCATGTAAGGGCTGAACAGTTTTGTACTGCAGCCACTGCTCTTGCCATAGCTCTTTCTAACGGTATTAGCAAAGCTTTTACTTATTTATGGACAGAACTGAACTACGTTATTTATTAACATTTTTTCATCTGAGCGTACTCTCCGATAACGTATATTTCCGCGATAAGTACACATTTCAGCAGGCGCCAAGAATACTCATCAGTTGTAGTGTACTAATCAGTATGAGCGGCCTGGGTCATTCGGGTACTTTTTAGTATTGTCAGGCGCCTGCGGTCACGTCTTCAGGTAAACGAACTTTAGTTCCGCGTTCTGCCATCGGCAATTGTAAAATAAACAGGTAATACGTAATTTGTAAATCCAATGAATGTGCTCTAAGTTATAATAAAAATCACATTATAATCTTAAATTTTTAAAACGAATATGAGTAAATAAACAAACTCACCAGTCAGCAAAGTTTGAGTCTGGCTTTGACGGCAGAAAACTCGTTGATCATATCCTCATAGTTCAGACGGTTGTCAGTTAGGAGGTCGGCTTCGATGTGAAGAATGGACAAGGCGTTCAGTCTCACCTCACACAACGTAGAATGGAGGTACGATTTCAGTCTTTTAAGAGCTCAAAACGCGTCTGCTGAACAATTTGTAAGTGCCATACATAGAAATATCCTAAGAGCAATGTCAACATTCGGAAACACGGACTGTAACCTCTCTTTTCGTAAAAATATACTCATTTCGACTGTTATATCACTAATCTCAGAACATTTCAAGAGTTCCGCGAACTGTATACATTCACTAGGAAAGGAAGGCTCTAAATCTGTCCTATGACGGTTGGAGTTTTGCTGCACGTTCAGCAATATCGTCAGGTGAACTGTTCTTAAGGTTACTGAAAACTATGAAGGAGTCCAGCAGTGTTCTGTAGCTTTCCTTCCTGCTCACTAATTCGGCGTGCAAGTTGTCGAGTACTGGGAGAAAAGTTTCGACTCTAAATTTTCCCCTTCCAGTTGGATAAACTTCTTTAGAGTCCGTTTCTTCGTCATCATGATGTTTGCATTTTCGTGATCTTTTATACGTGCATTCATAGTCACACTCTCCATGGACTTATTTTCATAATAGTCGAACATGCTACGAATAGATGCAATAAATCCTACAAGTGATTCACATAATTCATGAACTATTTTAGTATCAACATTTACACTTTGCAGTTTCAGATTTACACTATTAAATCTCTGGAGTATGTCCTTCCAAACTGTCATCATGAACACTGTTTCTAGTCTACTGAGTTGATTCAATAAAGCTTAAACCTCATTTTGCACAAGTGGTTTTTCAAACGTATTATTGGCAATATGTGTGAGGCCATTGATAACGCCCTCCCAGTTTCATATGTACACACGCTTCCTCTCTTGCTGACCAACGTGTTTTTTATGAACTTTTTGCCGTTTTGTTTCCTGGTTTCATGAAAGAAAGAAGTCTATCCCAGAGCTGTGTAGAAGCAGAGAAAAAATTATAAAGGTTTTGCACTACACTGAAAAATGAACATGCTTCCCGACAACACCTTGCAGCACTAGTGCCGACTAAATCCAATGAATGTGCTGCACAAGGCACACAATGCGCTTTCGAATTCCGTTCTTTAATGCGTGCCTGCAAACTAGTGTTGGTGCCTGACATATTGCTTACGTTGTCATATGACTAGCCTCTACAGTCGGTAATATCAATGGGATTTGTTGACAGGATTTTTAGCACGGCCTCAGCTAAGTTTTCGCACTTGTGTCCCGGGTTTGGTAGAAACGGAAGGAAACGTTCAACAGCTTCACCATTCTCGTTTATATATCTTAATATGAATGATAATTGATCAATATGGAAATGTCCACAGTAGAATCTACTATTCTAGAGAAGTACACTCCTGGAAATTGAAATAAGAACACCGTGAATTCATTGTCCCAGGAAGGGGAAACTTTATTGACACATTCCTGGGGTCAGATACATCACATGATCACACTGACAGAACCACAGGCACATAGACACAGGCAACAGATCATGCACAATTTCGGCACTAGTACAGTGTATATCCACCTTTCGCAGCAATGCAGGCTGCTATTCTCCCATGGAGACGATCGTAGAGATGCTGGATGTAGTCCTGTGGAACGGCTTGCCATGCCATTTCCACCTGGCGCCTCAGCTGGACCAGCGTTCGTGCTGGACGTGCAGACCGCGTGAGACGACGCTTCATCCAGTCCCAAACATGCTCAATGGGGGACAGATCCGGAGATCTTGCTGGCCAGGGTAGTTGACTTACACCTTCTAGAGCACGTTGGGTGGCACGGGATACATGCGGACGTGCATTGTCCTGTTGGAACAGCAAGTTCCCTTGCCGGTCTAGGAATGGTAGAACGATGGGTTCGATGACGGTTTGGATGTACCGTGCACTATTCAGTGTCCCCTCGACGATCACCAGTGGTGTACGGCCAGTGTAGGAGATCGCTCCCCACACCATGATGCCGGGTGTTGGCCCTGTGTGCCTCGGTCGTATGCAGTCCTGATTGTGGCGCTCACCTGCACGGCGCCAAACACGCATACGACCATCATTGGCACCAAGGCAGAAGCGACTCTCATCGCTGAAGACGACACGTCTCCATTCGTCCCTCCATTCACACCTGTCGCGACACCACTGGAGGCGGGCTGCACGATGTTGGGGCGTGAGCGGAAGACGGCCTAACGGTGTGCGGGACCGTAGCCCAGCTTCATGGAGACGGTTGCGAATGGTCCTCGCCGATACCCCAGGAGCAACAGTGTCCCTAATTTGCTGGGAAGTGGCGGTGCGGTCCCCTACGGCACTGCGTAGGATCCTACGGTCTTGGCGTGCATCCGTGCGTCGCTGCGGTCCGGTCCCAGGTCGACGGGCACGTGCACCTTCCGCCGACCACTGGCGACAACATCGATGTACTGTGGAGACCTCACGGCCCACGTGTTGAGCAATTCGGCGGTACGTCCACCCGGCCTCCCGCATGCCCACTATACGCCCTCGCTCAAAGTCCGTCAACTGCACACACGGTTCACGTCCACGCTGTCGCGGCATGCTACCAGTGTTAAAGACTGCGATGGAGCTCCGTATGCCACGGCAAACTGGCTGACACTGACGGCGGCGGTGCACAAATGCTGCGCAGCTAGCGCCATTCGACGGCCAACACCGCGGTTCCTGGTGTGTCCGCTGTGCCGTGCGTGTGATCATTGCTTGTACAGCCCTCTCGCAGTGTCCAGAGCAAGTATGGTGGGTCTGACACACCGGTGTCAATGTGTTCTTTTTTCCATTTCCAGGAGTGTATTTGGCTTGCTTTATTTCTCTTATGATAATTCTTTTTATTCGTTCAGAAAGAAGCTCTTTTATTTCATCACAGATTGTTGAAGAAAGATAACTTGTACGTCCCTGCCCTGAATTTCCATATCGTTCAATGTGCACTGTGAGAAAAGGATCAAACTCGGCTATAAGTTCCAGTGACATCATAAACTGATCATTATGCAATGAATGGAATTTTTCAACGTGTCCATGTAGGGGAAGTCCACGACTTGTTAGCTCCTTCTCTACTACAAACACGCTTTTCAACACGCTGCGACAGTACATTTTTTCTGTCTCATCATATGACTCGAAATGGTTATTTATTGTTCCAAGTGACTTTTTTCTTGTTAAGAGCGATAACTCAGAATTTTGATGTTCAAGTGAATTCCCATGATGAGATAAAATATTATAAATATTTTTCCAATCTGCAATACCATTAGTATCTATCGCGGCCGTACCTCCGAACAATTTACATGGTGCACAAAAAACAGCACCGATGCGACAGGAATATACTAGAAAATCATGCAAGGGTCATTCACCATTTAAAAGTTTACGGTAAAATACATTTTGTTTAAATATTTGGTTTTATCCTGAATTAGAAAAATCACCGTTACAATTTTGATTAATGCAACGTTGTAAGAGAATGTCGACTGTAGATTCACTGACACACCATTCTGCAGGACCACCACTAACGAGGTTCTTAACTTTTGTTTCGTTTGTATTTACTTCTTTTACAACAGCTGCAGTGTCAGTAATATCATCCGTACTACTTGAACTGAAAGTCGAGCCAGCAACATTTTTTGCGAAAAGTTTATCTGCTCTACCAAGTGTTTTTAGAACATTGGCTACTCGTTCTCGCCTTTCCTTCGATAATTTCCGAAATGCCGGCCCACTTAATTTTGCACGTTTGCTTTTTTTCACTGTTATTCATGTTAAGGCACTTACAAAATTATCAACCAACAGTCAAAACAAAAGAAAAAAATTGTAAAAGGAAAGAAAGAATGCAGCCAGTTGCAATCGTACAACACCGCACGTGAGCACACAGCTTTTTACTTGAAACACGAACGCAAAGATTTTTCCTTTAAACACGGAGCAGTGAACTGACCTCGGATTACTCGACGTAACTGTGCTATGAAATAACGACAATGCAGAATAATTTAATTTCGTTGTCGCCTGTTTCTCTGTTGTCAGTGAACAGTAGAAGCACACCTGCCGCCTGGAATTGATCTCGTAAAGAAAACGGGACAGTCCATTCTTTGGCTTCTGTTTCCCGTGTTGCCGGAATTTTAGTTGGCACTCAAATATGTTCTGAGTATTCTGGTCACTGTCTTTCTAATTTAAAAAGTCTACTTGAAAAAGCAAATAATTTTTGCAATTTCTTGCAGTGAGGTGCGCTGGATCGATTCTTACCCCTCTTGTTCTTATAACATTTTAGCGGTTTCTGTGGGCAGAGAAGACAGACTACAAAGTTTAAGCAGTCTTGTTGGCAGCTGATGTGGTGTGTTGTCATTTGTGCGAACACTACTGTTATGTCTACACGCAAATACACCTTTTGTTCCAACATAAAATAAAATTAACATTTCTTAGAAGACAAAAAGTTTAGTTAAGAAGTTTAATATAAAATTTGCAATGCCACGTACTATTCGATTACATAGAGTGGGAACTTCGATATCGTGCAAGCTGCAGCACAATAAATGAGACAAACGAAAGTTGGTTTCTTCTTCTTTTTCGCCAAAAAAATGACTAAATAAATAAAATTTTTAAACTGTTTTGAAGTGTATTTCACACATTATTAGATATTCGGCTTATGTTCTTTTCGTATCAAGATGTTTTTAAAAATGTGAAACGTTCACAGTATCAACATGTTCTGTTAAATGGGTATCATTAAATCAGAGCTCATATACTGAAGACCACAGAGCTTTCATTTTAATCACAGTAATGCAGGGTTGACTTCGTACTTCCCCATAATTTCTACAAGAAATTTAAGTAAAGTCGGCTTTTACATACTGAGGCCCACACATGTTACAGTATTTAAGAAACTGCTAATTAGTTTATCAAAGCTTTTCAGGGGTCCCGGTATTTTCACGGGGAAAATATGGTAGGGTTAAGAAGAAGCCGACAACATTCTCTACATTATATTGTAGATTGCCGTCCTGACGGCGTACTTCAAAATATTGTGAACAATCATGAAGATGATACCAGACAGAAACCCAATGTTAAATTTCCATTCAGCCACCAGGTAAACTATGTATATTTCGAAGTTTGTACTGTCGTATTTCGTTCTTAACGCCTATTTAAACTAGCAAGTTGTTTAAGAATATTATTAGAAATTTTTGCCGTTTGTAAGCGCACTTATTTTAAAACGTAAAAGGTTAAAATGAGCACACAGCAAAAAATGCTGCCCCCCTTAAGGTGTCCCCCCTAAGCCCATGGCTCGTGGACCTATATGTGAATCCGCCACTGGCTTTCTGTAATTCTCTCCCCATCGCATGGTCCTAGCACACAGTAATCGCATCGTCATTGCAAAACAGTAGGCATTCTGCAGACGCCTTGTAACGTCCCCTTTTGAACAATTACACATGACTGTGCTTAAACTGACACACGATGTTTTTAGCGCAACGCAATCTGACTTTCAAAAATCCCTACAAAAGAATGGCCCTGACTAACATTAACCTATACCTTTCACAAATCACTTACCTCATAAAAATCTTCGTTACTCAAGCTACTGCAATACAGCGAGCGCCCCTACTGCCAGCTCAATAAAAGATTCAAACTACTGAAGGCACTAACTACTGATAGGCATAGTTAGCAAATGAAAGATTTTGGTAGAGAACAAACAATGTATTTACCTTAATAGTGTTCAAAAGTCATAAATATCTAGCAGTTCATGACATCCAATCTTACAAATTTCAAAACTCAGCCATTTCTCTCCCCACATCCACCACTGCTGGCGGCTCACCTCCAACTGCGCAACGCTACGCGCTGTTAACATCCAGCTGCCCAACACGACAATGGCAGACAACAATGGAACTTGCCACAGACTGCACACAGCACAGCCAGTGATTTTCATACAGAGCGCTATGTGGCGTTACCAATAAAAAAAACCTATACAGTCTACTTACAGCCTTAAAATGACATTCGTGTTGGCTCTCAGTTCTCCCTCTCCATAACGCGGCTGCTGGCCTAGTAAAAGCATCTAGTAGATATTATTTCAGTATTTCAGGTAGTTCCTTTCTAACAGGTCTCACCATGGAACCTCTTCTGGGTATCCAATAATATGTAAGCGAGGCACAGTTCAAACGGCTCTGAGCACTATGGGACTTAACATCTGTGGTCATCAGTCCCCTAGAACTTAGAACTACTTAAACCTAACTAACCTAAGGACATCACACACATCCATGCCCGAGGCAGGATTCGAACCTGCGACCGTAGCAGTCGCGCGGCTCCGGACTGAGCGCCTAGAGCGAGGAACAGTTACTAACGTACTGTAAGTCTACATCTACATCTACATCTACATCTACATAGATACTCCGCAATCCACCACACGGTGCGTGGCGGAGGGTACCTCGTACCACAACTAGCATCTTCTCTCCCTGTTCCACTCCCAAACAGAACGAGGGAAAAATGACTGCCCATATGCCTCTGTACGAGCCCTAAACTCTCTTATCTTATCTTTGTAATCTTTCCGCGAAATATAAGTTGGCGGCAGTAAAATTGTACTGCAGTCAGCCTCAAATGCTGGTTCTCTAAATTTCCTCAGCAGTGATTCACGAAAAGAACGCCTCCTTTCCTCCAGAGACTCCCACCCGAGTTCCTGAAGCATTTCCGTAACACTCGCGTGGGGGTCAAACCTACCAGTAACAAATCTAGCAGCCCGCCTCTGAATTGCTTCTATGTCCTCCCTCAATCCGACCTGATAGGGATCTCAGACGCTCGAGCAGTACTCAAGAATAGGTCGTATTAGTGTTTTATAAGCGGTCTCCTTTACAGAGGAACCATATCTTCCCAAAACTCTACCAATGAACCGAAGACGGCTATCCGCCTTCCCCACAACTGCCATTACATGCTTGTCCCACTTCATATCGCTCTGCAATGTTACGCCCAAATATTTAACCGACGTGACTGTGTCAACCGCTACACTACTAATGGAGTATCCAAACATTACGGGATTCTTTTTCCTATTCATCTGCATTAATTTACATTTATCTATATTTAGAGTTAGCTGCCATTCTTTACACCAATCACAAACCCTGTCCAAGTCATCTTGTATCTTCCTACAGTCACTCAACGACGACACCTTCCCGTACACCACAGCATCATCAACAAACAGCCGCACATTGCTATCCACCCTATCCAAAAGATCATTTATGTAGATAGAAAACAACAGCGGACCTACCAGACTTCCCTGGGGAACTCCAGATGACACCCTCACCACTCTCGTGCTATCTTATTGTTACTGGAACACTAAAATTGCTTCGCCTTTGCACTAGTATACACATTCAGCAGACGGCTCACTATGACACTAATGTTGACCCTCAGGAGTCGCCTCTCCATCAGAAAGGTTCTGGCCTACTGCAAGAGAGTCTATCACGCTGCAGGAGCCATTCTGCATTTGAATTTCTATTTTACTGCTTCTGGCATTAGGCTAGGGTGACATCATGTAAGCTCTTCTTGGAGTCGAGTAATTTTTCAGCGACACTAAGCTTACGGCTTTATGTGAATCTCTCCCTGTTACATTTCTCCCGGGACACTAATCGGTTAGCCATTGCGATACAATAGGCATTCTGCAGAAGCCTTAATACGACATTCGTGTTGCCTCACAGTTGTGCCTCTCCATAATACGGCTCCTGGCCTACTGGAAGCGTCTCGTCGACATTGTTGGAGTATTTCTGCAGGTGCCTTTCTGTGAGAATGCTCCTGGAATTTAGCACTAGTCTTATGATGGAACCTCTCCTGTGTGTCCAACACTCTACCTCCGATGCGCAGTTGCTAACTTACTGTAACCCTCGTGCCATCTTATTGTTGCTGGGAAACTAAAACTTGCTCGCTCTTGTACTTCTATAAGCATTCGGCACCCGTGGTCTAGAAGAAGCGTCTTTTATTAGCAATCAAAACGACCTCGGTACCCAGTGCGAATCCCGCCACTGCCTAAATTTTTATTAATAATCAGCATTGCCGGCCGACGACTTCCGACGTAAGAAGTCGCCTTCATTCTGACAACGGCCTTGTCAAGAGGCCGGAGGAGCGGACAGAGGTTCAGGACACTTTCTTGTCCTAGAAGTGGGAAACTGACCCTAAAGGCGGAAGAGTAGGCAATGATCAACGGCATGAGGATGCAGAAGGCAATGGAAACTGCTTCAAAGACACGTAACGTGTGCCCACAGAACATCTGGCCTGTAACTGAAAAAGTGTCATGGTGGTCTCTTTATTGGCAAAGATTCCGGAATAGTCCCCTATTCGGATCTTCGGTTGGGGACAGCCAAGGGGAGGGTGACCATGAGAAAAAGACTGAATAATCAACGAAAGGATAACGTTCTACGAGTCGGCGCGTGGAATGTCAGAAGCTTGAACGTGGTAGGGAAAATAGAAAATCTGAAAAGCGAAATACAAAGGGCCAGTCTAGATATAGTAGGGGCCGGTGAAGTGCAATGGAAAGAAGACAAGGAATTCTGGTCAGATGAGTATAGGTTAATATCAACAGCAGCAAAAAATTGTATACCGGGAGTAGGATTCGTTATGAACAGGAAGGTAGCACGGAGAGTGTGTCACTTTGAACAGTTCTGTGGCAGGGTTGTTCTTGTCTGAATCGACAGCAAACCAACATCGACAACGGTAGTTCATGTACACATGCTGATGTCGCAAGCATGGTCAGACAGAAATTCCGAAATTAGATACTAGATTGGAAGGCGCATCCAGGAGCAGATATAGACTCAGATCACAATATAGTAGTGATGAAGAGTAGGTTGAAGTTTAGTCAGGAAGAAACAACATGCAAAGGAGTGGGATGTGGAAGTGCTCTAAAGCTGTAAATACAGCAATAAGGGATAGCTCAGTAGGCAGTACAGTTAAAGAGGAATGGCCATCTCTAAAAAGGGCCATCACAGAAGTTGGAAAGAGAAACATAGATACAAAAAAGCTAACTGCGAAGAAACCATGGGTAACAGGAGGAATACTTCAGTTGATCGATGAAAGGAGGAAGTACAAAAATGTTCAAGGAAAGTCAGAAATACAGAAATACAAGCCGCTGAGGAATGAAATAAACAAGAAGAGCAACGAAATGGCTGCATGATAAATGTGAAGAAATCGAAAGAGAAATGATGGACGGAAACACTAACTCAGCATACAGAAAAGTCAAAACAAACTTCGGTGATATTAAAAGCAAGGGTTCTAACATTATGAGTGCAGCGGGAATTCCACTGTTAAATGCAGAGGAGAGAGAAGGTAGGAGGAAAGTTTACGTTGAAAGCCTCTATGAGGGAGAAGGTTTGTCTGATGTGATGGAAAAAGAAACAGGAGTCGATTTAGAAGAAATAGGGGCTCCAGTATTAGAACCATAATCCAAAAGAGCTTTTGAGGACGGGATACATAACATTCCATCAGAATCTCAAAAACTTTGCGGAAAGTGACAACAAAACGGCTATTCACGTTGGTGTACAGAATTTATGAGTCTGGCGACATACCATCTGACTTTCGGAAAAATATCATCCACTCAATTCCGAAGACTGCGAGAATGACAAGTGCGAGAATTATCGCACAATCAGCTTAACAGCTCATGAATCCAACATGCTGGAAATGAAAAGTGATGATTTGCTAGATGACGATCAGTATGGCTTTAAAAAAGGTGAAGGCACGAGAGAGACAGTTCTGACGTTGCGGCTGATAACGGAAGCCAGATTAAAGAAATATCAAGACACGTTCGTAAGATTTGTTAACCTGGAAAAAGCGTTCGACAATGTAAAATGGTGCAAGATGTTCGAAATTCTGAGAAAAATAGGGGTAAGCTATAGGGAGAGAGGTAATATACACGTACAATATGTACAAGAGCCAAGAGGGAATAATAAGAGTGCACGACCAAGAACGAAGTGCTCGGATTAAAACGGATGTAAGACAGGGATGTGGTCTTTCGCCACTACTGTTCAATCAGTACATCGAAGAAGCAATGATGGAAATAAAAGAAAGGCTTAGAAGTGGAACTAAAATTGAAGGTGAAAGGATGTCAATGACACTATTTGCTGATGACATTGCTATCCTGAGAGAAAGTGAAGAAGAATTACATTATCTGCTGAATGGAATGAACAAGCTAATGGGTAGGGATTGAGAGAAAATCGACGAAAGACGAAAGTAATGAGAAGTAGCAGAAATGAGAACAGCGAGAAATTTAACATTAGGATTGATAGTCACCTAGGCAATAAAATAACCAATGACGCAGCTGCTGCTGGCATTGTGCTGGGGGTCACACCACGGAACCTCTCGTGGACCTCCAGTGCTGTTTCTGCGACACGAAGCTGACGGGACTCCGTATTCCTCTCCCCATCGTATTGCTCCTGGGACATTGCAATACTATAGGCGTTCTGCAGATCCCTTAATATGATATTCGGACTGGTGCTCAGTTATAGCTCTCCATAACACAGCTGTTCACCTACTGCGAGTTTCTCGTCGCAATTATTGTAATATTTCTGCGAGTGCCTTTCTATGGGAATGGTGTTGGAATTTAGCATTGAACTCGCCATGGAATCTCTTCTGGATGTCCAATAATCTGTCTCCAAAGCACAGTTGCTATCTTACTGCAATTTTCGTGCCATCGTATTGTTGCTGGGATACAAAAATTGCGTCGCTCTTGCAGTACTCTTTGCATCTGCAGATATCTCTGAATGACGCTCCTGAGTCCGTTCTAGAAAACCTTTCCCATCTCACGCTTTCTGGGCATCTATGAATGTCAGTGAGTCACACTGCTGAAGTCTGTGACGACTCCTATTATACTACGACGTCCTCACCATCAAACCACACCGTAATTTGTAACCGAGGCAGCTGACTGTAACCGTCGCTCCCTCACACTGACGCAGGGACACACAAGTTCCTCCGCCATCAGATAACTACAGGCATTCTCCAGACGCCTCAACATTAAGCTGTCGCCGCCCTTCAGAAGTCGCCTCTCCATCTGGTCTACACTGGTGTCTGTACGACACTGCTGGAGTCATTCTCCAAGTGAGTTTCTCCGAGACTGCTCGTGGCATCCTGGTAGTGTCTCACCATAGAACATCTTCTACGAGTCCAGCAGTCTTTCTGCGAGCCAAACTGATGGCTTGCTGTAACTCTCTCCCGATCACCTTGATCCTGGTACACGGTAATTACGTCACCATTGCAATAGAGTGGCAACCATTTTGCAGACGCCTCAGTATGACACTCCTGCTACCATGACTTTATTGGCTCTCCGTGAAACACCTGCTGGCCTACTGCAAGGGCTTCCGCGACACTGTTAGAGCATTTCTGCAAGTGCCCTTCTATGTTAATGCTGCTGACAATTAAGAAGGGTCACACCATATAACGTCTTCTGGGTCTCCACTAACCTGTCTCTGAGGCAAAGCATCTAGCTCATTGTGATCCAACCTCTCCACCACATTGGTGCACAGACACATACCCTCGCCATCCGGCTACTACAGACATTCTGTAGACGCCTCACCATTGCAGTAATGCTGCCCCTCAGGAATTGCCTCTCCACCAGATAGGTGCACATTGTAGAAGGTGGTGGTCGTGAAGATGGGGATGACACACACGACCACCGCTTCAGTCACCTGCTGGCGCCTGCTGGTGTAGCTGCACCTGTTGCCGCTGCCACTGCTGTTGCTGTTGCTGCAGCTGTTTACTCTCGGCTGCTTCCATTACTGGCTGCATATATGTTGAAAAAATAAAACATGTATTCAGTACCAAATACTTAGTGGAAAAAATTACAGTTAGAGATTTTGATCCCTCGAAATCCTCTACAGATTCGCTGGTCCATCTTCGTAGTACTGGTGGAATATACTTACAATGCTGCCATTGTCCCTGCTGTTGCACCACACTGTCCGCTTCATCCACGCTTTGGTGTTGGTACAGGGTGTCCAGAAAAGGACTCCCTCATTTCAAAATTAAATATCTCGAAAACAAAGATCGATAGGGGAATGCAGTAAACGGTATGTTTTTTGTGAAAGCTGTAAGAAGTTTATACAGCAGTTTGAAATAATAGCTACAAAAGCTGCTAACAGATGGCGCTGTAATCACCATACGTAATGCCTAGTATAAATAGTGATCCGAAGCCCAGAGCGATCAGTTCCACTATTGAAACGTGAAAGGAGGTTAGCGTACCGAAGGAAGAGATTAAAACCATGTACTCCACTGAACAACGCGTTTTTCTGGTGCTACTGTACCACAGGTTAGAAGAGAGTCCTACGGCAACAAGGCGAAGTTTTCAAGCACGATTTAATGTTCCAAAAGGACCCGATTCGAAAACCATTCGTACGCTCTTCGCAAAATTTCAACGAAAAGGCAGCGTAACTGATGATCTAGTGGGGCATGTTGGCCACAAGCAAACCGCAGTTACGCCTGAAAATATCGCCTCAGTTTCTGGAATTATTCAGCGAAATCCAATGTCATCCGTCCGTAGAATTGCATCTGAGACTGGTTTGAAGCGTTCCAGCACGCAGAAAATACGGAGAAAGAGCCTACACATGTTTCCATTCAAAATTCAAACGCACCAGGCCATACCCGTACGAGCTGTGCAACAAAGGGTTGCCTTTGCTAATCAGATGATCACAATTATAGGGAAGGATTTGATGTTGGCTGCATCTGGTTTACAGATGAAGCACACTTCCACCTGAATGGATACGTGAATAAGTAGAACTGGCGATTTTGGGGTTCCGAAAAGCCATATTGGTGTGAAGCGAAACCCCTGTATTCTCCTAAAGTTACTGTGTGGGCTGCAGTATGCAGCAGAGGCATTATTGGCCCATTTTTCATTCGAGAAACGGTCACTGGTGCACGTTACGTTGCCATTTTGGAACAATTTGTCGCCACACAGCAAGCGTTACAGGATCGACCAGGTACTGAATGGTTTATGCAAGATGGAGCCCCACCACATCGGACCGAACAAGTGTTTCGCTTTCTTGAGGAATACTTCGGGAATCGAGTCATTGCTTTGGAATATCCCAAATTTACTGGTGCAGGTATGGATTGACCTCCATAAAAATGGCTCTGAGCACAATGGGACTTAACATCTATGGTCATCAGTCCCCTAGAACTTAGAACTACTTAAACCTAACTAACCTAAGGACATCACACAACACCCAGCCATCACGAGGCAGAGAAAATCCCTGACCCCGCCGGGAATCGAACCCGGGAACCCGGGCGTGGGAAGCGAGAACGCTACCGCACGACCACGAGCTGCGGGCTTGGCCCCCATATTCGCCGGATTTGACTCCCTGTGACTTTCTTCGGTGGGGCACAGTGAAAGACATGGTCTACCCGAAGCATCCCGCCACGCTGGACGAGCTTGAATCGGGGTCTCTGTGGCATGTGAATCCATTTCGGTTGAGACACTACGAAATGTGATGGAGAATTTCATTCTTCGTTTGCGCCACCTCTGTAGTGCCAATGGTGAACATTTTGAAAACATTGTGATGTGATTGTTTGCAAAGGATTATTTCACTTATGTATGCTGATATGAGCTGTACAGCGTACAGCGCCATCTGCTAGCAGCTTTTGTAACTATTATTTCAAACTGCTGTATAAACTTCTTACAGCTTTCACAATAAACGTACCGTTTACTGCATTACTCTATCGATCTTTGTTTTCGAGATATTTAATTTTGAAATCAGGGAGCCCTTTTCTGGACACCCTGTAGATGTAACCTAAAACAGTAACAAGAAATCTAGTCAATACCACGAAATTCTTAGTGGAGGAGAAAACTTACGGTTATCGATTTGAATCTGTACTTCCGAGGTAATACCCCATCATGCTCCAACGGTCTCTGCCATATGTCACCACTAGCAATGCCGACAGCGCTCTGTGCTGTTGGACGCCTCGTTTCTCACTTAAACTGCAAACACGCACGCAAGAAAGGAGCAGACTGATTGACGCAGGCAAGCGAGAGCAGGAAAACCTGACCCGTACTGTGGTGGCTGGCGAGGGGGTGAGGGCGACTGCACCGTGACGAGAGCTCGTGTGCCCTCTGCCCCCTCTACCCACCACTCCCCCCGAGGAGCCAATAGGAACGCAGCATTCTACACCCCCCCTCCCACCCCCCCCCCCCCCACCCCCCCCCCCCCACTGCAAATGAATGATGGTCTGACCGCGCTGGAGAGGTCTGTGCCGGTCCGTGAGCCAGCCTGTGTCCTGCTGGTTCTGGGATTTTTGCTATTCTATAAAACCCAGTGTAAGATAAAATGTAGGTAATGCTCACCCCCATTTCGCTGTAACTCTACATTCAGCTTTCTATGTATGTAGGGTTGCCATAATTTCTGTCTGACGAACCGGGACATATCTCTGAAATTGACTAAAAATGGATGTAACCTGGGAAGAAGAAATCGGGACAAACTGGACTACTTCTCTTAAGCTTAAAAAAGTGGAGTATGGGAGCAAATTCCGCTTTTAGTTGCGATCTGTTGCCGCTATACCAATAACAACAGAGCTTTGAAAGATTTCTTTGACAGTGTCGGCCGTTAACAACTACTTCACAATTGCTGTTGATTTTCTTGTGCCCAACGCCAAACTTTTCGTGGCTTCGGAAACATTAACAGTTTGGAGCTTAGCTTGAAAGTATAGTTCACTAATTTTAAACACATGATGATGTTTAACGATATGACTGCACATTGCTAAAATCGCTGCTGTTACCAACTGATCCTGTTTGGGTGAATGTGAAACAAAGTAACTCTCCATTTCTTAAAGTGAATCCAGATTCCACGTTTCATTTGTGCTTTATGTCAGCTAAATGATCCTAACATCTGCTCTTCCCCCACCTGCAAAAAATGTCATAATACTTACAAATTACACTTTCTGCCTCACAGTCACGCCTCCCTCATTTTATGAAGAACCATTCATCTGAATATTTTTATTGGAATCATCTCTTCCTCTTCGGCATTTAGAGTCCACTCGATGCAAACATATTACTAACGAACTGACGGCGATACGACTCGGAGAAACAGAGAAGCACGTTGCTACAAAGCTTAAACTAAAATGAGATGTGGGACGTTGTGGTAGTCAATCAATCTGGCGGCGTGCATTCGAGTCGTAGTGCTTAAAGCAGGGCTCATCCCTTTTAAATCAGGCACCATATTAAAATCTGTGCGATATACACGGTCTTCGATTTATCTTGACGACCCTAAAAACTGTTTGTCCAGATGCAAATTACAAAATGTTTCAAGCAAATGTTCTTTAGCCGCCAGGGGCTCCACAATCAGCATTATTGCCTTCGTTGTAGCTTTGTTTTCAACAAAGATATAAACAGCGGTATGATTTTTTTAAATGGCGCCCTGTATTTTTTATTCGGTAATTCATTTTCTCTCCTAAAGACGTATTAAAAAATGTATCACAGTGTACTATTCACTGAAACACAACGTTATGAATTACATAACATAACATTGACGTTGACACTCTCAGCGCTTAGCTACTCGGGGTAATGGAACACATCCACGTGCTGACGTTGACAGATGACAAATGTAAACGTAAGTAGAATGCACACCCGTCGTTCCGTCAACCATCGTCAGTTGAAGAGTTGTGTGAATAAAATGTACACCAAAGAATACAAGAAGGAAATGCTACTTATCTATGGGGAATGTAAGTTAGCAGAACGGTAATTGCAATACTGTTTTCTTATGTACGGGTGTACTTAGTACAGTAGCTTAGTCCTTTTAAATACTGTTGTGTAGAGTAGGCATACAGTAAAGGCTGTCCTTTCCACAAACGGCATCGACATAACGTTTCTTTTGTTGTTGTTGTTGTTGAAGGTAGGCGAAATGCTACGGAGGCCGCGGAACTGTACAGAGAGCGATATCCTGGCAAAAACCCACCTTCCCGACGGATGTTTTCTCGTCTTGTTGCGACGCTTCAGGAAACGGGAAGTTTCAACCCACGACAACGCAATCGTCGTAGCACTCGCACAGACGAAGTTGCCGAAGTTACTGTTCTCGCTTCCGTTGCTATGGATCTACATGTGAGCACACGACAGCTTGAACAGGAGATTGGCATTCCTAAAACCAGTGTACATCGTATTCTTACACGTCACCGGCTCCATCCTTAGCATGTACAACTACATCAAGACTTGCATGGCAATGATTTCCAGAATCGAGTACAGTTCTGTCAGTGGGCACAGCAGCAAATCCTCGCCAACCTGAACTTCTTCTCCAATGTTCTGTTTTCCGATGAATGTTCTTTCTCAAACAAAGGACAGGTAAATACAAGGAACATGCATTATTGGTCCAGCGACAACCCACGATGGCTTAGACAGGTGGAACATCAGCGTCAATAGAGAGTTAACGTCTGGTGTCGGATGCTGGGTACTACATTTATTGGCGTTTATAGTCTGAAAGGCACAGCGTATGCCAACTGCCTCAGACAATTTCTTCCTCTTCTCCTGGATGAAGTGTCGCTTATGTGGTATCAACACGGTGGATGTCCAGCACATAATGCCTTGCGTGCACGTCGTGTTCTGAACTGAAGGTATCCTGCCGGATGGATTGGTCGAGGAGGAACAGTTACTTAGGTTGCTGGGTCTCGTGATTTAAATCATCTGGACTTTTTTGTTTGGGGATGCATTAAAGACGTTGTCTATCACGATATTCCAACAACTCCAGAGGACATGCGGGAACGTATCGTGCTTGCTTGGTAATTCTCTTCAGCAGGCAACACTGGAAGCAGTAAATAATAGTTTCATTCAACGAGTGCACCAGTGTATTGGTGTCCAGGGTCACCACTTTGACTCTCATGTACCATCGCCCAGGAGTAGAGCATTCAAAGGTGCTCAAAGTCAATTTTGTGTTATGTTTTTACTTGGTTTTAAATTTGTTCTCTGACAACTTCAACAAGTGGACGAGTTTGTGGTCCCGGGCTAAAAGTCAATGTTGTGTTATGTAATTAATAACGTCGTGTTTCAGTGAATGGTACACTGTCATACATTTATGAATAGGTCTTTAGGAGAGGAAATGAATTACCGAATAAAAAATACAGGGTGCGATTTAAAAAAGTCATACCGCTGTTCATACCTTTGTAAAAACCAAAGCTACAACTAGTGCAATCGTGCTGATTCATGTCCCCATGACAGCTAAAGAACATATGCTTGAAACATTTTGTAATTTGCATCTGGACAAACAGTTATTTATGGTGGTCAAGATAAATGGGACACCCTGTATATCATATCGTAAGGGTACACGTTGTGTAGGAAACGTGAAGTAATCAAAAGCGTCAGGTGGCTACGACTCTTAATCATTTTGATATAAATAACCGAGGGCACATTACACACATTTCTTGATTTGACCCTCTTAAAGACGTTTTAAACAGCAACATTCTCTTCTCCCACCGAATCCGTAGTCCTGAAGATTAACTAATGTAACATATTGAGGAAGCTAGGGCTCTAGAATAGTGTTTCTAATGTGTGGCTACAGCTGTGTTATTGAATACGCAGGGTTGTGCAGTTAAAACTAGTGAACTAATACCCAGTTTGCTTTGAGTCGCCTGCGGGACTGCGTGTGTCGTGTGTATACTGTGTACAAACGTGGGAGGATTCTATGATGAGTGTTTGCGCTGGGAGCAGTGACAGCGTTTGAACTCAGGTCCTCCTGGGATGAGGAACCTCCACAGGAAGAGGGCCTCTCTCTGGCTGACACAACGTGCTCACGCGGCTGTGGTCGTGGGCCGCGTTTACGGCGGTAATCCCCCCCCCCCCCCGCCCCCCGCCACGGTCTCTGAGCGAGCGTGTTCGGTCAGAGGGCTGCTCGCCCTCTATACTAAAAAAGCTCAGTAAAGGAATCTACGACCAAGTTGAACCGATGTCTTGTGACGTCCGCCCAGACCAAACGCAACGAACAATACCGAAAAAAAAACAAAAGAGCGCTCGCACTGTACTGCATCACGGTGCGTATGAGCGTCTGGTAGATGATTACGTGGGATGTGAGAGCGTTTCCAAATGCTTCAAATGGCTCTGAGCACTTAACTTCTGAGGTCATCAGTCCCCTACAACTTAGAACTACTCAAACCTAACTAACCTAAGGACATCACACACATCCATGCCCGAGGCAGGATTCGAACCTGCAACTGTAGCAATCGCACGGTGTCGGACTGAAGCGCCTAGAACCGCTCGGCCAGCGTTTTCAACAATCTGTCATCCAGCTGTGAATCGACTTTGTTTCTCAATACTTCGTAGCGGTACTTGTTGTTACTGTTATTACTATCCTATCACACGGCAGAAACTTTCCTCCCTCCTTCTTCCTGGCGTAGCTGAGGGAACAGGCAACTTACGAATTCTACAGTACTTTTAAAAAAGAAAATACACTTAGCAGACCGAAGTAGTAAAGAACTCTTTAACCATGACAGTAGAAATTCACATCCATAGTTGAAATTCCAGCTATCATTTCATAAAAAAAAGGTTCAAATGGTTCTGAGCACTATGGGACTTAACATCTGTGGTCATCAGTCCCCTAGAACTTAGAACTACTTAAACCTAACTAACCTAAGGACATCACACACATCCATGGCCGAGGCAGGATTCGAACCTGCTACCGTAGCAGTCGCGCGGTTCCGGACTGCGCGCCTAGAACCGCTAGACCACCGCGGCCAGCAATATCATTTCATATATCACAGGTTCTAAAATAATAATTATACAGTAGGTTTGGATTATTTAACAAAATTTCTCATCACAGACATAACACTGTTTTCTACACACGCAAACTACCGTGCAGTGTTGATCTGCTTTTTATTTCCACTAGTTTAACGACTTAATTAATATTTCGTATAGCACATCTTCTGAAGCAACATTTGTGACATCTTCAAGATGTGATACTCCACACCAGATTGGATAATTCCTGAATCATTTCGAGAAATACATCACGAGAAAGTGCGCCAGGACGACTGGGGCACCTCAGAGCCCATGGCAGAATGAAATATCCCACGCTAGTTCCTATGCCATCTGGAAAGCAAACTGTAGCTCTCTCTCTTTGTACACAGCGATCTTTACTTAAAAGTGTATTTCGAATCAGCCCGCCATTAGCATTGCCACATCGTCAATTTGTGTGTGTGAAATAGCCACCATGAGCGCTTTATATCCCTTACATATTGATTACAAGATTGGAAGTTAATTATTTATGACTTCAGCAGTATTTCTCAGTCAGGTATTTGCTTTGGAAAGAAGGCATCGGTATTCCGCAGTTGTTTACCAGATAAATGCTGCTTTGTTTGAGATTTGGTCTGACTATGACCAATGGTGAGTGCACGTCCTATACTGGCATGCTACAGGATGAGAGAGAGAGAGAGAGAGAGAGAGAGAGAGAGAGAGAGAGAGAGAGAGAGAGCACGTCTTTCGACAGCAATGTCTTCTGTGTCAAGCATCAAAGGGTTGCTGCCACCTGATGCTTTGGGTGTGACATCCAGTATGTCAGTCGTGGGGCCTGAGTGGACACTCTTGAACACCGGTGCATGGTGCGGCCGCTGACGGATGCATCACCACTTTGCAGGTCCCAAATGACCTGTGTGTGCAGTGGCACAAGCTGGCACTGGATGTGGGCCAGTGGAAGGTGTTTGCTTTGCAATCGAAAGATTTTGAACAATATAATTACATGTAATGGGTGTTTCATGACGATGTTCCTTGTACCATCAGAATAAAAAGAACTGATCGATACAATTACTTCCTTTTGATATACTTTACAAGACCAGCATCATTCCTAAGAATGATGAGATATAACCCCTGTAAAATGAATTTTTTAATGAACAAACACTATATCCTTTGCTATGTAATTGAATTTCCTCTCGTGAGACACTTCTCCAGCAGAGGTCCGCCCATTACCAGGTAGGAGAGTGAAAGGTAGGGTTGAGTGATTTATCAGAGGGGTAGGGGTGAGAGAGTGGGAGGGGTATATTCGAATAATTCAAGCCTGAAAGTGTACCGGTATCAGCAGGGGGAGTTCCCAGAGGGGTAGAGGAGGAGGAAGGGGTGAGGGAGGCGGAGGGCGAGGGGGACGGGAGATGAATAGATAGGTTATGGACCTATCAATTAAAAGGAAGGATTATCCCCATGGTCTTATAATCCTCTTAGCAGAATAATAGGTTAAGGATCTGTCAATCAAAAGAGAACGATAGGTTTTCCCCTGAATATATAATTGTCTCTCAATGTAGGCAGCCCACCCCAACAAACTGTGCTGATGCTGCCGTTGTCCCACTACTCACATATCTGCAAATTACGTACATTTCTTCCAAGCTCCCTCCACACACGCTACACGGCCCTCACAGAAGTCCGCAAAGTACTTCTGCTCCAGTAAATAAAGTTTCTGCACTCTGCCAGTTGCCAAACCCTGTCAGGGTCACACTGCTCACTGCTTTCTGCTAGCCAGTAGTAAGCACCCTGCAGCAGTTCAGACAGCTAGCAGAATCAGAGTCAAATATAGCACTGCTAGAGCGATCATGCAGTAGCCAATCGCGGCGCTGGTTTCAGGACACATGTTGACAGTCGCGGCGGAAAACAAAACCGGGTCGATATCAGTGCCTGGCGATGACGCACGTTAAATGGGCCTTTAAAACCCAGTGGGCTCGTTTAATCTTCGGTGGGCCATTCCGGCGAGCAGAGAGGCACCTGGCAACACGCACCTTGACTAATTCATTCATTTTGAGGGGCGACCGGCCTTACTTGTAACCCCGTAACTTATCTGCTGGCTAGTGTAATCACTCTGGTCTCTGGGCAACAGACACTTGTTGCCAGAATGAGATGTGAGTGGCTGAGCCTGCAGCACGCACCAGCTGAGCACACGGCCTCCACCAACATTGACTCAAAGGAAGGCCTCGGCGCTTGTTCGTGACGTCACGTCAGCTAGGCATGGCCAACGCCAGGTCTGTTGCAGGCATACTTATAATGGTGGTGTCTCCCTCCATGACACAGGAAAATGTGAAACTATTGGCGGTAGTTGACCAACACACATTGTTCTGAGAGATTTCTGCAATCAATTAATTGTGCAATTCATTGCACTTCTTAACAAATAGTGTAGTCCTGAACTTAAATTTCCACCTGTTTTAAGGATTGACATACAAAAACATCTTCATGGTCCAGCAGCAACAGAATTCGTGCTTCTTTACCTTATTTGTAAATCTGAGGAAGTTACGTTTGTACTGGGTTGCTTTTACAAGAAACAGTGAACATATTGGTGCTCTTCTTTAGGTATCTTGGTTGACTATGGGGTGAGGAGCACTGAATGTTAATGAAGTATCCAGTATGCGATTGTACACGTTGGGGGAGGGGATGGGGGACAGAAGAAGAGGTAAAAGATACTTGTTTTATCAAATAAAATTTTATTATCTTATAAAGCTTCTCCTTCCAGTTGCAAGAGGGGAATATTTATCTTTTCCAATGTGCATGTTTAAAAAAGTTTAAGCTCAGTAGTGTTTTCGATGTATGAAGCTATTTTGTTTCCTGTTTAGAATTCCTTTCGTTGAAAACGACTGTAATCTAATGACTGGCAACAGTTGGACGTTTACACATGTAAATTAGTTCACATTTCGAGCGACGATGTCAAACGAAAATAAATAAATAAATAAATGAAACGAGTTCATTGTAAGGGGGTTGGGGTAAGTTTCGATAACAAAATGGATCAATTAAATATAGTTTCTTAAATGTAAAATTCCCGAAGCTTGCAATGGGGCAAAGCGTCTTCTCATATTGATCTACGTTTGTTTCGACAGGATTCAGTAATACGGAACTGTGATCTTCATTTGTAGCTTTACGATAGTAAGAAAATCTTTCATCTAAGTAAAACTGCAGAATCCAAAACAATACCAAACATTTTGTCCAAAAATAAGAGATTTATAGTGTTAAGCAGGCCCAGGCGATTCTGCCTGCAACAGACCTGGCGTTCGCCGTGCCTAGCTGACGTGACGTCACCAACAAGCGCCGGGGCCTTCCTTTGAGTCGGTGTTGCCTCGACGCGGCTGTCCTCTTACAGCTCCAGGACAGGCGAGCCGAGCAGTCCGGTACACGCCGGCCCTTCCTGCGACAACCTCTGTCACGAGGGAGAAGCTGGTTCCACTTGACGTGGGAAGTGGCATCAAAATGATGTTCACTTGTCCAGCACTTCCCTCGCCTGCTATCAAGATTCGTGGTCACATGCAGTTTGACGGAAATAATGTCTGTGACTGTGTAACCTTCACATTTAACACGACATTAATATCAATATTTTCTAAGTATTGCTGCTTTCTTAAAAATTTTGTCCTTTTCCGTGATGAATTTTAATGTATCTGATGAAAAATGTCCTGAGTGACATGTTTTGTGTAAACTCGGTAGTTTATGCTCGGGGCATTAAAGTTGTAATCGGCAAGGAAAAGGCGAAGGGAACATCGTCAGAGCACTGGAAGTGATCACGTGAATGGCCGAGGTGCGACAGAGCGTAGGCAGCGCGCCAATTGTAGAGCAAGTGCTGCCAGTCTGTGGCCGGCCTCTGAGGATGAAGCACTAGGAGTAACGTGCGAGGCTACAGTGCTCGCAAATTATTGCAGATGGGCCTCGGATGCTACTGACTTCAATCCTTAGCGACATCGCGTATAATTATGTGCTCTGAGTCACTATTCCAGCGCTAAGAAGAGATTTACAGAGCACGTCACGTGAAGAGTGACAATCAGGGTCGGCGCCGCCGCCACAGCAGCTGGTCGGTACTCCCCCTGCCTCCAGGAGAAGTGACGCCTCTGGTGTTACACTGACGTTTTATGTTGCCTGCTTAATGTGTGTACGAAAGTGAAATTACTGTGTCAGGCCTACTTCATTCGCCTGAGTTTAGTTGTCCAGTCATTTTCCTTAAGTAATCCGAGATTCCACTAAAATACAAGTGCTTATTCAAACAGTTATTTTAAGTGTTTCAGTCATTGTGTTGATTCTTAAGTGGAGTCAGTAATTTAACTAGGGATATTTTCCTTGCTTCCAATGCTCCATGTGCTGGTTAAAGATAAATGCATCATTCACTTCATTGAATGCTTTTCTTAATTATTTCTCAAAGAAGCACTATTAAAAAAATTGTTAATATGACCGAGTGTGAAAGGTGTTAAAGTGGGTGATGCACTATGCGAGTTTAAGGGTCTACCATTTCGTTTTAAGATCAGACAGGTTTTCAAGCAGTGAACTTTATTACTGAACATAGAGTACATATTTTTTAAAAATGGTTCAAATGGCTCTGAGCACTATGGGACTTAACATCTGAGGTCATCAGTCCCCTGGAACTTAGAACTACTTAAACCTAACTAACCTAAGTGCCTAGAACCGCTCGGCTACCGCGGCCGGCACATATTTTTTAGTCTGCTAAATGGTGAAAGTGTTTATAAATGAGTGATACAGGGTATACTGTGTAACTGTTTAAACGTTCCCACACATTAACTCGCTTCACTCGTCGCACTTTAATCTTTCATTTCTAATTCAAATTGACTTCACAAAGAGGGAACACTTTTATACGGCCGGCCGGTGTGGTAGAGCGGTTCTAGGAGAGTCAGTCTGGAACCGCGCGGCCGCTACGGTCGCAGGTTCGAATCCTGCCTCGGGCATGGATGTGTGTGATGTCCTTAGGTTAGTTAGGTTTAACTACTTCTAAGTTCTAGGGGACTGATGGCCTTAGATGTTACGTCCCATAGTGTTCAGAGCCATTTGAACCATTTTTTGAACTTTTATACGTAAATAATATTACAGACTATGCCTGTATTACATTAGTAATAAAGATGACGAATATTATGCACACGTGAATATACGTAAAAAATATTTGAGTACAGCAGGACATAAACGTCCTTGTTGCGACTCCGAAACTCCACGTCTCTGATGGCTCTCCCTGGGTAATAGATATGACTTTCAACAACAGTGTCTTACACCTCAAGAGGTCGTGAGGGCTTTATTACCAATGTCGCATTAACCGACATCTTACCAAGGGTGACGTGTTTGCGATAAATGTTCACTGCAATGTTGCCCTGAGACGCCATTCTATCATAACAAGCAAGTTATAATATGAGAACGATCTGTGATGAAATACAGCATGTCGTCTCCAAAGTCCTTTATTTGTCGACTGCCTCGAGTTTAGTTTTCGCATCTAGTTTTATGGTGGACACGTCATTGTGACATCACTTCACAATAAGTTTCTAGTGACTCTTGCTTCACGCATTTCATAAGTATGTAAGCACGCCGGTCACCTTTCGGCTGTTTTTGGTGGTGGTAAGTTGCTATGGGACCAAACTCCTGAGGTCATCGGTGCACTACTTAATCTTACTTAAGGTAAGGACTACAAACACACACCCATATCCGAAGGAGGACTCGAACCTCCGAGGGGGGTGGGCGGGGGGGGGGGCGGGGGGGGGGGAGAGGCGGGGTAGTAGCCGCGCGTACCGTGGCAAGGCACCCTAGACAGCGCGGCTCGGCTGTTTTTTCCAACTACCGTAGCCTGCAGAGGCGGATTGGTTGACGCAACTGTCTGTGAGCCACCTTGTCTGTCATGTTTTGCGGGGCTGAAAAATTTGGTCCGCAGGAATCAAACAAAGTGCTCGAAACGAAAATTTCAGTTTGAGACATTACCGTCGCAGTTGGAAGCCGTTCTGATGCTAGTTATCGTATTACACAGACGAAGACAGAGATGTGCGGTTTCAAGACACTGCTTTGCACATCTGAGTGTGATCGCTGTTTTCTCTGAGCTTAATCTGTGCATTTTACACTTGTGTCATTTTCATTCCTTGGAGATCGAATTGCTTTCGAGTCACGTTAAGACAGATTAAGTTCAAAGAGGGTACGTGTTAACGAAAGTCAGCTTTCCTTTGTGGCCTGTTTGGAACATGTGCTCGAACGGATCTGCTTGTGATTGACACATCCGTGAGAACTGGCTGCATTCAACCACCCTTCCTGCCTCCAACCGCCCTCTCCCTGCCCTCTTCATCCCCCTCTCCCTCTCTTTGTCTCCCTCCATCTCTCTCTCTCTCTCTTTCTCTCTCTCTACTAAAAGTAGGAAGAACGCTTGTACGTTTTCACTAAACTATTTCTTGGTCTTGTTAAACAACTACACAACTGAAGATTTTCTACAAGACATGAGACGAATTGTATTCGCCCATATCGAATCGTCTGCGTTGTCACTAAGCTTCTTGAACGTTAGGATATCTTTCTACCACAATCTGTGTTTGCCTTTTCATTGCATTAAAAGTTTTCCGTTGTTTGAGTGTACAGGTACCTGGTTTTATGTATCTGCACCAGCACCGGGTTTGCTCACGATATCTGGTCCCTCACAACGGTTCTTGTTCAGTAGGAAATAAATTTGCCGTACCTAGCAACTCGCTCGTGCACCGGCCGGAGTGGCCGAGCGGTTCTAGGCGCTACAGTTTGGAACCGTGCGACCGCTGCGGTCGCAGATCCGGATCCTGCCTCGGGCACGGATGTGTGTGATGTCCTTAGGTTAGTTAGGTTTAAGTAGTTCTAAGTTCTAGGGGACTGATGACCTCAGAAGTTAAGTCCCATACTGCTCAGAACCATTTGAACTACTCGCTCGTCCACTGTCTACCAGTCAGCTTAATGCGATGCAGTTTGTTGATGTACAGAGTTCGCAGCAGCGGTGTCGTCATAACAGTGTCACTACATAAATTTCGTTACCGTTTATTAGTATTAAGAAGTTCTTACCCTGAGTGCTTAATTTCAGATCGTACAGATGGCAAATACGAAGGCGTGCTAAAAAGTAACGCCTCCAAATTTTCTATTCTGTTGTCAGTACCGGCTGAGGTCTCATTACTCGCCGGACTTTTCCTCTCCGTTGACGGAATCTGCAACCCTCTGCCATAGAGGAATCCGAATTGTACAGTGTGACGTGGCTGTGTGTAACCTAACTATGAAGCTGCGTGAGAAACAGCTCAGAAAACCGAAAGCACGAGTTTGAAGAGTTGGTTCGCACATTCTGCTTCAGCGTGGCAATGCCGGACAATACGCGAGGCCAGCGACGTGTGCGTACAACCGACGCCTTGGTTTCATCGTCGTGGGTCGTCCCGACTTGGCCCCAGCCGATTTTCATCTGCTTCCCAAAACTTGAGGAACACATTCGAGGACTACACTTTGATACTGTTGTGGATTGGCAAGACAGCCAACCCACTATGAGAGGAAGCCGAAAGGCACGCGTTTTAGCTCACGCAGGCTGGCGTGAGGTCTGGAACAGGTCAAGGAAATGAGACTAACAAAAAACGACCGTAGCTGCTGGAATACTTAACTTTAATCCATAATTGGTGAACATCGGTCTGACGGTACATGCAAGATAAATAGCAAATGATAATGGCGCCTTGCTAGGTCGTAGCAAATGACGTAGCTGAAGGCTATGCTAACTATCGTCTCGGCAAATGAGAGCGTAATTTGTCAGTGAACCATCGCTAGCAAAGTCGGCTGTACAACTGGGGCGAGTTATAGGAAGTGTCTCTAGACCTGCCGTGTGGCGGCGCTCGGTCTGCAATCACTGACAGTGGCGACACGCACCTCCGACGTATACTACCGGACCGCGGCCGATTTAAAGGCTACCACCTGGCAAGTGTGGTGTGGGGCGGTGACACCACAGATACAACGGTGCAAGCAGGGGTTACGTTGTGGCTCCGTCAACAAAAGCCAACCATTCTGTATTACGGTATCAGCAAACAGGTCTCCCGTTGTGCGAAATCCGTTCGTTGTTAGGGTGACTATATTGAGAAATAAATAATTAGACGAGAAGAATAAAGATGTAGAAAGTTAATAAAATTCGTTTTATTTCAAAAGAGTTACGATTTTCACAGGAAAGTTGGGATGCACTACTTGTCAGCACGCCCCTGTACATTTGTGTTGCGGCGGGTTTCGCCTACAAGGTGAGGCTCGTTGCACGCCTCTTCATGACTAGTGCGCTCACGCTAGCGCCACCGTCATCATTAAAAGACCACGGTAGGATCTGATCTTCCTGTACAACTGGACTGTTACCCACTAGAATTTCAATCGTAGTGACCCTCTGACGCCGGCCGGAGTGGCCGTGCGGTTAAAGGCGCTACAGTCTGGAACCGCACGACCGCTACGGTCGCAGGTTCGAATCCTGCCTCGGGCATGGATGTGTGTTAGGTTTAAGTAGTTCTAAGTTCTAGGGGACTTATGACCACAACAGTTGAGTCCCATAGTGCTCAGAGCCATTTGACCCTCTGACGACAACCAGAACGTAAACACTGATTACTCCCTTCACATTCCTGTGCTATCGGAATTACTCGTTATACCAGTCACATACAGGGTGTAAAGTTAATGTATTAAGTTGTTCTCAAAGCGGTGCTGATATTCGAGACAATAAAAGCAGGTTAAAAGCTGTGAGCTATCTGTGGAAGTTAATCTTGCATTACTGAGCAACTGTCTTTTTTTACCAGGTATCCAGCCTAGCTTACCAAATTCCCAACCAGACTAATATTAACTATCTTTTAATAGTCCTCTTACAGCAACCGGTGATATATATATATATATATATATATATATATATAAAGATAATTTAAATAATAAGAAATAAATCACTTTATATTTGGACATTTATTTTAACATTGATCATTGTTCCGTTAAAATTTCAGCATATTAAACTTATTAAACTTGATTCATAACTAAACTGGTGCCTTATTTAGGATTGTGAAAATGTGAGTTTGTAATCTTAGGGAACACATCAAATATAGAGCCAAGATTGGGAGACTGCATACAACACTGCATTCATAAAATAACACACGAAGAACGTTGAAACATATGCAAGAGGAAATTAACCACAACCAACCGATTCAACTTTCACCCAAAGAAGTTACGTTCATAGCGCAATCCTGTGCGTCATGAAATTACCACACACTGGTATACTAAATTCATACTAACTCTCTGTGAAATCTTCCCGAAAAGAATAGGTGAGGGCTACTTTGATGCTTACACCAAATGCTACACGTGGTCAACTTGGTTTACACAAAGAGTGTAACTCCACAATAATTTTGATAATTAAAATAAATTAGATCGAAAAGCAATTTACAAAAGAAAAACCTCAAACTGGTTACTATCGTCTTACTATTAACCTGATGGGTCAAACAATTGTATAAGCACGTGGTACTGGTCTCACAAAGTACACCCCACATGGGTTGAACATAAAGTAAAGTTGCTCTATTGAAAAATATTGTCAAGACGAGACGTTATAATCTCACGCATATTCGCATTTAAGATTGATAATCTTAGTTATAGTTACTGATCTTCAACACGTGGTTCCACTTTACTCACAAAGTAGTGACAAACCAAGTACTGGAAGATATTGCCGGCCATTGTGGCCGAGCGGTTCTAGGCGCTTCAGTCTGGAACCGCGCAGCTGCTACGGTCGCAGGTTCGAATCCTGCCTCGGGTATGGATGTGTCTGATGTCCTTAGGTTAGTTAGGTTTAAGTAGTTCTAAGTCTAGGGGACTGATAACCTCTGATGTTAAGTCCCATAGTGCTCAGAGCCCTTGGAAGATATTCTGAGCTTCACACTCGAATTACACTGCGTTGCAATTTAAGATAACATAAGATATTTTAGATCTAAACCTGAAATAAAGGTGATTAAATTTTCAGTTAGGCTGAACTTAAGAAATCCATTGTCCTACAGACTTGGCAGAGACGCGCTTAGCCGGAGATCTTACCAGTTCAGACGCTCGCCGCGGACACACTGCCTGGGCCCCTACCGAGGGTGCTTAACAGATACAAATGGAAGTGACCAGAGAGGCAGATTCCTATACCAGCGTGACAAGGGACGGACAGTACCATATTAAGAATAGAAACCTCTTCGCTTTTAGAAAGCGTAGCTACCTGTTCCGAAGTTGGTCCTACTGTTATCTAGCAGACAGGCTTGTCTGCTACCATCAAGCATGCAACTAGAAATACATTTGCTCATTCATCCTTTCACACAGAAGAAGAGTATCTTATCATATACAGTACATAAAAGAAAGCGTATGTATGTTCCGTATGAGACTGTGTGACATGAATTACATGTAAACTGTGTTTTAAAGTGTAGTAGTGTGACAGATCGTTCTTGTTTGTGTGTAAAAGTAACACGTTCCACTGCTCAGTCTCCTCCCAGATAGTCAGAAACACCACAATAAATTTAGAAGTGGAATGTATGCCGTAAATGACAACAGATTTAAGGAATCAACATGAAAGGAATCCAACAGAGACCTTTCAAGGGTGAGTCAGCAGGAAAGGCACGTGCTTCGAGGAGTGATGCTAGTGATGGCTCTCAACAAAAAACCACCGAGGAACATACGCCGTTTTCTTAACCGTTTCCGGGTAAACCAATGGAAATAAGTAGGAACGGGAAACGTGTAGCGCCGTCCTTGCTGACCGTGCCAGTGCGCAGTTTACTTCCGCGTGGTGCAGTTGTTTACCTCAGGTCTCAGTCTGACAGTGCCTGTCGCAGTGCACGGTACTCCAGCACTACAGTGTGAACAACGAATACAGTTTCGCATAGCGAAAATGCACGGCTGCTCACACATGCAGAGTATACTGACATGCAGCTTGTCTATGGTTGGTCGAATGGGAATTCCAGAGCTGCTGTGCGAGAATAGCAACAACGATTTCCGGATCGCAGAGTGCCAGATAGCAGGGTGTTTAACGGGGTGTTTCACGGATTGCGTGAGCGTGGTACGCTTCCCAGTGCAAATGTTGACCCTGAGGGTCCCGTACGACAAACTCTTAATGAAGTTGAGAACATTCTTCAAGTAGTGGAACGCAATCCTACTACCAACTCTACAATAATTGCCGCCCAGTTTGGTATTCCACAGACACGAGTGATACGCACAGTACACGAGCACGGTCCCCTTTCATCGGCATGAAGCAGACGCTGCCGCCCGGCTAGAATTCTGGCAATGGATCACTGCCAATGATCGATTAATTCCACGTATTCTGTTCACTGATGAGTCAACATTTATCCACAACGGAATCAACAACACGCGCAACTCTCATGTACGGGCAAATGAAAATATGCACGATGCTGTGGACACGAATTTGCAACGACGTTTCTCAGCCAACGAGGCCGCCCGGCGAGGCCGAGCGGTTCTAGGCGCTTCAGTCTGGAATCGCGCGACTGCTACGGTCGCAGGTTCGAATCCTGCCTCGGACATGGATGTGTGTGATGTCCTTAGGTTAGTTAGGTTTAAGTAGTTCTAAGTTCTAGGGGACTGATGACCTTAGAAGTCCCATAGCGCTCAGAGCCATTTTTGAACCTCAGTCAACGTGTGGTGCTGTTGACCAGCTTATCGGTCGAGCTGTTTTAGATAACCGTCTTACTGGGACACGGTATCTTGAGTTTCTTCAAAATGTGTTACCAGAATACGTGGAGGATATCCCTTTGGCAACACGAGCTCGTAATGTACTGTCCAAGGCCAGTGACACAACGTATGCTGGTCGTTGGATCGGTCGCCGTGGAGCCATTGCTTGACCACCGAGGTCACCCGATCTTACTCATTTGGATTACTGTTTGTGGGGGTGGTTGAAGAGCGACGTCTATAAGCGCAGAGTGGACACAAGAGAGGAACTTCTCACTCGTGTTTTACATGCCGGTGCCCAGGTAAAGAAATGCAAAAATGAGTTCCTATTGGCGACACAACACAACACCTGTCTACAAGAGCAGCAACATGCATTGAAGTTGACAGTGGACTGTTTGAACATCTTCTATGAGGAAACATACAAAATTAAACAAACCATAAGATAACAGTATCTTAATTTACCGTCACCTGCACCGTTCTCGCACCCAGCTGTTTTTATTGGTGTACCCAGAGACGGATAAGATAAGGGCGTATGTTTATTACAAGCTTTTTGTTCAGAATCACCAGTAGCATCTCCCGTCAAAGCATGTACTTTTCCCCCTGACTCACCCTGTATATTGCAGAATGCAAAAGCTACACTACCCAGTTGCAACAGCATATTTAGCACACTGGACTAGCATTTCGGAGGATAACGGTTCAAATTCGAGGCAGGCCATCCAGATGTACGTCCTCCGTGATTTCCCCAAACCCTATCAAGTAAATCCCGGGATAATTTCTGCTGTATAAAGAGCGCGGCCGATTTCCTTTCTCAACCTTGAAACTTTCCTATCTCGTGCTCCGTCTCTGATGCCCTCCACGTCGACGTGACGTGAAACGCTAATCCTCATCCTGTGCTTCTAAAGGAAGGCAGACGCGGCGAGTTGTGGACAGCGCCTGCCGTGCGCCGACACAGAGCGAAGCCAAGTGTACACCCACTGCCAGCCGGATACCTTGTCACGGCGACGAACGCAAAGCCAGCTCATGCCGGCACGTTCCTGGCGACGACAGCATGTGTGTGTGTGTGTGTGTGTGTGTGTGTGTGTGTGTCAGGGAGACAGGCCAATGTGGCTGGGGAGTGGTGGGGGGTAGTGGGGGGGAGATCAGGCGGCGAACACCGGCTGATGCGCCCAGAAGTTGGGCGCGACCGCAGCGCCAGATGCCAGGCATTCTGCTCTGCTACTCCTCTGTCTCCACATAAAGCCTGGTCTACACCGTAATGAATGGAAGCGAACGCAAGCAAGCGAACGCGCATTCGCAAACAATTCGCAAGTAGTCACTGCCATTCCCTTGTATCTGCGAAAAGCGTTTACATTAGAGCGAACGGACGACCATACGAGGTAAAGAACGTTAAGTATGGACGCTGTGTTACTGGTTTTTTTTCCCTCTTTTTTTTGCGCTATAAAGCGGCACACAGGGTACAACACTATACAGGGTGTTACAAAAAGGTACGGCCAAACTTTCAGGAAACATTCCTCACACACAAATAAAGAAAAGATGTTATGTCGACATGTGTCCGGAAACGCTTAATTTCCATGTTAGAGCTCATTTTAGTTTCGTCAGTATGTACTGTACTTGCTCGATTCACCGCCAGTTGGCCCAATTGAAGGGAGGTAATGTTGACTTCGGTGCTTGTGTTGACATGCGACTCATTGCTCTACAGTACTAGCATCAAGCACATCAGTACGTAGCATCAACGGGTTAGTGTTCATCAAGAACGTGGTTTTGCGGTCAGTGCAATGTTTACAAATGCGGAGTTGGCAGATGCCCATTTCATGTATGGATTAGCACGGGGCAATAGCCGTGACGCGGTACGTTTGTATCAGACAGATTTCCAGAACGAAGGTGTCCCGACAGGAGGACGTTCGAAGCAATTGATCGGCGTCTTAGGGAGCACGGAACATTCCAGCCTATGACTCGCGACTGGGGAAGACGTAGAACGACGAGGACACCTGCAATGGGCGAGGCACTTCTTCGTGCAGTTGACGATAACCCTAATGTCAGCGTCAGAGAAGTTGCTGCTGTACAAGGTAACGCTGACCACGTCACTGTATGGAGAGTGCTACGGGAGAACCAGTTGTTTCCGTACCGTGTACAGCGTGTGCAGGCACTATCAGCAGCTGATTGGCCTCCACGGGTACACTTCTGCGAATGGTTCATCCGACAATGTGTCAATCCTCATTTCAGTGCAAATGTTCTCTTTACGGGTGAGGCTTCATTCCAACGAGATCAAATTGTAAATTTTCACAATCAACATGTGTGGGCTGACGAGAATCCGCACGCAATTGTGCAATCACGTCATCAACACAGATTTTCTGTGAACGTTTGGCCAGGCATTGTTGGTGATGTCTTGATTGGGCCCCATGTTCTTCCACCTACGCTCAATGGAGCACGTTATCATGATTTCATACGGTATACTCTACCTGTGCTGCTAGAACATGTGCCTTTACAAGTACGACACAACATGTGGTTCACGCACGATGGAGCCCCTGCACATTTCAGTCGAAGTGTTCGTACGCTTCTCAACAACAGATTCGGTGACCGATGGATTGGTAGAGGCGGACCAATTCCGTGGTCTCCAGGCTCTCCTGACCTCAACCCTCTTGACTTTCATTTATGGGGGCATTTGAAAGCTCTTGTCTACTCAACCCCGGTACCATATGTAGAAACTCTTCGTGCTCATATTGTGGACGGCTGTGATACAATACGCCATTCTCCAGGGCTGCATCAGCGCTTCAGGGATTCCATGCGACGGAGGGTGGATGCATGTATCCTCTCTAACGGAGGACATTTTGAACATTTCCTGTAACAAAGTGTTTGAAGTCACGCTGGTTAGTTCTGTTGCTGTGTGTTTCCATTCCATGATTAATGTCATTTGAAGAGAAGTAATAAAATGAGCTCTAACATGGAAAGTAAGCGTTTCCGGACATATGTCCACATAACATATTTTCTTTCTTTGTGTGTGAGGAATGTTTCCTGAAAGTTTGGCCGTACCTTTTTGTAACACCCTGTATAAGTAGCACCGCGATGCAGATCTTTGATATTCAGAGACGATTATTGTGGAATGCGAGTGTAATGTCTCTGACGAAGGAAACATACTGGCGTAGGAAATGTCAATGCTAGATTAGATTTGTATGAAACATATGCAATAGTCCAAGTAATTAACGTACGTGCAGAAAGGCTACTGTATACACACTGATTATTACCTGTGATTGTTTCGCATTTCAATAATTCCTATCAGCGATCTTCTAATTGCTTTGATGCAGCTAATTGCACTCCTGTGCAAACCTCTCCATCTCAGACTAGCACTTCCTCACAGCGTCCTGAATTACCTGTTGGGTGTAGTCCAGTCTGTCATCCCCTGCACAGTTTATCCCCTGCAGCTACGTCAAATACCGTGGATGTTACTTCTTCACGTCTCAACACACGTCTTATCATTTTGTCTCTTCTTCTTGTCTTGTGTTTCCCCTGTGTTCCTCGCTCCACCGCTTCCATGAAGAACTTCCTCATGCTTTATCTAATCAGTCTACGTAATTTTCAACTTTCTTCTGCAGCTTCATATCTCAAACGCTTCGATTTTCTTCTGTTCCCTTTTTGCCACTGACCATGGTTCACCACCACACAGTGCTGTGCTCCAAAACGTACATCCTCAATTATTTCTTCCACAAGCTACGGCCTAGGTTTGATTCCTCTAGGACGTCTCTTCGTCAGGAGTGCCTATTTTGTCTCCGTTAGTCTCGTTTTTATAACCCCCTTGCTTTGTCCATCGTGGGTTATTTTGTTTCCAAAGTGGCGGAATTCCTTCGCTTCGTCTACTTCCTGATCGCCAGTTTCAATATTAAGGTTCTCTCTTTTCTACACAGGTTGGAAAACTGGTAACACTGCTGTGGAGGCACTATGCAATGGAATCTACTACTGTCGCTGACAGGACGCGCTGTTGACATACCTACCTTACCTCTGAGCAAAAGGCCTCGCCCGTCCCACGTCACCGGCGTGCGCATAAACGAGGGAAACACAGTCACTTGTGAGCGACCTGTCTAACGTAACGGTGTTTTCGAATCAGGAATAACGGAATTGGATCGAGATTGAATGTGCCAGAGGTCGTACAGCACGACAGTGTCATCAAGGTCTTCGAGGCACGTGCCGGGAATCGGCACTGCCGTACAGAACAGTGGCACGTTGGGTAAAAGCCTTCAACGAAGGTCGGAAAACTGTGGCAGACATGCATCGTGCAGGTCGTCCCAGCGTCTCTGAAGAAGTGCATGCTGTTACCGCGTTAGTGGACAGTGATCGACGCCATACGATTCGTGGGCTCGCCCACGAAACCGGATTAGCGCATACGACTGTGCTTCGCATCCTGATGGAACGCCTGGGCATGCGAAAAATTGCATCAGGATGGGTTCCGCATGAACTGACGGAAATGCAGAAATTGATGCGTTACGACGCTGCTCAGACTTACTTGGAGTGCTATGAGCGCGAAGGAGAGGCTTTCGTTCGCTGTATTGTAACACTGGATGAGACATGGGCCACATCGCACGAGCCAAAACTGAAACGCCAATCCATCGAATGGCGTCATTATGAGTCGCCGTGAAAGTCGAAAGTGCGTCAGAGTCCCAGTATGGTGAATGTTATGGTGATTCTCCTGTACGACTGTGATGATGTTATCCTAACGCATTACGTTCCTCCACGGTAGACCGCCAGCGCAAAGTATTAGTGTTCGTTTTTGGAGCATCACCTGCGACCAGATTTGCGAAAGAAGCGGCAACACTTTCTGCGCAACCCACCCATCACTTTGCTCGACAATGCGCGGGCTGAGGCAGCTCTGTTCGGTCGATAGGACTGGGAAGTACCGTACCATCCCCGGACTTAAGTCCTTGTGACTTCGACTTGATTCCGAAGATCAAGAAACCACTTCGAGGCATTCGCTTCAGAACTGTTCCGGAGATTCGACAGGCAGTAGACTGCTCCATTCGCATCATCAACAGAGCAGGCTTTGCTAACGGTATACTACGCCTTCCACATCGCTGGCAACGGGCTCTACACAACGCTGGTGACTACTCTGGAGGACAGTAACAGGTGCAAACATGTAACTCTTTTGCATCGGTTGTGAATAAATAGTTGTCACTATGTAAGTTCCAACCCTCGTGATTTCTGCTACCTGTCATTGTTTTCGTCTTTCTTCGGTTTACTTCAACCCGCAGTCTGTACTAACTAGACTGTTCATTCCATTCGAAAAGCCCTGTAACTCTTCTTCACCTTCTCTCAGGATAGCAACGTCATCAGCGAATCTTATCATCGATATCCTTTTACCCTGAATTTTAATTCTACTCTTAAACCTTTCTTTTATTTTCATAATTGTCCATCGATATATAGACTGAATAATAAGGGGGAAAAACCGCACCCGTTTTAATCCGTGCACTTGGTTCATGCTCTTCTGTTCCTATTGTTTCCTCTTGGTCCTTGTACATATAGTATATTACCCGTCGTTCCCTATATTCATCGCAGAATCTGAAACATATTGCACCATTTTACACGGTCGAACTCATTCTGCAGGCCGTCAAGTACTACGACGTCTTGATTTATCTTCAGTCTTGCTTCCATTACCAAGCAGAACGTCAAAACTGTCTCCGTGGTGCCTTTACCTTTACTAGAGCAAAACTGTTCGTCATCTAACAGATCTTCAATTTTCTTTTCGATTTTTCTGTATATTGTTTCTGTCAGCAACTTGGATGCATCAGCTGTTAAGCTATTGTGTGATAGTTCTCGCACTCATCTTCGGAACTGCACGAAACATACTGATGATATGTCTACAGTCTCATGGATTCTGCGCACCAATTTGAATAGCCGCTTCGTTGCAATTTTCTCCAATAATTTTAGGAATTACGATAGAGTGTCGTACCTCCTTATTCGATCTCAAGTCTTCCAAATGTCTATTAAATTCTAATATTGCATCTCCAGTGACTTCAATTTCAGACAATTCCTCCCATTCACAGAGTCCTCCAGAGTGGGCTTTCCACCTGTTCGGTCTACCTTCTGTGTCTAGCAGTGGAATTACCATTGCACTCTTAACGTTGGCGCCCTTGCTTTTGATTTCACCAAAGGTTCTTTTGACTTTTTTCTAAGCTGAGTCAGTTCTTCCGACATTATTTATGTTTCCATTGCCTGACACATTTCTTGCAGCCAGTTCGTCTTGGCATTCCTATTTATTTCGTTCCTAAGAAAATATATTGCTGTATTTCTTTGACCATTGTTGTGCTTCGTTCTTTCGTCCCGCAATTGAAGTATTTCTTCCGTTACCCACGGTTTCTCCGCAGTTACCTTCCTAGTACCTATGTTTCTCTGTGCAACCAGTGAATGCCCTTTTTAGAGATGTCCACTCTTTCTAAGAGGAGTGAGCTGACCGCTGTGGTATTCCTTATGGCAGTATCCACATCGCTAGAAGAGAAACTCAAACGCGTCTCATCATTCCTCAGCAGTTCAGTATGCCACTTTCTTCCACAGTAATTCTTCCGGACAATTCTCTTAAACTTCGGTCTAATCTTAGGCAGTAATGAACTGTGACCCGAATCTATACCTGCTCCTGGATACGGTTTACAATCCAATATCTGCTTCGGAATCTGTGTCTGATCATGATGAAATCCAGCTGGAATCTTCCCGTGCCTCCCGGCCTTTTCCAAGTATACCTCCTCCTCTTGAGATTCTTTAATAATACTATTGAAATTTATTCGATAATTCAATTAGTCTCTCTCATTCCCACTACCAACCTCCGTAACCATTCATCTGTTGCTTCTCCTACAAGCGTGTCACAGTCACCCACGACTATTGTCATCTCCTTTTACATACTGAATGACTCGTTTGATGCCCTCGCACACTTTATCTCTTTTCGTCTTCTGCTTGCGACCTCGGCAAGTATACCTGAACTATTGTTGGCTTCGTTGATTTGCTGTTGAAATTAATGAGAAAAGCCTTTTAACTGAACTTCTGATAGTGACTCACTCTCTGCCCTATCTAACGAATTTTACTCCCCTTTTAGCATTTTCTGCTGCTGTTATTATCCTAATCTTCCTCCTGGAAATCATCCTCATCTCTCCCTTTCAGTTCACTAACTCCCACTAAAACTTCATTGAGTCTTTCCATTTTCTATTCAGGTTTTCTAGTTTGGCTGCCACGTTGAAACTTCTGATATTCCTCGCCCCCACACGTAGAATGTTCTTGTTTGGTTATTTATTCCATATTTTTCTTACGGTCAACTTCCTCTTCGCAGTCCCTCCCGGAGATCTGAAGGGTGCCTTATCCGGAATCTTTTGCGAATGGAGGGGTCATAACGACACTTTTCCAGTCACAAGCCACATATCCTGTGGACACACATTTTGTGTCTGAAATGCGGTGATCTGCATTCTCATACCGTTGGTCATTGCTGGTTCGACCGCCGTTTAGGGGTAATCTCCCACCTGGAGGGCAAGAGAGTGCCCTCAAGCTTTACCCCCTCCTCCGTCCGCTTTGACAAGGGCGTTGGCAGCAGGAGAACGGCTTCTTATGCTGGAAGTCTTCGGCCGCCGTTGCTGATTATTTTTACTCAAAATTTAAGAAATTTTTGGGTTCGAACCAGGGACCCAGGTTGTTTTGGATATTAATAAAACACGCTAGCTCTACACCACGAGTTCTGCCGACTTTTAGCCACTCGTAACATTGTGTGTGTGACAGCAGTGAGACAATACTGTGCCTCTGCGTCTGATGCACAACTAATCGTTCCGTGGCAGTTTTAAAGTTTGTACGATGGGCGGAATGACCACCAGAGTGCATTAGCGTTGTTACGAAGGCTGGTAAAGGGGCGTGACACGGTGCCAGCTGTCGAGTGATGAGAGGACGCGTAGTAGCGTGAGCCAGCGCTATCAGTGTCTGACTCACTGTGAAAGGCACCTTACTGTGAGTCTCCACTTGGCCAGCTGGTCGAGTGGTTGCGAGCACTCGGATGTGGCAGTGGCCCAGCGTTGGAGGCAGGCTTACGTGCCGTCCAGGTTCCTGTCGGCCACGTCTGAGCACCACACTGGAGGACCGCTGTCTTGTGCGCCAGACACACATCGCAACTTCTGCATAGGAAGAGCAGATTCACCGTATACCCTTTTCAGTTTCGTTTTACCCAGACATGTTTCCCCATTTTTCTGCTATCTTCGGTGGCTTATTTTATTTTCTTACTGTAATTGTTGTTACGTATTAACATTTAGAGGAACTTTTGGTACAAAATACTTATAATTATGAATCATTAATTGTTGTAAATTATTAAACCTCATTTGCTTATAATTCACTGTTGAAATATGTATTAACGACCCGATGCACAGTATGTTATTTATTACATTATGTCTAAAGTTCTAGTTATAGCTTAATTGGCAAAAGAACGGATGTGTGCATTAGTTTACATAGCTTACATTAATCTGTTGGGTATTATGTTGGTAGCTAGTCCGCTACACAATCTACGACTTGCCATCTTCAAAGAGCAGAACGTAAATCTTATTTTTCTGTTTATTGTGCATTTACGAATGGAAGTGAGTACATACCACTTTTTTGTGTGCACCTTACGGCTTAGATGTTGCAGTATTTTCTCCTATGTTTTAGCGAGGTGAATACGCTGGTGTCTGTGACTTACGATCGTTTGACAACACATTTTCTACGTGTCTTCAGACATCGGCAGAGTTTTCGCCGTGATTACTTGTTGTTAGAGCTGTGTAGTAATCATTTGTTTCGTGGTGTGATTGTTTGGGTGAGGCGCGCAAGTTTGTAGTGTATGTAATGCTTGTGGTGTTTGGTTTGTGTGTGTGTGTGTGTGTGTGTGTGTGTGTGTGTGTGTGTGTGTGTGTGTATGTGTGTGTGTCTTCAGGACTGGAGCACAGAAACACAGAGAGAGAGAGAGAGAGAGAGAGAGAGAGAGAGAGAGAGGGTGAATGGGTGGCTTCTCTTTTTTTTCCTCATGACTAGTTTTGATGTTATTTGTGTAGTTCTTCAATTGTGACATAGAGGATTTCATTCCACGGTGTATTCATTTAGCTCTTTCTTTGCTTGTGCTATTGCTCTTTTCTTTTATAGTTAAATTTTGGTACAAGCTGGTACTATTTTTAAGTATCTGTAAGTCGGTTCCAGTATTTGTTGGGTGGTGACTGTGTGCATGCACTTCTTCAGAGACGCGAGGACGACCTGCCCGATGCACGTCTGCCACAGTTTGCCGACCTTCGTTGAAGGCTTTTACCCAACGTGCCACTGTTCTGTACGGCAATGCCGATTCCCCGCACGCGTAGTGAAGACCTTGATGACACTGTCGTGCTGTACGACCTTTGGCACATTCAATCTTGATCCAATTCCGTTATTCCTGATTCGAAAACACCGTTACGTTAGACAGGTCGCTCACAAGTGACTGTGTTTCCCTGCAAATGTTGAGTGTGAACTGTTGTTTCTCAGTCCTCTGAGAACCATTATCTCTCTCTTTCTCTCGCTGCCCCAGTCCTGAAGACACACACACACACACACACACACACACACACACACACACACACACACACACACACACCACAAGCATTACATACACTTCAAACTTGCGCGCCTCATCCAGACAATCACACCACGAAACAAATGATTACTACACAGCTCTAACAACAAGTAATCACGGCGAAAACTTTGCCCATATCTGAAGACTCGTAGAAAATACGTTGTCAAACGATCATAAATCACAGGCACCAGCGTATTCACCTCACTAAAACATATGAGAAAACACTACAACATCAAAGCCGCAAGTTGCACTCAAAAAAGTGATATGTACTGACTTGCATTCGTAAATGCATAATAAACAGAGAAATAAGAATTACATTCTGCTGTTTGAAGATGGCAAGTTCTAGATTGTGTAGCAGACTAGCTACCAACATAAATACCCAACAGGTTAATGTAAGCCATGTAAAGTAATGCACACATGCACTCTTTTGCCAATTAAGTTATAACTAGAACTTTAGACATAACGTAATGAACAACATACTGTGCATCAGATCGTTAATACACATCTCAACTGTGAACCGTAAAGAAATGACGTATAATATTTTAGAACAATTATTGATTCATAACTGTAAGTATTTTGTTCCAAAAGTTTCTCTACATGTTAATACGTAACAACAATTACAGTAAGAAAAGAAAATAACCAGCCGAAGGTAGCAGAAAAAGTGGTGAAACATCTCTGGCTAAAACGACACTGAAAAGGTGTCTTGCATAATGAGAAATTCCTCGTCTATTTTCGTAGGAAACACTGACAGAAGGAGAAATGCAACACGAGAATATGATTATTGTAACTTGTTCAGCTTGCTCCTGCCGTACGAGAAGAGGTGACGGACGCCGGAGCCCTCCTGTTCTTGCCACACTTGCAGCAGCTCGAGCAGGTAATCATTACCTCGCGCGTAGTCTGCCGTTAATGCTGGAGCAGCAGTGGCTGCGTTTAGAGTGGTGCGGTGAGCGGGAAGGAAGCACGGCGCGCTGGGGAGTGGCGACGCTCTGTCGTCGTTCTGCGTCACCCCGGGTGGCTGTGCTCGGCGAGCGTGCTGGCAGCCCAGGGAGGGATCCCATTCTTCCTGTACTGTGGGGGAGGCGTAGGGAAATTGCTGCCGGTGTCCCGGTGTGCGACGGCACCGCACGTGGCTCCAGGTCGAGGCTGGCAATGACTGCTGGCACAACGTGCCTCAGCTCTCGTGGGACGGTACCGCGGTGGCCTCTGCCCGCGCCGTGTTCGTGTACTGTCTGGAGTCTTGTCACTGTATCCTGCCTACGGTGCTGGCCCTACACACGTCCCATAGAGGACCAGCTAAGGCAGCCGCGGGCCAGCTCGCCTCAGCGGAGGCGACAACAGCCCATGACACACTTCTCCAAAGAATGAGTGCGTCCATCCAGGCCAGAGCCCCAAGCAGGTTGCATTCGTAAGTCAGCACATGCTGCCTGGATCTTTGTAAATTTGACTCGGTTTTGTAATCATTGAAATAACATAACATATCCTCTCAATCCTTGAAGTTTCACACCGTTGTCTTCTCTCCGAGTGGGTACATAACCTTCTTTCTTTTCTTTTCTTTTTTTCCCAGCCGGTGTGTACCATGAAGTGTTGCGTGGATAAGCGAAGCAGTGATTGTTATTGAGATGGGCCGAATTCATTGCTGTCACGTGAGATGCGAAGCTGGTCTGTTTTATAATTTAACATTTACAACTTGATTCAAGTTCGCTAGTGTTGTCACAGAAAATGTAACTATAACAATATTTATAAATGTGAAACTTATTCACCATACTATGAGTTCGCGAATGCGTCTCGTTTTTGTCAAAATCGGACAAAGTGTAACTTCACAGTCCGCGAATTACGTTAGTTTTGGACACTTTAAAAAAGTTTAATGTGTGGCAAAAATGTTACCGTCGTGGATATGGGAACTTGCAAAACACAAACTCTGAACACAGTTAAATACTTTTAAAATTATTTCATTTTAATTAACTTTATAAAATATTCTTCTTTCTTCGAATAGTAGTGTCAGAAATCTAGTAATCACTGTTTGGCATGTTATTTTCTGTCCTCCACTGTTTGCCAACGTTTCTTGTTTTGGCTTTTGTTTGCATGTTACATGTCCTATGAGGGATGTGTGTACAGTGATGTTGTTAGCTGTTTTTACGAATTTAAACGCTAAACCTGGTAAAACGTGAGCGAGCTGTCGTGTCTGCCACAACGCTTTTGTCTTTGACCGGGCACAGTGAAGCAGATTACTTCTTACTGGTGCAGGCACTAAAAACAATGGGAATTTTAAATCCTACAAATGCACAGCGATAGGAACATACATTCATGTTCTGGAACTCGTCATACTGCAGCACATCCGAAGTGCTAAGTTTCCCTGCTTTTGAAGTTATCTTTGGGCAATATTGCGATTGCTTTGACTTACTTTTTACATGTTTGGGATTTCTATAATTTGTATTATTTTGGGTTTTGTTTACTAAGTGTGGACGTGAATTTTAGAGTACTTTTGGTTTCTAAATAGGTGCTTTCAGCTCTAATGTCATTAAAACGTACTTAATTACGTTTCTGCACAATCACGGCTAAAAGTCGATAGTTTAAATCTCTTCAAAGTCGGTTTTGTTCCGTGATGTAGAAAATTACCGAAGATGAGTAAGAATATATTTCTAGTATACGAAGTTACGTCTTGTTATCAATTAAATACACTGGTTTACTTTAGAACGTAACTGATTCCTTTACATTTAACCAGTAACAACTTAACCGTTCTGTCCTTTTCAACACATGGACTTGAAATCGGACATTCACAACGCTCATGGCACAATACACGGTTTTTACAGAGCATCTTGAGGTATCAGTTGAACTCGATTTCCTGAAACGGAAACGATGAATGATGAAGATGAAATCAGTGCAGAGACAACGACGTCAACTGGCAGCAGTGAACACAAATCAGAAAAGCTCAACGCGCGACGTAATTAACATAGTACGGCGTGGAAACGTACGCCACACCCGGTCTCGAACGCGGGACTCCTACTGCCGGTAGTCGCAAGGAGCCGCTTCATCCGTCTGGCTGTATGAATGCAGCTGTAGCCCGACCCGTTCTTGTCCAGATAACAGCTTTAGATTAGGGGTGTGGCGCGTTCTTCCTGCTCTTACTTCAGGCCATTGCCTTTTCTTCCCCACAGTCGGTTAATTTCGTCTCAGAGGATCTGATTCAGTTGACATATATCCCTGGCGGATAAGGCACGGTCTCCGACCAAATCCTGTTCTCCAGTGGGGCTACAGACCGTGTGACGCACAGTCGCGGCAGAGTTCGGAAACCACACGTGCAGACATCAGCGACAATGAGAGTCTGAGAGAGACCTGAGCGAGCTCAGATGCTCGCAAGCCGCGGGACATCCAGATCGAGTCCCGCCCTGGCGCAAATTGTCACCAGTCGCACCGGATCACAGGAGAGATATTTGGACAAATGTGCAAGTGGGCAACCTTTCTTTCTCAATAAGCACACGTCTCACTCAGTGACTCTCGCCGTATCCCATCAGGGTGTAACATCCACGAGATAAATTTTAGCTACAGTGCGACGAGGGGAAATTATGCCTCTAACAGTTATAAACATTATCTATTCGACATATGAAAAAACAGTGATAACGATGATAAATATGAATTATTTATATAATATTTTATGATGTAATTGGACATATCGATGTGTATCATACAAAGACAATGATAATTGTAAAATCCTTTTATGATCTGCGTTTGTCTTCCATTGTTTTTACCTTTTTTTGGTTGGATTTTGTAGGTTCAGGACGCAAGACGCATATCAAACTGAGGTCTGTTAAGAAATTGTAATTATTTGTTAATTATTACTTGAGAATATAGTTCATTATTATTATAAATATGAGCGAATAATTATTTGTAACTTTAATTGCTCTCTCAGTAAGCATTATCTGTGTTAATTATTTCTTTCCGCTGCAACGAGCGCAGCCATTGATGATAGCGATTTGCATCGCGTTTTTTTTTGTCTATGTTTTCCTTAGAAAAAAATCAAATGTTTGCTTGATGAAGTCTAAATAGTGCACAATACGAAAGTAAAGTTTAATAAGCATTTCAAATACTTATCCTATTTGCTCTAACAATAGAAAGTCTCTATCAATTGTCTGCCGCCATCTTAACAATTATCTCAGCGGCAAATTCAAATTACGCAACTCTGCAGACATAAATGCCGAACGTAATACAAATGTGTAAAAATAAATGTGCACCGGTGGTCCCGAACTCATTTTAATGAAAATAATTCGAATCAGAGTGGTTCTTTAAAAACAGTGCTCATAGCACGATCCTTATAACAAACTTTTCTATCTGATGTATGGAGCCGAAATTAATTACGCACGAGTTGCGAAGAATATTGTTTCAGGTAACATACGTCAGTGATGTGCGCGGCTGATATTGGGTGGTTTTAATGATCATTTTGCTGAAGATAACTGTTTTCATCATAACCAATAGTTGTATAGAATTTGTTGTATGAACTGTGATTTAGTGACACTTACACAACTTACAGACAACACTTTAACGCAACGTTAACTTGGAGTTCTTTAGCAACTTGACCAAATCTTTATCCGGGAGAAAAATTATTCAGTAATTACTCACTGTAATAAAAGAAGATTATCATTTTCATTTTCAAATTAGTTAGATACCAAACCGCTGAATAACACAGCGAACGCCACAAGGGCTCCGTTTCTCATGGACAATCAGGTTGTCACGTGACCCACTGTAAGCCCAATCCACTGCTACACATACACATGCGCACATCTATGTCACATATAGCACAAATGTCTTTCGATCCACTCCTCCTGCCGGCCGGGGTGGCCGAGCGGTTCTAGGCGCTACAGTCTGGAACCGCGCGACCGCTACGGTCGCAGGTTCGAATCCTGCCTCGGGCATGGATGTGTGTGATGTCCTTAGGTTAGTTAGGTTTAAGTAGTTCTAAGTTCTAGGGGACTGATGACCTCAGCAGTTGAGTCCCATAGTGCTCAGAGCCATTTGAACTATTTCTCCTCTCCTCTCCCCTCTCACTGCCTATCACCTATCCTAACATAGGCTGGTGGTGCACCTACAGCAGATGCCAGGTGGTTCGGCAGTAAATCATTTTGGAACGCGATGTGAACTTAAATATTTCACCCGGACAGGTAACAGGCACGTTTGCACATGTCCCGTGAGGTACATACACTATGTGATAAAAAGTATCCGGACACCTGGCTGAAAATGACTTACAACTTCATGGCGCCCTCCATCGGTAATGCTGGTATTCAGTATGGTGTCGGCGCACCCTTAGCCTGGATGACAGCTCCCACTCTCGCAGGCAAACGTTCAGCCAGGAGCCAGAAGGTTTCTTGGGGAATGGCAGCCCATTCTTCACGGAGTGCTGCACTGAGGAGAGGTATCGATGTCGGTCGGTGAGGCCTGGCACGAAGTCGGCGTTCCAAAACATCCGAAAGGTGTCCTACCGGATTCAGGTCAGGACTCAGTGCAGGCGTCCATTACATGGATGTTACTGTCGTGTAACCATTCCGCAACAGACCTTGCATTATGACCAGGTGCACGATCGTGTTGAAATATGCAATCGCCATCCCCGAATTGCTCTTCAAAAGTGGGAAGTAAGAAGGTGCTTAAAACATGAATGTAGACCTGTGCTGTGATGGTCCCACGCACGACAACAAGGGGTGCAAGACCCCTCCATGAAAACACGACCACACCATAACACTGTTGGTACTACATATGCTGGCAGATGACGTTCACCGGGCATTCGCCATACCCACACCTTGCCATCGGATCGCCACATTGTGGATCGCGATTTTTCACTCCACAGAACCTTTCTCCACTCTTCAATCGTCCAAAATTTACGCTCGTTAACCAAGCGAGGCGTCGTTTGCCATTTACTGGCGTGACGTGTGGCTTATGAGCAGCTGCTCGACCATGAAATCCAAGGTTACTCACCTCCAACGTAACCGTCGTAGTACTTGCAGTGGATCCTGATACAGTTTGTAATTCCTATGTGATGGTCTGGAAAAGATGTCTGCCTATTACACATTACGGCCCTCTTCAACTGTCGGCGGCCTCTGTCAGTCAACAGACGAGGTCGGCCTGTACGCTTTTGTGCTGTACGTGTCCCTTCACTATGAAATGGCTGGCTCTAAGCACTGTGGGACTTAACATGTGAGGTCATCACTCCCCTAGAGTTAGAACTGCTTAAACCTAACTAACTTAAGGACATCACACACATCCATGCCCGAGGCAGGATTCGAACCTGCGACCGTAACAGCAGCGCGGTTCCGGACTGAGGCGCCTAGAACCGCTCGGCCACAATGGCCGGCCCTTCACTATCATATCGGAAACAGTGGACCTAGGGATGTTTAGGAGTGTGGAAATCTCACGCACAGACGTGTGACACTCAATCAGCTTACCACGTTCGAAGTCCGTGGGTGCTCTCTCACGATGTCCAATGACTACTGAGGTCGCTGACATGGAGTACCTGGCAGTAGGTGGCAGCAGAGTACACCTATTATGAAAAACGTATGTTTTTGGGACTGTCGGAATACTTTCGATCTCATAGTGTAGGCCATCATGTAGAGGTGTGGACGAGCCTCTGCCTGACGGTGTCTCGTGTATTCGAAATGTGCCTCGTGCTGTAGCACAGGGTCTCCTGCTCTCGAGTGTGGGAGAAGCCTCAGGACACGCGTTTGACACAGGGGCACACTTCATCGATTGGTGTGTGCTTTCTTCTCGACATGTTGCACCCTTGTAGGTCGTGTGTGTTGGAGCAGAAGAGTTGTGAAGGGCGTTCAGGTCCAGGACAGGAGCAAGTCAATACTCTTCAGCCACATCAAACAGTTAACTACGTTATCCTAGCCACAGGCGTAACAAATGTAGTGTTTGTGGTGCCACCGCCAGACACCACACTTGCTAGGTGGTAGCCTTTAAATCGGCCGCGGTCCGTTAGTATACGTCGGACCCGCGTGTCGCCACTGTCAGTGATTGCAGACCGAGCGCCGCCACACGGCAGGTCTAGAGTGTCTTCCTAGCACTCGCCCCAGTTGTACAGCCGACTTTGCTAGCGATGGTTCACTGTCTACATACGCTCTCATTTGTAGAGACGACAGTTTAGCATAGCCTTCAGCTACGTCATTTGCTACGAGCTAGCATATTCAGTTACTGTGTATCCAGCACAGATAATATTGTGAATCATGTACCGTCAAGAGCGACGTTCATCATTAATGGATTAAAGTTAAGTATCAAACTAATTACGTCCGCTTTCTGAATTCTCATTCCTTGTCATGTTCCAGAGCTCACGTCAGTATAGTTCTTCCCTCCTCACGCCAGCCTGCATAAGCTAAAACGCGTGCATTTCGGCTTCCTCTAGTAACACGGTGTTGGCTCTTCTGCCAACAAAACAGCGTTTGTCTGTAAGTGTTAGAGGGACGAAAACTTGTCAGTATTTCACATCGGATGAATACAGTGGTATGTACCTGTGCTAGGAGCCTGGCACACATCTGGCAATCTCACAACGTTGTTGAAACAACCCCTTAGAAAAATTTATAAATGGCAGTGCTGGCAAACCTCTACGTTATTTGATTTTCAAACAGCTGAGCAAAACTGAACGTACTCAGACATTTCTCTCTTTACTTATTCTGATCAACACTAAACTGACACACAACATTTTTAGCGCTACGCAATCTGACCTTCAATAATCCCTAAAGAATGGCCCTGACTAACAATAACCTATACCTTTCATGAATCATTTACCTCACAAAAATCTTCGTTACTCGAACTACTACAATACAGCGAGCGCCAATACTGATAGCGAAATAAAAGATTCTAACTACTGAATGCATTAACTACTGATAGGCATGGTTAGCAAATGAAAGATTTTGGTAGAGAATAAACAATGTATTTACCTTAATAGTGTTCAAAAGTCATTATATATATATATATATATATATATATATATATATATATATGAAATATCAGTTTATGACATCCAGTCTTACAAATTTCCTTTTTATGACGGACACACATCCAGATCGTCTGCTCTCAAAATTCTGCCATCTCTCTCCCTACATCCACCACTGCTGGTGGCTCACCTCCAACTGCGCAACGCTACGCGCTGTTCACATCCAACCGCCCAACACTACAATAGCAAATATTCCAACAATGCAAAACGACCACAGACTGCTCACAGCACAGTCAGTGATTTTCATATAGAGCATTACGTGGCGTTACCAACATAAAAACCTAAACAGCCTACTTACAGTGTAAGCACAATGAATGTAGCATGCTTACTCTGATGAACTGCTCATCACTCGGAAATAACACATCGTCTGCGGAAGGACGGAAATGTATGGTCGTACGCGAGTGGAGGCAATAAATCAGCATACGGCGGGTTACCGACCTGATTGTCGATAAGGGGCCTGATATATAGGCTTCCCTGCAGTGCAGGTCGATATTGTTCCCACCCAACACACCTGTTTTGCAGCGAAACCTATACAGTAGGAGCTTAAAAAATGTCTGTAACCTTGTACACCTTTATCTTCATAAATTAAAGCATTAGAAACTCACCCAGTGATGTTGGTACTTTCAAAGCAAGGAGGTCCTAGACATATATGCATATTCTCAGCTCTATATATGTATGACAGGGCATTAGCCTACCCTTGAAACTGGAAGCCATCTTTTTTTTGTCATTACTTTGTGCCTTCTGCTATGTGGTCTGCTTTGGATTGCTCTCTTCTGCCAGTTTCTTCATCTCGGAGTAGCTCGTGCACCCAATCTTCTAAATCATATGTTGGATGTACTCTAGTCTCTCTCTTTTCTCCTACAACTTTTGCCATCTACAGCTCCCTCACGTACCATGGACGTTATTCATTCTGTCCATCGTCCATTGTCAGTCATTTCTTTATATTTCTTTCTTAGAATGTTCTACAGTCTAATTTTCTGCATCCTTCTATAGCACCACATCTCAGAAGCTCCTGTTTTCTTCCTTCTCTTCCAGTTTCTCCACAGTCCATGAGTCACTGCCATACAGTATTGTCCTCCAAACATACATCTCAGAAATTACTCAATCAGATTAACGCTACACTCTGATACCAGCTGACTTTCCTTCCACAGGAATGACCATTTGTCAGTGCTATTACTTTGCTTCCAAGGTAGAAGAATTCCTTCGTCTGTCTACTTTTTGGTCCTCAGTTTTGGTGAGTAATCTCATTCTCTGTATGTCTCGTTTGTCTAGTGTTTCTAAGGTTGACTCGGAGCCCATGTTGTTGTTTTCGTCTTCAGAGATTGGTTTGATGCAGCTCTCCATGCTACTCTATCCTGTGAGGCTTCTTCATTTCTAAGTAATAACTACATCCTTCAGAATCTGCTTAGTGTATTTGAAAGTTGACCCTGTGGGGAACTATATAAATGATTGATTGTTTTGGCATACTTTTAGTGTTCAAACAACACCTATTTCTTTCTAAAAAACACAGACATAAATAATGCCAAACAATTTATTGATTGAATACCGTAAACAACTAACAGTTGGTTTAAGAGTACAATGGACAAGGATGCTTGGTGGAAGAAGTGATTCAAGTACTCTGGCCCTAAAAATGTAGACAACGCAATGCGAATTGATCTGACGCTCAGCAGATTTTGATTGATTAAACCCACTGTAGTTTCACTACTTAGGTGCAGCTGAGAGCAAGTGGCGATCGAGATTTCTCCACTCTGACAATGCTGGAGTGCCAGTACTTACCCTGTTTGCTTCGTGTGGCGATGTAGCTTGCAGCAGGCGAGATGTGTGCAGTGGCAGTGCAGGTGAAACGTGAGGCGTCACCTGTGAATCGATCGCGTCCACAAACGAAAGGCAAAAATCTCACGGTCTATTAACCAGGCAGACGGATCGCATTTCACTCTCTACCTGAGCCCTGAAATCACGACAGATTTCAGTGTGTGACGCACCCGTTTGCTGGTCGGACCAATCTGACTTATACGACAGAGGGTGGTAAACCCAAAGCGAATTGGAGTGCCCTCGGCAAATGAGTAGTCCAAGACATTTGAAGTCTCACTGTCAGTACAGTATGAACTTCAGGCTCCCCAGTCTAAATTAATTGCAAGTGAAGTCAGTCTCAGGACAGGTCCCAGGCACCAACCACACATGCCAGAGCATCGACTGGAAGTGCTCTTACCAAACCAAAGTCCAGCACCCGAGTGCTTTGCATCTCTTCTGAAAAAACAAAAGAAATACACTCCTGGAAATTGAAATAAGAACACCGTGAATTCATTGTCCCAGGAAGGGGAAACTTTATTGACACATTCCTGGGGTCAGATACATCACATGATCACACTGACAGAACCACAGGCACATAGACACAGGCAACAGAGCATGCACAATGTCGGCACTAGTACAGTGTATATCCACCTTTCGCAGCAATGCAGGCTGCTATTCTCCCATGGAGACGATCGTAGAGATGCTGGATGTAGTCCTGTGGAACGGCTTGCCATGCCATTTCCACCTGGCGCCTCAGTTGGACCAGCGTTCGTGCTGGACGTGCAGACCGCGTGAGACGACGCTTCATCCAGTCCCAAACATGCTCAATGGGGGACAGATCCGGAGATCTTGCTGGCCAGAGTAGTTGACTTACACCTTCTAGAGCACGCTGGGTGGCACGGGATACATGCGGACGTGCATTGTCCTGTTGGAACAGCAAGTTCCCTTGCCGGTCTAGGAATGGTAGAACGATGGGTTCGATGACGGTTTGGATGTACCGTGCACTATTCAGTGTCCCCTCGACGATCACCAGTGGTGTACGGCCAGTGTAGGAGATCGCTCCCCACACCATGATGCCGGGTGTTGGCCCTGTGTGCCTCGGTCGTATGCAGTCCTGATTGTGGCGCTCACCTGCACGGCGCCAAACACGCATACGACCATCATTGGCACCAAGGCAGAAGCGACTCTCATCGCTGAAGACGACACGTCTCCATTCGTCCCTCCATTCACGCCTGTCGCGACACCACTGGAGGCGGGCTGCACGATGTTGGGGCGTGAGCGGAAGACGGCCTAACGGTGCGCGGGACCGTAGCCCAGCTTCATGGAGACGGTTGCGAATGGTCCTCACCGATACCCCAGGAGCAACAGTGTCCCTAATTTGCTGGGAAGTGGCGGTGCGGTCCCCTACGGCACTGCGTAGGATCCTACGGTCTTGGCGTGCATCCGTGCGTCGCTGCGGTCCGGTCCCAGGTCGACGGGCACGTGCACCTTCCGCCGACCACTGGCGACAACATCGACGTACTGTGGAGACCTCACGCCCCACGTGTTGAGCAATTCGGCAGTTACGTCCACCCGGCCTCCCGCATGCCCACTATACGCCCTCGCACAAAGTCCGTCAACTGCACATACGGTTCACGTCCACGCTGTCGCGGCATGCTACCAGTGTTAAAGACTGCGATGGAGCTCCGTATGCCACGGCAAACTGGCTGACACTGACGGCGGCGGTGCACAAACGCTGCGCAGCTAGTGCCATTCGACGGCCAACACCGCGGTTCCTGGTGTGTCCGCTGTGCCGTGCGTGTGATCATTGCTTGTACAACCCTCTCGCAGTGTCCGGAGCAAGTATGGTGGGTCTGACACATCGGTGTCAATGTGTTCTTTTTTCCATTTCCAGGAGTGTATATGAATCTGCTTTTCCATAAAGTGCATGAACGACACCACCTTCACGCCATCTTGAGCCAATCGCAGGGCTTTAGAGGCGTTAAATCTCCCCTCTCACATGACAGCACCAACTCATGTCAAACCAGGGAAGAGTTAATAAAACTGTGTCTATGGAAAAGAAATAAACTGCCAATTACTGGCTTTTCTAAATTTTCGCATAGGGGAAGATGATTTTCTCTGAAGTCGTGTCACTTCCCACAGCAACAAGCAAACAGATACAATCTTAAAGCTCTTTATCTAAATCACCTGTGCCTTGGAGCTTGTTAGTCCTAGCTATGAGGAGTAATAAGGATTCTATCTCCAAATGTTTCTCAGACGCCGGATTTTTCTTATACAACCGAGGCGGCTTGGGAAGTGGTTCACTGGTCTACTTGCACTATCGGTGAACACGAAGAAAGGTGGATTTTTATTATGCGTGGCTCTTTACATAATGCCCAGTTTATGACTGCACGTTGCTTCAGTCGATCGCCCCCAGCCCAGCCCTCTGCTGGCGCCACAGCAGGTATTGCGGCATTGTTCTGCTGGAGACCTGTCTCGACAAGGAACTGCCCTGTCTGCCCTGTACGGCTGTGCGCCTGTCTGGCAGGATTTACTGAGGGATCGTCTCACCGCCAATTGCTTTCAACTCCCAACATGCTATTTCTTTGAGCCAAGAACCATAAAAATACCTCACGCTTTTATTGCCCTACAAGACTCCAGCAACGTCTGCTCAGGCCATTAACTTTCTAGAGTCTCGCTCAAGGTGCGTCAGGTTGTAATGAAACCTTTAATAATTTTCCGTATGCGGAAAATAGGTGAGAGAGTAACTTGTCTTCTCTCATTTTCATCTCTTTGTCTCCCTGTACGATTTTTACCATCCACAATGCCCTCCAATGCTAAATTGGTGATCCCTTGATGCCTCAGAACATGCCCCATCAATCGATCCCTTCTTCAAGTTGTGCTCCAAATTCCTGTTCTTCCTAATTCTGTTCAGTACCTCCTCATTAGTTATGTGATCTACCCATCTAATCTTCAGCATTCTTCTGTAGCACCACATTTTCAAAGATTCTATTCTCTTCTTATCTAAACTATTTATTGTCCATGTTTCACTTCCATACATAGCTACACTCCACACAAATACTTTCAGAAAAGACTTCCTGACACTTAAATCTATACTCGATGTTAACAAATTTGTTGTCTTCAGAAACGATTTCCTTATCATTGCCAGTCTACATTTTGTATCCACAAAGTTTTTATTTCTTCTCCAGGGATTTTAATCCCTACTACAAATTTTTGTATTGTTTCCTTTACAGCTTGCTCAATATACAGATTGAATAACATTGGGGATAGGCTACAACCCTGTCTCACTCCCTTCCCAACCACTTCTTCCCTTTCAGGCCCCCCAGCTCTTATGGCTGCCATCTGGTTTCTGTACAAATTGCAAATAGCCTTTCGCTCCCTGTATTTTACCCCTGTCACCTTCAGAATTTGGAAGAGGGTACTCCTGTCAAACATTGTCAAAAACTTTCTCTAAGTCTACAAATGCTAGAAATGTAGGTTTGCCTTTCCTTAATGTATCTTTTAAGATGATTCGGAGGTTCAGTATTGCCTGACGTGTTCTCAGATTTCTACAGAATTCAAACATCTTCCCCAGGGTCGGCTTCTACCAGCTTTTCGCCGGCCGTTGTGGCCGAGCGGTTCTAGGCGCTTCTGTCTGGAACCGCGCGACCGCTACGGTCGCAGGTTCGAATCCTGCCTCGGGCATGGATGTGTGTGATGTCCTTAGGTTAGTTAGTTTTAAGTAGTTCTAAGTTCTAGGGGACTGATGGTCTCATAGTGCTCAGAGCCATTTTTCTACTAGTTTTTCCATTTGCCTGTAAAGAGTTCAGGTTAGTATTTTGGAGCCATGACTTATTGAACTGATAGTTCGGTAATTTTCACACCTGTCAACACCTGCTTTCTTTGGGATGTGGAATTATTATATTCTTCTTGAAGACTGAGGGCATTTCACTTGTTGGTTTGGCTCTCCCAAGGCTGTCAGTAGTTTTAATGGAATGTTGTCTACTCCTAGTGATGTATTCCTCTACATCCCTACATTTGTCCTCTAGCCAACCCTGCGTAGCCACTTTGCACTTCCTGTCGAGCTCATTTTTGATACATTTGTATTCCTTTTTGCCTGCTTCATTTCCTGTATTTTTATATTTTCTCCTTCCATCATTTAAATTCAATATATCTTGTGGTAACCCAGGATTTCTACTATCCCTCGTCTTTTTACCTACTGGATCCTCTGATGCTTGCATTTTTTCATCTCTCAAAGCTACCCATTCTTCTTCTACTGTATTTGTTTCTCCCGTTCTTGTCAAACGTTCCCTAATGCTCTCTCTGAAAGTCTCTACAAACTCTGGTTTAGTCAATTTATCCAGGTCCCATCTCCTTAAATTCCCACCTTTTTGCAGTTTCTTCAGTTTTAATCTACAGTTCATAACTAATAGATTATGGTCAGAGTCCACATCTGCCCCTGGAAATGTCTTACAATTTAAAACCTGTTTCCTAAATATCGGTCTTATCACTATACAGGGTGTCCCAAAAAGAATGACCCGATTATAAATAGAATTAGTTATTGGGAAGAAGGGCTTAAGACCAACACATTGCATACTAAATTACTGAGAAAAGACAGAAGTTTTTAAAAATCCATCATAAATGTTCAACATGTCGTCGATTGGCTGCACGAATGACATCTAGCCGATAGCCGAATTCGTCCCAAACTGAGCGTAAGGTGTCTTCTGTCACTGGGCTGCAGCAGCTGATGTTCTCGTTTTTAGTTCATTAATGTCATGAGGTAAGAAAGGAACGTAAACACATTGTTTAACATATTCCCACAGGAAGAAATCACTTGGTGTTAAGTCAGGGGACGTAGGAGACCAAGAGTGTAAAGCCTGGTCTCGTGGTTTAAGTAGTTCCAAGTTCTAGGGGACTGATGACCTCTGATGTTACGTCCCATAGTGCTCAGAGCCATTTGAACCATTTTTTCTATTTTTGGCGTTACTGACTGTTGTTAGACCTTTCCTTTTTCGTCCATGGTTGGATTGCTGTCGTGAGCTGGTTGTGCGAAAACGGCTAATTTCTTCTTGGGTGGTGTGAATTTATTCAGTTTTTACATTTTTTGCAGAAATTATTTTATTTTTTAACGAACAGTAACGGAGGGTGTAATTGGCACAGATATCCCAACTAACTGCGTACCTAACTATGTCAACTAGCCCTACGGCGATATCAAAAACGAAATGGATACCACACAAACCCAAACATCAGAAACAAAAGATTATCATGCGTGCATGCAACCACAGTTAACCATTCTCTCGAAAAACACCATCAGTAGCTCCTCAGTTCGGACTACAAGTTCACCAGAACAAACAAAAAATTATGACGAAACAATTTACTCGCCAATCAGAAAAACTACGAAACATAAGTCCTTCCCTCGTGACGCTTGCAAGTGGCCCGGTACACTTTTGCCTACACTCCCTACCAGCACGATGACAGTACAACTGATTCCAAGGTGGCAGGAAAGAGATGCTGTGTGTCAACTAACCCCTTACGCCACCTATCCTCGATCTCACCTACGCTTTGATTTTATGTTGCGTAACTTTTTAGGCTACCAAAGTAGTGAGAGTTTGTTGCTCTTACACTTCTCAAAACAATTCCATCAGAAATAGTTTATTTATATTCTTGAACGAACGTTTTCCAAGTACTGCAGTTTTCTGTAATGGACTTTCTTGGAAGCTATACTTAATTTACGTACTAATGTAAGCAAATTATTATTACATTAAGATATTTTACTGTTACTATTATTATAATCGTGAGCATCTGTGGCTATTCGAATGTGGCAGTTGCGCGAAGAGGGGGAGACGATGTGACGAACTGCGTGTAATGTTGTTGCATTAATTTGTTCTGAAAGCGGTGCTGATATTCAAGACCTTAAAAGCGGGTTAAAAGCTGTCAGCTATCTGAGGAAGTTAAACTTGCATTACTGCGCAACTGTTTCACCAGGTATCCAGTCTAGCTTACCAAATTCCCAACCAGACTAACATTAATTATAATCTTTTAGTACTCATCTTACGGTAACCGGTCATATATATATATATATATATATATATATATATATATATATATATATATATAAAGACAATTTAAATAAAAAGAAATAAATCAGCTTATATTTGGACATTTATTTTAACATTGATCATTGTTCCATTAAAATTTCGGCATATCAAACTTGATTCATAACTAAATTGGTGCCTTATTTAGGATTGTGTAAATGTGAGTTCGTAATCTTACGGAACACATCAAATAGGGAGCCAAGATTGGGAGACTACATACAACACTTAATTCATAAAATAACACACGAAGAACGTTGAAACATATGCAAGAGGAAATTAACCACAACCAACCGATTCAATTTTCACCCAAAGAAGTTACGTTCATAGCGCAATCCTGTCCGTCATACCACACACTGGTATACTAAATTCATACTAACTCTCTGTGAAATCTTCCCAAAAAGAATAGCTGAGGGCTATTTTGATGATTACACCACATGCTTCGCGTGGTCAACTTTGTTTACACAGAGAGTGTAAGTCCACAATAATTTTGATAATTAAAATAAATTACATCGAAACGCAATTCACAAAAGAAAAACCTCGAACTGGTTACTATCGTCTTACTATCAACCTGATGGGTCAAACAATTTATAACCACGTGGTACTGGTCTCACAAAGTACACCCCACATGGGTTGAACATAAAGTAAAGTTGCTCTATTGAAAAATATTGTCAAGACGAGACGTTATAATCTCACGCACATTCGCATTTAAGATTGATAATCTTAGTTAGGGTTACTGATCAACACGTGGTTTCACTTTACTCACAAAGGAGTGACAAAGCAACTACTGGAAGATATTCTGAACTTCACACTCGAATTACACTGCGTTGCAATTTAAGATAACATATTTTAGAGCTAAACCTGAAATAAAGGTGATTAAATTTTCAGTTAGGCTGAACTTAAGAAATCCATTGTCCTACGGGCTTAGCAGAGACGCGCTTAGCCGGAGATCTTACCACTTCAGACGCTCGCCGCGGGCAGACTGACCTGGGCCTCCACCGAGCGTGCTTAACAGATACAAACGGAAGTGACCAGAGAGGCAGCTTCCTATACCAACATGACAACGGACGGACAGGACCATACTAAGAATAGAAACCTCTCTGCTTTTAGAAAGCGTAGCTACCTGTTCTGACGTTGGTCCTACTGTTCTCTAGCAGACAGGCTTGTCTGCTACCATCAAGCATGCAACTAGAAATACATTTGCTCATTCATCCTCTCACACAGAAGGGAAGGGGGATGACAGTATCTTATCATATACAGTATATAAAAGAAAGCGGATGTAGGTTCTGTATGAGACTGTGTGACGTGAATTACATATAAACTGTGTTTTAAAGTGTAGTAGTGTGACAGATCGTTCTTGTTTATGTGTAAAAGTAACACGTTCCAGTGCTCAGTCTCCTCCCAGATAGTCAGAAACACCACAGTAAATTTAGAAGAGGAATTTACGCCGTAAATGACAACATATTTATGAAATTAACATGATAGGAATCCAACAGAGACCTTTCATGCGTCGTCCGTCAACCCCCACTCCCATCTCCTTCCTCCCCCCCCCCCCCCCCCAATCCTGCAACCCTTCTCCTTTTCCACACTGGACACTCCACAGGTGCGTTGCTGAATCATCGCCAGTAATTATTTATAACATTTTCAGAAGAAGCTGCGAAGAGTTCGCCTTCTCTTCACACCATACCGAAACAGTGTCCGGTTAACTGAACATTATTTTCATGTGCTGAAATTACTCCAACATTTGCTTCTCGGCTCGGCGCAGCTCCGTTCGCAGTCAACTGTCGCCGTTTTTGTGGGTCAGAAATTCAGTTGGCCGGCCGGAGAGAGCGCGGCCGTCTTTAAGAGGCTCGTTCATCGTGCCCCCTAATCGATAGTCGACTCTGAAATCCCTTAAGGAGAAGCAAAAATCTCTCCAGGCGCTTGCAAACTCATGAATTGATGATGTCGGCATAATCCGGCCTTCACTTATTAAAGTGGCAATTTCAGGACGCGTCTCACGAGGACACAGCGGAAGGCTCGGGACCTCGCGAGACTTAATTTAAGGAGCACAAGCGCTGTCGCCCTTAGGCTACGAAAGAGGGAGAATTGTTGGAAATTCACGACGCAAAATGCCACTACCGATGCGTCGGACAGCCTGACGTCAGGCACTTTTTCTTTCAGTGGGTCCGCGTAAGAGGCACACAAAGTAGGTACAAGAAATATTACGTGGAAGGCTTCCTTCTTGTAAGTAACTTCATCTGCAGAACAGAAACTTAAGTATGCATAACTTAAACTACGGTGCGAACTATCAAAGTTTGTTGCTAACTTAAAAATTTTATGCCTGCGTGTCCGAAGGAATATTGCATCGTAATCCGGAATAGCACATGCATTGCATTGTCATATTTATCCGCAGACACCGGGTAAGCGACAGTCAAGTAAATGTCTCCCCTGTAGGGGGAATACACATAATGGATGTACGAGTATAGGCTGTAGACAGCATGGTTGACAAGATATGAAGTGTGGGATCCGTACCAGATCAGGTTGACGGAGGAGATAGAGAAGATCCAAAGAAGAGCAGCGCGTTTCGTCACAGGGTTATTTGGTAAGCGTGATAGCGTTACGGAGATGTTTAGCAAACTCGAGTGGCAGACTCTGCAAGAGAGGCGCTCTGTATCGCGGTGTAGCTTGCTGTCCAGGTTTCGAGACGGTGCGTTTCTAGATGAGGTATCGAATATATTGCTTCCCCCTACTTATACCTCCCGAGGAGATCACGAATGTAAAATTAGAGAGATTCGAGCGCGCACGGAGGCTTTCCGGCAGTCGTTCTTCTCGCGAACCATACGCGACTGGAACAGAAAAGGGAGGTAATGACAGTGGCACGTGAAGTGCCCTCCGCCACACACCGTTGGGTGGCTTGCGGAGTATAAATGTAGAAGTTTGGGCATGGCCGTGGGTCGTGTTCGGATAGCGAAATGGCAAGGTGACCGTTCGGGATAAGCGGCAAATCTGAGGTCGAGTCCCGACCCGGTATAAAGTTTCATTGTCGTCATTCCACTTTAGAGCTGAGGGTTGTCCATATTCGCAACTGGAAATACATTTCTTTTTTTTTTTTGTAACGGCTGTATCGCCTCTGTGCCTGTTCCTTCAGACTTGCATACACATCAGAAGGAGCAGTACGTCGTAATTGCGAATAACACAGTCACTGCAATGCCGTTTTTTCTTTTTTTTCGAGTGACATTTCGTTTGCTTCGTCACCTGCTTTACTGACTCCTCTATTATCATCTGGTAATCCGTTTACCTCATCAACACAATGTGAAGACATTCTATCTGAAAGTTTCATATGCAAAGGGAGTTCAAAAAGTTTTGCACAGTCGTCTCTAATTTATTTTTATTTTTTTGCAGGAGGATACTGAAAGTTTTTGTGAACATACTTAAAACATTTAGCTATAAGTTCGTATATAAAAGTATTTTCTTTCATTTCCAAGTGAGCCGCAATGGACCGTGAAGTAGATGTCAGGTTGCGACAGCGGTCGGTGATGGAATTCCTCTTCAAGACCGGCAATGACTCTGCCACATCGATTCACAGGAAGTTGCTGCCTGTTTATGGTGAGGACACAGTGGATCGCAGCAGTATCCAGCGGTGACTGCAGAGATTTAAAGAAGGTGATTTCTCATACAATGTAGGCTTTCACTGCCGGTGTTGTCTTCAGTTAAATCTTCCGCGCTGAGAGGCCGTGGTCGATGTATAAAATTTCCACATAACGTTTCGTCTCCATCTGCGGGAGACATCTTCTGAGGTCATCCGGCTACGTCTCCCGCAGATGGAGACGAAACGTTAGGTGGAAATTATATACATCGACCACGGCCTCTCAGCCCGGAAGTAGCCGAATGACCTCAGAAGATGTCTCCCGCAGATGGAGACGAAACGATAGGTGGAAATTTTATACATCGACTACGGCCTCTCAGCCCGGAAGTTTTAACTGAAGAGAAGGTGATTTCTCTCTACTGGACAATCCACGGTGCGGTAGACCATCGACGACAGTGACTGATGTGAATAAGGAGAACATTGATCAAATCATCCAAAATGACAGATGTGTGACGACACGACAGCTTGCTGGAATGATCCATTTGTCGTTGTGTAGTGTGGTATCACTGGTACAGTCACTAGGGTACAGAAAAATCTGTGCACGTTGGGTGCCTAGATTAATGACTAGAGCCGGCCGCAGTGGCCGTGTGGTTCTAGGCGCTACAGTCTGGAGCCGAGCGACCGCTCCGGTCGCAGGTTCGAATCCTGCCTCGGGCGTGGATGTGTGTGATGTCCTTAGGTTAGTTAGGTTTAATTAGTTCTAAGTTCTAGGCGACTGATGACCTCAGAAGTTAAGTCGCATAGTGCTCAGAACCATTAATGACTAGAGGATTCAAAACAATGAGGATGAATGTGTGCGAAGATCTGATGAAGACCTTTACTAAAGAGTGGAAACAGTGTTTTGACGGCTTCATTACCCAGGATGAAACATGGTTGTTTTTGTCCGAACCTGAGAGCAACACCCAGTCCATGGAGTGGCGTCAGCGGGTTCCCCTCGGAAGAAGAAACCAACAGCAGGCCGAAAGGTGACGGCCTCCTTCTTCTGGGATCAGTGTGGTGTCAGTTTCAATGACTTTCTGGAACCTGGCTCCACAATTAACCGGGACCATTACTGTGTGTCACTGGACGAGGTGCGTCGTGCCATCAAGACCCACAGACCACAGCTTCTGGATCAGCTCATCGGACTGCACCATGACAATGCCAAACCCCATCCAGCCCTGACGACGCAGGAGAAAATCAGGAAAATGGGTTGGAAAATGGTTCCTCATCCTCCCTGCAGTCTGGACTTGGCTCCATCCTGATTTTTACCTCTTTGGTCGTCTGAAGGCCCACCTGGGCGGTGAAACATTTGATAGTGAGAAAGACCTTATTTCCTGTGTCAAGCGATGGTGTAAAAGTCAATCCCCAGAGTTTTACCAAACTGCATTTACATCGTGGAAAGATCGTTGGGCGAGATTCGTCGCGGCTGATGGAGGCTACATTTAGTAGGCTCAATGTATAGCTAAATGTTCCAAGCACGTTCACAAAAAATTTCATTCTCCTCCTGCAAAAAAATAAAAAAATTGAAGACGACTGTGCAAAAGTTTTTGAAGGCCCTTTGTACAAAATTTTAAACAACAGTGATGTTTATTATTATGCTCCAAATTTCATTTATGTAGTTATTTATATTCATTATGTATTTATTTGCATGTTTTCAATAGTCTGAAACCAGAGAAGAAAGGCTTTTTACATAGAAGCAGGTTTCGAGAAAAGGTGGAATTTCCCTTTATTTACATACACGTTAGTGCTAATGGAAGAATGTGAGATGGAGGCGCAGTTTGTACAAACAGCTGTGCCACTGTCGCAGCCTCTAGCAGGGAGAGAAATGCCACTTTCTTATTGCATTGCTAGTGATGACTCGTTTCCTATGAAATCGTGTATTTTGAATCCAAACTCATTTTGCGACCAAGCAGCAGGCAATGGAATATTTAATAAGCAGGCGGGCGCGGTGGCCGAGCGGTTCTAGGCGCTTCAGTCCAGAACCGCGTGACTGCTACGGTCGCAGGTTCGAATCCTGCTTCGGGCATGGATGTGTGTGATGTCTTTAGGTTAGTTAGGTTTAAGTAGTTCTAAGTCTAGGGGACTGATGACCTCAGATGTTGAGTCCCATAGTGCTCAGAGCCATTTGAACCATTTAATAAGCGTCTGTCAAGGACACGTCGAACTCTTGAAACCTGTTTCCTAAGATCCCAAAAGTGTTTTAGAGTTCTTAGAAAACCCATGCGTTTAAAACCGGAAACCACAACTGACGTTGTACTGGCGACATGCGCGCTTCATAATTTTTTTGTAGATCAAGATGAGTGAGGCTACTTAGGTAATGGAATGATAGATGTGTACACACACGGTAACAGCTGACCAGTGGCGTAGTGAAGAGATGAACACCACTGTTTTTTCTTTAGGAGGTGGGCGGAGAAACAATTTTTTTGCATCCCAAAAGGGAAGTGAGGAATAAGTTTACAAATTATTTCATGAGTAGTCAAGGGGAACTGGACTGGCAATACTTTCATATCATGGTATAATAAGTTAGTTCACACGGTCTGACGACAACATACCAGATTTCATTGTGTACCAGCAGCTTGTGGAGTAGGCACACTGAAACTTAATGCCGAAAAGCAGAGCCACCTTTTCGCATCTTCCGCTCCACTTCCGCCCTTTTTATTTTACATTTATTTGAGCTCCTGAGAAACCTGTGATTAAAATGTCTATTAAAACTGATTAATGATGGATGTACTAACGTACTGACGATGTCGTATTATTGATAAATAATGCAAAACTGTTTGTGAAATAAATTTAGCTGATTTCGTAAATTGTGTAACTTCCTACTCACTTCTCAGGGCTCGCAATTGAAGTCTGTCGCTAATTTCTCCACCGTTATATTTTTTTAATTCTGCTTTTAAAATCTAGATTCTGGATGTCCCAGAGGACTGAATTCAATTGGCGCGCTTGAGCGAGTTTGCACATATCCTCGTGGGTCCGTGTTTTATTGGACTGGCCGTACTCTGCTCTCAGCAAATTCAGACTTTCTCGGAATGATGATATCACTCGCCGAAAGAGTGGGGCGCACGTTTACACTAGCCGGGGTAACGCCTCTGCCACAGCTCTGCGTTATTTGCACTGGCGAGTTTCGCTCTTGAGAGTGTATCTGCCAGTCTTGAGAGTAAAAAACCTCGCGTGCCAACACATCTTTACTTGTCAAATTTCATAAATGAAGTCTTCCCGAAAGGTAATACAATTTAGTTTTAACGGTACGAGAGTAATATTGCCAGCGTATAATCGATTGCAGCTATGATTGTCCCTTATACTGTTTCATTCGCACCACTCTAACATGACACAGCTTTTTACAACGGGGTGTTGAAAGAAGAGTAGAAAGTAAATTTAAAAGCAAGAGGTACGTTTATTTTCCTCGAGCACAAAACTTTTGGCTTCCAGCGCAAATGTAAGCCGAAAGTAAGAAGCGCACAGGGTATTTTATGAAGAACGGTATCTTCCATACTACTGCTAACGTTTGGCAGAATAGTTTGCTGCTATTTCTGAACTGCCCAGAACGGGGAGGAGGCAAGACTACTGCAGAGCTCGCAAAATAGAGCCAAACCCCGACACAACTCGACCGCAGTAAGTCGCTTCTGCAGGACGAGCACGACAGCACAGAGCAGTGGAGGGCTGATAATGCGCCGGCAGCTCGACGGCACGTCGTCATCAGGAGACGGTGTGGGGTGGGGGTAGTGGTGCGGGGTGGCGAGACCAGGCTGCTGAGAGAGGAGACCGGGTCGCGGAATCTGGCGGGCAGGCGGCAAACGTACCACTGCTGATGACAGCGGGCGCAGTACACCCGATCGTGCTAGAGCAACACCGACTCAAAAGGAAGGCCTCGGCGCTTGTTGGTGACGTCACGTCAGCTAGGCACGGCGAACGCCACGTCTGTTGCAGGCATACTCGTAATGGTGGTGTCTCCCTCTCTGACACAGGAAAATGTGAAACTATTGGCGGTAGTTGACCAACACACATTGTTCTGAGAGATTTCTGCAATCAGTTAATTGTGCAATTAATTACACTTCTTAACAAATAGTGTACTCCTGAACTTAAATTTCCACCTGTTTTAAGGATTGACATACAAAAACAACTTCATGGTCCAGCAGCATGTAAATCTGAGGAAGTTACGTTTGTACTGGGTTCCTTTTACAAGAAACTGTGAATATGAAACTTCGTGGCAGATTAAAACTGTGTGCCGGACCGAGACTCGAACTCGGGACCTTTGCCTTTCGCGAGCAAGTGCTCTACCAACTGAGCTACCCAAGCACGACTCACGACCCGTCCTCACAGCTTTACTTCTGCCAGTATCTCGTCTCCTACCTTCATTCTGCAAACTGTGAACATATTGGTGCTCTTCTTTAGGTATCTTGGTTGACTATGGGGTGAGGAGCACTGAATGTTAATGAAATATCTTGCGATTGTACATGTTGGGGGAGGGGGTGGGGGACAGAAGAAGAAGCAAAAGAGAGATACTTGTTTTATCAAATAAAATTTTTTATCTTATAAAGTTTCTCCTTTCAGTTGCAAGAGGGGAATATTTATCTTTTCTAATGTGGATGTTTAAAAAAGTTTAAGCTCAGCAGTATTTTCGATGTATCAAGCTATTTCCAGTGACGATGTCAAACGAAAATAAATAAATAAAAGAAACGAGTTCATTGTAAGGGGGTTGGGGTAAGTTTCGATAACAAAATGGATCAAGTAAATATAGTTACTTGAATGTAAAATTTCCGAAGCTTGCAATGGAGCAAAGCATCTTATTAATATTGGTCTACGTTTGTTTCGACAGGATTCAGTAATACAGAACTATGACCTTCATTTGTAGCTTTACGATAGTAAGAAAGTCTTTCATCTAAATAAAACTGCAGAATCCAAAACAATACCAAACATTTTGTCCAAAAATAGGAGATTTATAGTGATAAGCACGCCCAGGCGTTTCTGCCTGCAACTGACCTGGCGTTCGCCGTGCCTAGCTGACGTGACGTCACCAACAAGCGCCGAGACCTTCCTTTGAGTCGGTGTTGGCTAGAGAGGGAGAGAGTGGCCAACCGGACGATACGGCGGCCATTTTTCTGCCAAACTGCGGGCGGGACTTTTGAATGGCCTGCAGTGGAGTAGTGGAGTACACATTCACCGAATCAGAAGCACAAGACAATATAGCGAAATCATTCGTTAAATGCCTTTGTTTACAGCTATAATATACTCATAGTAGCCTACTACGTACAGCACAGGAAAATTTGATACAGTCACTGCAAAAATTATTCGTTACTTGCAATCATCTCCTTTAACGTTCGTTTACTAGACGTATTGCAAAGAAAATAACGTAAATAAAAAAATATAGTGTATAGCATTTGTTTTGTATCGGAAGTGCGTAACACTGAAGATTTAACGTACCTGTATTACGTCAGATGAACGAAACTCGAAAGCAGTTGTTTGGGTTACTTGTGACATGCAAAAAGTGTGAGACGTATTAGTACTTTTTGTCACGTCTTCAAACTTTTTGCATGTCACAAGTAAACAACTGCTTAAGACTTTCTTTCATATATATAGAAGAAGATTACATAAATCAGGTAATGTTAAATGTAGGCAACTGTAATAACGACCAAATATAACAAGAAAACTACCGTATCCCTTCTACCCCACAGTAGGCAGGCCTATTAAAAACTGTCTTCAAGAGTACCTACAATTATTTACTACGAATAATGGTTCAGCAACCACGACAACTGCGGAAAACGTGCTTACAACTTGCCTGCGTCAACAGTCAGGCAACAATACTGACACCTAAATAATGCCTAGTGTTCTGATTCGGAACGAAATAAATTTTGACGCTATAAAGTCGAATGAGCATGGCAGAACAACTGCAGGAACTTTCCGTTTCCAGCAACGACTGTCGGATATTGGCTTCGGAAAAGCTTGTGATGCTACCAGTATGCACGAACTGTTAAAGGAATAAGAGCTTAAAAATGCAGTAAATTGTAATAGGCCTACTTCTTTTGCGTGATTAAAAATATTTAAAAAAACTGCCCACTGCTTTCGTCTTTCTTCAATGCGTGGAAATGCTAACATGCGAAATCCACCTTCGCCTATATTGGTACAACCAAATTCAGCACAACCTGGCATCGTTTACGAACGTCTGCAGAACGAATTACAGATGTCAAAAACAATACTGTACAATTAGTAACGTGTTTACTTCAAACATGTAGGCCTACCGACTTCATCGCAAAACGCTTCATTATTTCAACTCGTATTTAAGATCGCAAACGCTAATTACGAACTAAAAACGATATACAACTAAACCGAACATTCATTCACAACGCATAACAAGTCTCTCAATAATTCAAATACCTTTTAATCGCTTCCAAAAGTCCTCTGAACTTCAATTCAGCTCAAAAGCACGGCGAACATAGGAACCGCGAGAGACGTTTGGCAGAAAAATGGCACCGACGCTAATCAACCAATCACGGGCAACTTCACCTGTGGCCACTCTCTCTGTACACAGGCTCTCTAGATCGCGCGTGACTGTCGCGCCGCCACCGCGAACTGCGTGCACCAGATGGCGGCGGGTAGTTCCGGATACCGTGCGATTTGTCGATTTGTTGGTACGGACGTCTACTTGGATGACGCTTACACTAGTGCAGCAGCGTCAGCGAACGAGACTGCCCGCAGTAAACAGAACATTCAGCATCAAAGTGAGTAAGTACTGGTGAATAACGGCGAAAGCAAGCGCAGCGTGTCCGCCATTGTAATCTGCGGTACGCGAACCGACAGTCAACGACGAGCACGTGGTCTGTAGGGGAAACCTCAAATATAGCCTCACTGTCGCCATTAGCAACCTACTTTAAGAGTCTCAAGGAAATGGTGGTGCTAACTTCCTATGCGACCAAACTGCGGAGGTCATCCGTCCCTAGGCTTACACACTATTTAACCTAACTTAAACTAACTTACGCTAAGGACAACACAAACACGCATACCTGAGGGAGGACTCGAACCTCCGACAGGGGGGGGGGGGGGGGGGGGGGGGGAGGGGCGCGAATTATGCCAAGTCGCCCTAGACCGCGCGGCTACCCAGCACGGGTCAAGTGAATGTCCTTGTCCACAACATCTGAAATTACCTTAATCTTGGTACTGTTATAGTAACACTTCACGATTTGTATAATACAACCAACCGGTCTCAACGCGATTTTGCTTTAACCTGGTTTCGACACCGACCGTGGGCGTCTTCTTCAGAAAATCGAAACAATTACTTAAAGATATTAGAAAACCACTAATATAGAGGAAAATCAAGAATGGAAGGATGTTAAACCGAACACATTTATGGGCAGACTCACATGTAGCAATTAAAAAAAAAATGTCGTGTGACTAGGGCCTCCCGTCGGGTAGACCGTTCGCCGGGTGCAAGTCTTTAGATTTGACGCCACTCGGCGACTTGCGCGTCGATGGGGATGAAATTATGATGATTAGGACAACACAACAACCAGTCCCTGAGCGGAGAAAATCTCCGACCGAGCCGGGAATCGAATCCGGCCCCTTAGGATCTGTCGCGCTGACCACTCAGCTACCGGGGGCGGACACATGTAGTAATAGATGATCATATTTACGAGTAAAATGATCTCGTCATATAAAATGTTTCATAAGAACGTAATATGTAAAACCATGTAAAAATTGCAACGTACTGGAACTGTCGTAAAATTGGCAGTTGTCAGTAAAATTTTAGCTACATGGCATAGCAGACAACTCGCCACCGAGGGCCGTATAGGGAAGCAGGCACTGCAGGCGGCGTGGGACAAGCTGCGAGGCTCGCAGGCCAGAGTCGGACTCCAAACAAGTCGCGCCGTCTACGAGCGAAGATTGGAACGTAATGCATAGTGATTTTATTACCAAAAAGTTTAATAGGTAAAAAAAACGAAAAATAAGTACAAATGGACTTACATCTTTTACGTACGTTTCTACATGGTTACCGTACTATCAGTTTAATAAGCCATAGCTGCAAAATACTAACGGGAATTCTTTACAGACGAATGGAAAAACTGGTAGAAGCCGACCTCCGGGAAGATCAGTTTGGATTGCGTAGGAATGTTGGAACACGTGAGGAAATACTGACCTTACGACTTATCTTAGAGGAAAGATTAAGGAAAGGCAAACCTACGTTTCTAGCATTTGTAGACTTGGAGAAAGCGTTTGACAATGTTGACTGGAATACTCTCATTCAAATTCTGAAGGTGGCAGGGGTAAAATAAAGGGACCGAAAGGCTATTTACAATTTGTACAGAAACCAGATGGCAGTTATAAGAGTCGAGGGACATGAAAGGGAAGCAGTGGTTGGGAAGGGAGTGAGACAGGGTTGTAGCCTCTCCCCAATGTTATTCAATCTGTATATAGAGCAAGCAGTAAAGGAAACAAAAGAAAAATTCGGAGTAGGAATTTAAATCCATGGAGAAGAAATAAAAACTTTGAGGTTCGCCGATGACATTGTAATTCTGTCAGAGACAGCAAAGGACTTGGAAGAACCATGTATGGAAGTGAAACATGGACGACAAATAGTTTGGACAAGAAGAGAATAGAAGCTTTCGAAATGTGGTGCTACAGAAGAATGCTGTAGATGGGTAGATCATATAACTAATGAGGAGGCACTGAATAGAATTTGGGAGAAGAGGAGTATGTGGCACAACTTGACAAAAAGAAGGGATCGGTTGGTAGGAGATGTTCTGAGGCATCAAGGGATCACCAATTTAGTATTGGAGGACAGCGTGGAGGGTAAAAATCGTAGAGGGAGACCAAAAGATGAGTACACTAAGCAGATTCAGAAGGATGTGGGTTGCAGTAAGTACTGGGAGATGCTTTCACAGGATAGGGTAGCATGGAGAGCTGCATCAAACCAGTCTCAGGACTGAAGACCACAACAACAACCAACGTTCTCAACACCTTTCTCCCATCGCGGTACCAGTTTCAATCCACCTTGTTCGTACAAGTTTTTTTGGTTAGAGTATAGCCATCTGCCGATTGCTGACTTCACTTTCTCATGTATCGCAAAGCGTTGGACACCCAGGAATTTCTTGATGGGACCAAACAGATGAAAGTCTGACGGTGCAAGGTTCGGGCTGTATCATGCAGGCTGGAGCACCTCCCACCCAAATGTGGCGATTTTCTCACGAACAGGAGTAGCAGCATGGGGACGAACATTGTCATGAAGCCTGACATCGTCACCACTAATGTTGTGACGTTTATCGCGGAGAATAAGACGCAACTTAACCACAGGCCGCAGCATTTACACTGGTGCCCTGTTCAGCAAACTACACCAGTAACACACCACACTCATCCCAGAACACTGTAACAACTATTTTCCTTGTTGCAGACTGCCTCACTTTAAATATTTTTCGTACTGGGGAACCAGCAAGTTTCCACTCCACAGAGGGCTGCTTGATTTCAGGCGTCTAGTGGTACGCACATGAGTCACCAATAGTGATGATTGCTTTCAGAAATTCATTCTCTGCCGCGGCGTATCGCGTTGAGTGAGCGAAGCTTGTTATCATTGGCTAGCCCTTGTGGTTGTCTGTCAGGTTCTTAGGCACCCAGCGAGCACTAACTTTGCGAAGTTTCAACGGGTCATGAACAATATCGTACAGCGCACCGTGGGGCAGCTGTTACCGGCCGCCCGGAGCGTGACGAATCACAAAGGTTCGCATGGCCCTGTCGCAAGAATGCACACCACCTGGACACAGTACAGTCGCCCCCTTACAAGCCACCCGTGTCCCTGTGAAATTCATACGGTTTGTGCCCTTTAGCACACAAATATCGAACTACACTTCCCTCATCTTAGCAAGTTGACGACAGTAACATTCACGCTATGGATGTTTCGTAGTTCAGTCTTCTCTTGCTAAAGCTGCGCGTGAAAACAAAAATGGTTCAAATGGCTCTGAGCACTATGGGACTTAACATCTGTGGTCATCAGTCCCCTAGAACTTAGAACTACTTAAACCTAACTAACCTAAGGATATCACACACATCCATGCCCGAGGCAGGATTCGAACCTACGACCGTAGCGGTCTCGCGGTTCCAGACGGAAGCGCCTAGTACGCACAGCCACTCTGGCCGGCGCGTCAAAACAAAATACCCTCTGTAGCACAACTAAAGACTATATTGTCGTGAAACTTTAGCATTGTAGCTCGATTACCAGGGGAGAAAACAATTATTTTGTGCGTTACTTTCCGATCCTCCGTCATATTAACAATCTAAGAAATCAGCTGCTCACATTACGAAAATATTTTAAATTTCGTACAAGCGTTCATTTCACAAGTCAACAGCCGGTATTACGGAAACTGAAATTTATACAGGACAGTGCAATAGCAATTATTTTATACATTCTGTATGAAGAAGAAATTACAACGTAATAAATAAAAAGGAAAGAGGAATTCGATAATTTAGAGTTTAGGAAAAAGAGTTTTAGGCACTTTTAAGTAAGGGCTTTATACCATTGAAGAAATTTTTATTATGTAGCTGCAACTGAAAAAACCGTCATTAAGAGAAAGGCGTTTGAAAATTTCTTACTCTATTGACTGAAGCCTCTCTTCTCTATGCACAGGATTCTGACGTCATGAACTTCTATAGGTTTATTCAAAATATGTGGCTGGCTTGTAAAAGGAACACTGTATTCAAATGGCTGTAAGTACTATGGGACTTAACATCTGAGGTCATCAGTCGCCTAGAACTTAGAACTACTTAAACCTAACTAACCTAAGGACATCACACACATCGATGCCCGAGGCAGGATTCAAACCTGCGACCGTAGCAACCGCGTGGTTCCGGACTGAAGCGCCTAGAACCGCTCGGCCATCACGCCCGGCAAGGAACACTTACTTGTACGACATTTAAAACATACAGGGTGTCGCACGAAATGTGTTACCATTTTGTTTTTGAATAAAAACTTTATTGTCAATACAATCTGAAAGGAACATATACTACAATGAAGAGCCGTCCATGGAGATTTGTTCTAACTCAGCACATGCTAAATATGTCTACCATTTCGTTTCCTAACTTCCTTCAAACGAACACTTAAGTTAGTGATTACCCTACGACACATGTCTTCCGTAATTTCAGTACAAGCTTGAAGAATAAGTATTCTGAGCTCCATTAAATTACGTGGATGTTTCGGGAAAATTTTTTCCCTTTGGTACCCCCCACAAAAAAAGTCACATGTAATGATGTCTGGACTATTGGGGGCCAATTTCGTCCGTCATTGAAGCGACCTGGAAACCTGAGTGAAATGATCCGCATGTCGAAATGCTCGTGTAAAAACTCCAACACAGTGTTTGCAGTATGTGGCCTTGCTCCATCATGCATGAACCACTGCGTGTTGAAGGGCAAGGCAGTAGCAAGAAGCTGTGGAATGAAGCTATTGCGAAGCATGCTCAAATAACGCTCGCTGTTCACAGTTCCTTCAAAGAAAAAGGGTCCAATAAGTCCGTGACTGGAAATTACTGCCCACGCTGTAGTCGTCGGAGCATAATGTTGTCGTTCATGAAGCACTTCTGGGTTTTCAGTGGCCCAAAAGCGTACATTTTGTTTGTTAACCACACCGTCTAAATGAAAATGCGCCTCGTCTGAAAACCAAAAGTTGTTGAGAGTTTCTTCCCTATCCTCCGCCCACTGAGCAAACAGTAGTCTCTGCTGCTCGTGTTCTTCAGTGAGCTTCTGTGCACAGGTCATCTTGTATGGGTACATATGGAGGCCACTTTTAAGAATGCGTTGAACGGAGTGTCTGGATATTCCCAGCTCCATGCTGCCTTTCTACACGATTTCCCGGGACTTCTCTGTACAGCAACTCGTACCGCTTCAATATTCACCGGCGAACAAACAGGCTTAGGCCGAGGTCGCTTCGCTTCCAATACTGTTCCTTTCTGTACAAATTTATCGTACAACCTGTGGATGGTCTTCTTGCAAGGGACCCATCGTGTGTTAAACTTGTCGAAAACGCCTCTGAGTCACAACAAGGCTTTTCGTTTCATGAAAAAGTAACACAATTGCCGATCGTTGCTGTGTCGTCAGTCTTCCATTGTCAGGCATTGCTGCTTACTAGTCTCCTAGCGGCAGTATCGTGAATTACACGTCATTTGGTAACTCATTTGTTTTTCCAAGCTCTGCTGGTACTGCTGTAGAGATCCCAGCGGGATATCCAATGTGTGTCGTAAACTGTGAAAGAAACAATTGGTAACACATTTCGTGCGCCACCCTGTATTTGCAGTGCAAGCAGCTGACTGCCACGCCGTGGCAACTCGTCGCCTGTGAGCTTCTCAGTGCCGACAGTTTGCTCTCACAGCCCTTAGGCGCCACGCCGTAAAGTGTGCTACGCCACGTGGCTAAAATTTTACTGATAGTTACCACTTTTATGTCCCTTTGAATACGTCTAATTTTTATAGGGTGTTGATATATTACCTTCATATGAGTATTTCATGACGAGAGCATTTTGCCCGTAAATCTCTTCATCAGTTACTACATGTGAGTACAGTTCCCACACAAATCTTTTCGGTATAATAACAATCTATTCTTGGTTTTGCTTTGCTTAGTGGTTTTGTAATCTTTTAGATATCTTCGAATGTTCTGATGAAGATACTCATAGTCGGTGTCGAAAACAAGTTAAAGTAAAATCTTCTTGACGCGGCTTGGCTGTATTACACAAATTATATTCTTGTAGGATTTTTGGGCAACATGGTTGTGGATTAACAGCGATTAGTATAAATTAACTTAGTATTAAGATAACAGTCTTAATCGCGTTTTTTTATTCATTTCGTGCCGACCGGTTTCAGCCCTTCGCAGGGGCCATCTTCAGGGCGAACATACGGTCGACTGCTGGTGCATCACATCTACCAAGGTGTGGCAGGAGACTGTCACTCCTGTAGGACTGTTGTCTCGCAGGCATATTTATATCTGTAACACTTCATTTACAATATGGAGCTCATCTTTCTCTATACTTTATTTTCCTTTAATTTTCAAATTACGGACCAGCTTTTTAAATAGTTTTTAAAGGGCCAATCGGCAGTTTGCATGCACCTCTAGAAAACAGCACACCTGCCACGTGTAAAATAAAGCGTAACGGGTGATCAGCTTTTACGACGTCTCACTTTGTTACATCAGTGTCTACTTGTCTCTTGCGTCGCTGGTCATTCAAAAAATGTTCAAATGTGTGTGAAATCTTATGGGACTGCTAAGGTCATCAGTCCCTAAGCTTACAAACTACTTAACCTAAATTATCGTAAGGACAAACACACACACCCATGCCCGAGGGAGGACTCGAACCTCCGCCGGGACCAACCGCACAGTCCATGACTGCAGCACCTTAGACCGCTCGGCTAATCCTGCGCGGCTCGCTGGTCCTATACGACACAGTTTTGACAACTACCACTCGATGTGGTGAGGGCGTGTCGTTTTGCGTCGAATTCAGTGTGTGTTACGCTGCACTTCTGGACTCACATGCGTCCAAACTTACCAGTCAGGGCAAAACTCGACTGGGCTCATTGTTTTGGAACGCACTCGGGTTTCAGGTAATGGCTCAGTCTCTGCATTTAGCTTCCCATCGAGTGGACACTTCTACGGACACAGTGAATAGTAAGATTCTGATGTACCAGTTCGCTCTGGTCCCCGTACGGCTAATGCTGCTGGGTTAAGCTGGAGTCGTGTTGCGCCTACTACGCCCATGGAGAAGCTACAACGTAAATAGGCTCCCGGAAAAAAATAGTACACCGTTTAAAGGTTTCAGATTCACTGAATAGTTATTGCTGGAACAGTGCATATGGAGTACATGAAATAATTACATTTACAGATGAAAAGCAAAGGCCGTCCTGAGCTACCAGGTATCGACCTCTGCGGAAACACCGTACCAGTGTGTGACGTAGCCTCCAAGGGCAGCAACGCAGGCGCTGACTCTGAAAGCAGTCGATCGTACCGATTGCGAAAACTGTTGTGGTGTTTGTTATTCCACGCTTGCTCCACTTGTTCGCGTAGTTCCATAACAGATGTTGGTTGATGAGTCGCACGAGCCACCCGCTCGACTGGAGACAAGTCCAGACGTCGTGGTGGGCAGGGAAGTTGGTGCACGTCTTGCAGAGCGCGTTCAAATTCACGGGCAGTGTGTGGGCGAGTATTATCCTCATGGAACGACACATCACCTTCCTCTTGCAAAAAATGGCTCTGAGCACTATGGGACTTAACCTCTGTGGTCATCAGTCCCCTAGAACTTAGAACTACTTAAACCTAACTAACATAAGGACAGCACACAACACCCAGTCGTCACCTTCCTGTTGCAAAAACGGCAAAAGAACTTAATATATCCGCCGTCCGCGTATAGGAAAACACCAGTGGGCTCGCTCGGCGTCAACTGCCTAAATACTGCTCGGCTCATGGATATGGCTGGCTCTATTTGCAGTCACGTGTCGAGCGGAAGGAAAGAGGTCCGCGGCTGGTGGTCTCTGGGAAGCGTCTGTTTCCGGGACGACCGGCCAGGCTGACCCCTACTCGGTCCGGGGCCCGCTGTACCGGTCTGCTTCGCGGGAAGCGAGAGTTGCAGGCGCTTAGTCTGGACACAGTAGAGCTATTCTAATAACATTCTGCTGCTTAGGTTCAAATCAAATGGCTCTGAGCACTATGGGACTTAACATCTGTGGTCATCAGTCCCCTAGAACTTAGAACCTAACTAACCTAAGGACATCACACACATCCATGCCCGAGGCAGGATTCGAACCTGCGACCGTAGCGGTCACGCGGTTCCAGACTGAAGCGCCTAGAACCGCACGGCCACAGAGCCGGCTGCTGCTTAGGAGCATCTCCAGAAACACCAGACGCGAGTGGCGGGTGTGACCTGCCACCAGTTCGCTCTGTGAGACAGCGTTCACCAGGTTTACGTGGTGCGACCATCACTTACGTGGAGGCACAATCTGCTTTCTTCGCTGAAGACCGCGGCGCGCCATTCCGTCTTCCGAGTCTTCCTCTGACGGCACCTGCCGAGTCGTGCGCGTCGATGTTGTGGCGTGAGTGGAAGCCGGGCTAGAGCTAAGCCTTCTAGATACAAGGCCTACGCACAGCGGCCATATTGGCAAGTGACGCGACAAGCTGTTGGTCATTTATCTGTAGTCGGCAGTCCTGTTGGCGTGTATGTTCTGTTGAAAGCGTGTGCCACGTGAAAGTGATATATATTTCATAAAGTATTCACCTACAATTCTTCGAAGTATGGGATACACGTGTTGCGCTCCCATTTGCCAGGGAAATTATAAATCCCAAAAAGGCATGAAAGTGCACATGTTTCGACTTCCCAAATGTGTGAAGTTGAGAAATCGCTGGATTGCAGCTATTCCCAGACGAGAATTTGTGTCTACGCATGATTAGAGAGTAAGTAAATGAGAAAAAATTTATAGCGTGTTATTTGTTTCCATTGCACCATATTTGCCAATTGTTTTTAAAAGCAGTTATGTATCACGCACCAGTATAATTTCTTTCTTAATTCTGGACCATTGCTGCGACGTTAATACGAAGCAACTATTGTCATACAGAATAGTTATATTAACTAGTGTGGTTCCAAAATGTTTAGTATTCCTTATCATTCCTACCAGATTATTGAGTTTCCAGTGCTTTTATTTGGAAGAGCTACAGAATGGTTTTGTTCAGTGTTACATATACAGTTATTCGCAAATAATTTCAGTTTGAGTAAACTACTGTAGAAAATTGCTTTAATGAATTCAATATTTGACAGATTAAGCAGTATAGAAAGCAGAATTTCGATGTAAGTGCATTGTGATTAAATTAACAGCACTCTGTGACACGAATTTCAGTCAGGGATATAGGAGAACAAATCTTTTCTTGTTTAAGGTTCTAATGTTTTGGAGAAACAGGGAAATAAAATATTCTTTCGGGTTTTTTGATTTATTAAACATGACGTCAGGAGGTGCTCCATTTCGTCGAATGATTTGAGTTTCTTGTGAGGTCAGCAAATTTTGAAGTGGAGAGGAAAATTTACGAAAATAACCAGGGAAACCAATTCTTAAATTCTGTAGGAGCTGCAGCTGCTTTTTTTAAAACCGAAAACGTCTGCTTGTTGTTGCATATTGCCGATTTTTTACTTCAAAAAAACATAGCTCCTGAGGTAAAAGACAGAATTTAAAATTACAGTTTGTATTCGAGCCTAGAAACGCATATTTAAGGCAAATCGTCAAAATAATTTTACATCTTGAAATATCATAGGGCAGTTTTGTTCAGTTACTTTACGCAACGATATAAATTTCCATACTTTCATTACAAGGCCATGTAGAAGAGGAAAGCACGAGAATCCCTACGCGGTCTCAGCTCTAAAACTCGTAAAGTTTGTATAGGTGCAGAGTGCTTAACAGGAGCGTTCCGATACAGACCCGGCCATCAGTATGTGACGTCGCAAGGTGCGCGCAGGCCTGTAGTCTAGGTGGCGTTGGCTAGAGGCGTGCGTGCCCGTAGTCTCACTGCTAATAACCGGTCCGCAGCAGTTGGTGTTGACACGTGTGGGATCACAAACCCTCTGATCTGTGCTGCGGTAGTTTAACGATCTGCCACTGCTGCCCTTAAAATACGACGATCCTCGATCGCGTCTGTACTGTGTGGACGTCCAGAAGCTCATATACAGGTGTCACGTGACTACTGATACCAGCATCGTCCCAGCACTGATGCAGCGCGTCCGACTTGTGTGGCAGTTGGCCGAAAGGACCGTCGCGCCACTCGTAATGCATATCTGACTCACTTCAAACTCGCACAGTTGGCTGCAGGAAGCACGAGTGCGTCTCTCTGTCACGGTTGCCTGCTTGCTTAACTGTTTGCACCACACTGGGCCTTCTGGCTGCGAGCTTTCCTTAATTTAGCGTAGACGCAGATGACGCTCTGGCAGCTACGCCACTACGCTATATGTTGGCGGACGACGCTGGAATCATTATCAGTATACCTGTCCCCCGTGTGACGTATGACTTCATCGTACGAAAATCGCCGTCGTCATAATTTTCTTTCCGGCAGTGTATTCCGTATTCGTCACACGTTTCACCGGTGCCACTGCACTCTGTCCTGCGCCTGTCGATCTCGGAATGGCTGCAGAGCGCAGCTCAGAGCCAGAGCTGGCTCGGCCCGCACACAGGAGTCCGGGCGGCAGCCGGAATGAATCTCGCTGCGGGCAGAGCCGTTCCCCGTGACAGAAAGAGTCGCGCCGGATTTGTGTCCGTTTAATCTGGAATTGCTTTTTGCCATCAGAACACGGTAACAGCGGCCCGCCCCACTCGCTGCCGGATAAGCCGCGGGCACCGCCCACTGTGTGCGCTGCGGCGCGCTCATTTCAGGCCGCTGGCGGCGCCATCTGTAGAGAGCGCGTTTCACGTGCAAAGCTTATAACGTAAACACAGCTGTTTATTCTTGTCCAAGACAACACACGTACTATAAAATTACTAAGTAAAAGCCGGCCGGGGTGGCCGGACGGTTCTAGGCGCTGCAGTCTGGATCCGCGCGACCGCTACGGTCGCAGGTGCGAATCCTGCCTCGGGCATCGATGTGTGTGATGTCCTTAGGTTACTTAGGTTTAAATAGTTCTATGTTATAGCGGACTGATGACCTCAGAAGTTAAGTCCCATAGTGCTCAGAGCCTTTTAAACCATTTTGAACCAGGTTGCATACAATTCATATGACGGATGAGCCACTGTCCACAGTGCAATGTTCTAGACACGGAGGAACATCGCCTAATACGCGGGCCTTCGGCGGACGTGTGGTGTTTGGTCCAAAAAATGATCGCCTTCCTTCAGGTGGTGCCGCATGCAATAGAACCGCGGACTCTACTTCTCCCAGATATGACCTATTGTCCTTTTTAGGGAGTGCCTTGATCCCTCTCCGAGTTAGGGTGTCCCGGGTACGAGAATAAAATTATTGCCTATAAGTATTCTGAACAAGAAAGGAGCAGGACAGTGGAGACGACCCACCACCACACGGGAACACGTACCTGGCACCAACGCGATGTACAACGGGATGAGCGAGGAACGCGCCCAAGAAGAAGGACGTCGTCCGTTATTCTTTTGTACTGACAGAAGCAGTTTATGTTTTTTTTATTGATACACCATTATGTAGAAAAAGGTATAATTATTTACATTTTCGATAAATACTTTATTTTATAGAGGACATCGACTCATATACAAAAAAATTGATAGAAGCAGTTTACGTTTGTTATTGTTACACCATTATCTAAAAAGAAGTGCACTTATTTACGTTTTCTAAAAATATTTCATTTTACAAAGGACATCGTATTATATACAAAAAAATTGATAGAAGCAGTTTATGTTTGTTATTGTTACACCATTATGTGAAAAAAAGGAACCACTTATTTACGTTTTCCAGAAATATTTTATTTTATAAAATACGTGGTCTTATATGTAAAAAAAACTGATTAACGACGAGGGCCGGTGTGCTGGCCAGCCCGGATGTGGTTTTTAGGCGGTTTTCTACATCCCACTAGGTGAATAGAGGGCTGGTCCCCACATCCCACCTCAGTTACACGCCTCACAGACATTTGAAAAACTTTCGCTCTATTTCATGGTTTACACTAGACGCAGACAGCTGCTGTACACTCATTCCGTCCTGGAAGGTATGGAGTGGCGACAGGCAGGGCATCCGGCCACCCCTTAAAATCAGCCGCGCCAAATCCGACCTTAACAATGCCGACCCTGCGCACGATGCGGGACGAAGGCACTAGCAAAAAGAAGGGAAAAAAAAGAAGAAAAGTCACGTGAAAAAGTTTTGTAATAGTTTCAAACTATGTGTAAAGTTTGTTGCAAGTCACTAAGTGCTCTCATTCTCAAATGGTGGATGAATCAAGTCTTAGTATATCCGAGTTGCCTGCTACACTTACTTTTCACCCCCGCCCCCCACTCTTTGATAGCTAGGTGGTTCTAACTACCACAGCGCTTCTTTCCAGACCAACAGGCCATGAAGAACCAATGGTACCGACCGGCCGCCGTGTCGTTCTCAGACCGCAGACGTCACCGGATACGGATATGGAGGGGCATGTTGTCAGAACACCGCTCTCCTAGCGGTATGTCACTTTCCCAGACCTAAGCTCCTACTCAGGACACCCCAACTGGAAGCGGAAGTCAAGCAAGGCACTCCCTAAAAAGTTAGCTTAATATGTTCGCTATCTCGGATGTCTCATAGTCTGTAGGGCCCAAAAGTCGAGTGCATTATTACTGCCGTCTCGGAAAAGGCAAAGCACAGTCAAACCCCGAATCCAAGTCACTGCGTTTGTCTTCATTCTAGGATAATAGGTCATAGCTGGGAGAAATAGAATCCGTGGTTCTATTACACGCGGCACCACCTGAAGGAAGGCGAGTATTTTTTGGACCAAACACCACACGTCCGTCGAAGGCCCGCATATCAGGCGATGTTCCACTATCTCTATAACATTGCACTGCGGACACAGCGGCTCGCCCGGCATAAGAATGGTATGCAACCTGGAACGAGTCACGTAACTCTCATTTACCACCTGATACCACAGTGCGCGTCGACGTATCAAGGTGTGGGTGGTGCACTGTACGCCACACCACTGACCACGTAACTGTTGGTTGTCGGCGCTCTACGACATTATTCGGCCGTCGTCGAGTCAAGATGCGATATATATATATATCACTTGCCGTTGCCGTCCTGGTAGTCCGTAGTTCCATATGTACATAACTGTGTTCCACAAAAAAGGTTCGCATATGGGCAAGCGACGGTGAGATGTGAGCCTCCGCTGCCGGTGCCAGAGGAGAAGGTGGAGCGAGTTCGTCTATCAGGGCGCCCGTCAGACTTGTCCGGTGTCGTGTCCACATCTTTATCAACGTGCTTACTGCTCGGTCGCGTACGTGGACTAGTCCAAGACCTCCAAGACTACGAGGAAGGGTGAGGGTTTCGTATCCGACCTTAAAAAGCAGACCTGTGCTCGAAAAATATCCTAATGCCGCCAGGATTTGGCGCGCCAACACCACCGGCATAGAAAGAACTAGAGCCAGGTGGGGGATGCGAGAGGCTACATAAATGTTAGCAAAGGCAACGCGTTGTATCATGTCCACTCGGACGAACTGTTTGCGGAAGAGTCTGTAGCTCAGTGCCGCCGTGCGTTAAACGTCTGTAGTCAAGATAGTTCCTAGGCATTTCATCTTGTTGATCAGCTGTAATGGTGTTACACTTCCCGTCGGGAGTCCTCTCCCGATGTGCTTTACCTCCCGGCTTTGCCACGTTCAGTTGCTGACCCTCGAATCATGAAACGACGCGGTCATGTTTTCGATTCATGAGGGTCAGCAACTGATAAAAAAAATGGGGCCCCCCGGGGTCCCAAGGTCGCGATGGCGGCGTCCCTGTCCCGCCGAGATAATTTGTCCTTTTGGGACAATTATCTGAGCAAGCACCCACGCCAGCAAAAGGTTGCCCGACACGTGTTGATAACAGGATTTGTTTTAACCGGCTGTACCCGAATTTTAGTATATAAGGAGGGTGATTTGGAGCACAGCACATCATGTCCTCTGAACCGATAACGTCGACATCCACGAGCAGCAGCAACACCACATTTGTAAGTACGTTTCTGAATAATGGAGACGCTGTATAATTTGGCCAAAGTAGCAGTATGTGGTCAACTGGAAAATGCATTAGATGCTTTAAAATTAGAATTGCCATCTACTGTTGAAGATGATGTACTGTTAACATGTAGAGTATCTAAAATGAATTATATCCTTACCAATTATAGATTGCCAGAATGTTATATTTTTGCTAGTAGTATAAATGTTCCAATGATACGTGATATTGTAGCCGACGCTATTCAAGCAGCTGGTAAAATTAAAAATGGTGTACCAATTCCATGGTCTACATTATGCTTAATGACACTTGCCAACTTTGGTAAATGCAATGTCTGGCAATCAAGATTTAAAATTAAAGTGTGTTTTTATGAAATAGAATACAAACACTTAATATTTCATATTTGTGAAAATTGTTTAACGTCAATGATGTGTAGATGGAGAACATCGAAACTGTCTGATATTATTGCAAACATGGAAATTCATTTAGTTACTAACAGACCATATTTTGTAAATGGGGTAGTTTGCCCACCGCATATAACTATGTATGGCCATTGGTGTATGTTTTGCGTTAATACGCCATTATTCAGAAGTGTACGTTGTGGTGGAGCATTAGATGCTGTAAGTGATTCAGAGGAGGAAGATGTTGATTTCGCTGATATGTTGCTTGCAGACCTCTGATGGAGACCCTGGCCGACATCTTCCAAACGATCTTCACCCTGGTTCAAGCACACGTGACGAGTCCAACGCTGAAAATCTTCATCTGGATCACTATGAGATTACATTGCCAGTTGGGAGCCACCGATGGACCCTTAGGGACATACATATTCACCATTTTGAATTGTTTGACGAACTTCGAAGATTCCTGTTCACAATTACCTCGTCGCCCGACCGTGCTAAAAACAATAGGTCATCTGCGTATGTTCTGCATATAAACTTGTTGTGCCTTATCGTCAGTCCTTGTAGTCGTTTCCGGAGCCCGCAGAGCAGTGGCTGGACAGCGGTGGCATACAGTATCGTCGACAGCGGGCACCCTTGTCTGAGCGATCGTGAGATGGTGGTGGGCCCCACCATGAGCCCATTGATGATCACACTGGATGAGGCGCCGTGGAGTAGTCTCATGACGTCGGTGACAAAACTTTCCGGAAACTTCATTTGCGTCATCACTCCCTTGAGATAGGCATGGCTCAGCCTGTCAAAAGCTCGACCGAAGTCTTTCGATACCAGTACACCCCGTAGACGACATTTTTATGCCAGTGCGGCAACATCGCGGCAGTCGCTGAGTGCCATTTGTATTTTGCTATCCCCTCCTATCTGGGTGTGATCGAGTGATATCACTCGGCGAAGTACACGTTTAAAGCGTGCTGCAAGTATCCTGGTATTGAACTCGCAATTAAGAAGGGTCAGTACGCCAGTACCGCCGGATGGTTTGTGGATAGGGATGATCATTCCTTCCACGAAGGTGGGTGCAGGAGGCACATAGGGAAGCATCAATTCGCGGTACATGGCAGTCCGTCGAGGAGTCATGAGATCTTTAAATGTACGATAAAACTAACGGAAGCCCGTTGGGCCCCGCCGATTTGTCCGACGCTCTCTCATCAAGCGCTTCCATTACGTCGTCAGTTGTGACTTCCCCTGTTAACTCCCGGATGGCCGTCTCGTCGAGGCACGCGGAGAGCGTTCGTCAGATCTCATGAAAAGATGCCTGATCGTGTTCCAGTTCTTCACAGAGATGACCGTAGTGTTCCACAAAGGCGTTGGCAATGTCTTTTTGCGTTGTCGTACGGCGACCATCCGGCAGTACAACTGTCTGTATTAAGGTTCTGCGGCTAGTTTGTTTTTCTCTGATAACGTGATACATTGACGGTGATTCTCCACGGGCTCGTTCAAAGGCCCTTGCACGGATTGCGACGCCCTCCAGACGGCGGCGCGTTATGGAATTTATTTGGGCCTGCGCTCGTTTTATAGCAGCCGGTCGGTGTGGCCGTGCGGTTCTAGGCGCTTCAGTCTGGACCCGCGTGACCGCTACGGTCGCAGGTTCGAATCCTGCCTCGGGCATGAATGTGTGTGATGTCCTTACGTTAGTTAGGTTTAAGTAGTTCTAAGTTCTAGGGGACTGATGACCACAGATGTTAAGTCCCGTAGTGCTCAGAGCCATCTGAACCATTTTTTTATAGCAGCATTCCGATCCTGTGTAGGCGCTTGCACAGAAAGTTCGCGGAGCATCGTGAAATAAATTTCCGTCGTGTCGATCCTCCACATCATCTGCTCTCTTCCGTATGCGAATAATGCTCGGCCCATTGCAGGCTTAACGCATTCCAGCCACCACGGCAACATTGTCGGAAATGCTGGGAGGCGTCGATCACATATGTCCCAAGTGTGAGGTTCCCTGAGGTGTGCTGTATTCAATTTCCAAGCACTGCGACTCCTCCACACTCGTTGACGACTTAGGGAGACCGTGCATATATATATGCTATGTGATCTGAAAATGCGAGGGGGGACAATTCCACACCGAGGATCGCAGATTCGAGACGGCGTGTTACGTAAATTCGACCGAGGCGACTTGCAGAGTGACTCGTGACGTAGGTGTATCCACGTCTGTCGCCATGTATTGTCTCCCATGTATCGATGAGATTCACGTCCTGTATCAGTTGCCGCAGCTATGGGCATGAATTATAGCGTGGGTGTTTATCTTTTATTGCGAGTAGGCAGCTGAAGTCGCCCCCTAATAAGATATGTTCATGAAATTTCCTGGCAGATTAGCACTCCTGAAAGAGTTCTGCAAGGTTCGCAGGAGAGCTTCTATAAAGTTTGGAAAGTAGGAGACGAGGTACTGGCAGAAGTAAAGCTGTGAGGACGGGTCGTGAGTAGTACTTGGGTAGCTTAGTTGGTAGAGCACTTGCCCACGAAAGGCAAAGGTCCCGAGTTTGAGTCTCGGTCCGGCACACAGTTTTAATCTGTCAGGAAGTTACATATCAGCTGCAGAGTGAAAATCTCATTGTGGAAAGATATGTTCATACCGGCCTAAGAACAGTGGTGCAATCTCCTCTGCGTAAAATCGGGATCGATCGCGCCGTCTGCCGGACCCCGACGTGGCGTAAATATTAACGATCGATACTGCCAGCACTGTGAGCGCCAGTCCTCGCGCTGACGGCAGGTGCACCACGCCCTCGGCTACCATGCCGCCACGTAGGAGTGTCTCTGCTCCGCCGTCTGTAGTGGGTGTAGTTCATGTCTCGTACTCGCAGGTGTCGGGGGAGCTCTCGTCACATACTCCCTGCAGAAGGACGGTGTCGACGTCTGGCGCATGCAGCATGTCTCGTAATAAATGCAATTTCACACGCGTTCTAATTGTATTGATACAGTACTGACCATTAAAATTGCTACACCACGAAGATGACGTGCTACAGACGCGAAATTTAACCGACAGGAAGAAGATGCTGTGATATACAAATGATGAGCTTTTCGGAGCATTCACACAAGGTTGGCGCCGGTGGCGACACCTACAACGTGCTGACACGAGGAAAGTTTCCAACCGATTTCTCATACACAAACAGCAGTTGACCGGCGTTGCCTGGCGAAACGTTATTGTGGTGGCTCGTGTAAGCAGGAGAAATGCGTACCATCACGTTTCAGACTTTGATAAAGGTCGGATTGTAGCCTATCGCGATTGCGGTTTATCGTATCGAGACATTGCTGCTCGCGTTGCTCGAGATCCAATGACTGTTAGCAGAATATGGAATCGGTGGGTTCAGGAGGGTAATACGGAACGCCGTGCTGGATCCCAACGGCCTCGTATCACTAGCAGTCGAGATGACAGACATCTTATCCGCGTGGCTGTAACGGATCGTGCAGCCACGTCTCGATCCCTGAGTCAACACATGGGGACGTTTGCAAGACAACAACCATCTGCACCAAGAGTTGGACGACGTTTGCAGCAGCATGGACTATCAGCTCGGAGACCATGGCTGCGGTTACCCATGACGCTGCATCACAGACAGGAGCGCCTGCAATGGTGTACTCAACGACGAACCTGGGTGCACGAATGGCAAAAGGTCATTTTCTCGGATGAATCCAGGTTCTGTCTGCAGCATCATGATGGTCGCATCCGTGTTTGCCGACATCCAGCTGAACGCACATTGGAAGCGTGTATTCGTCATCGCCATACTGGCGTATCACCCGCCGTGATTGTATGGGGTGCCATTGGTTACACGTCTCGGTCACCTCTTGTTGGCATTGACGGCACTTTGAACAGTGGACGTTACATTTCAGGTGTGTTACGACCCGTGGCTCTACCCTTCATTCGATCCCTGCAAAACCCTACATTTCAGCAGGATAACGCACGGCCGCATGTTGCAGGCCCTGTATGGGCCTTTCTGGATACAGAAAATGTTCGACTGCTGCTCTGGCCAGCACATTCTCCAGATCTCTCACCAATAGAAAACATCTGGTCAATGGTGGCCGAGCAACTGGCTCGTCACAATACGCCAGTCACTACTCTTGATGAACTGTAATATCGTGTTGAAGCTGCATGGGCTGCTGTGCCTGTACACGCCATACAAGATCTGTTTGACTCAATGCCCAGGCGTATCAAGGTCGTTATTATGGCCAGAGGTGGTTGTTCTGGGTACTGATTTCTCAGGATCTATGCATTGAAATTGCGTGAAAATGTAATCACATGTCAGTTATAGTATAATATATTTGTCCAATGAATACTCGTTCATCATCTGCATTTCTTCTTGGTGTAGCAATTTTAATGGCCAGTAGTGTATTAATAGAGGCTGTTCGATACGCCTGCCGCTGTTCCTGAGTGGGTAAAGCGCACATCAACGCTTATGTTAACTCGCGCGCTGCTGCTCGGCGACATGCTGTCTGTGCGGCAGTCTTCGTGGTTAACGTCCGGTGGACTCAGGTCCGTCTGACGTGGACTGCATTAACCAGGTGTCCGACGGCGTTAGCCGTCGTTTCTTGTGGCGCTTCGGCGATCGTTGTTTGCGCGTGTGCGCCTCCGTGTCCGAGTGCGGAAGTGACTCCCGGTGCTCAGGGACGAAAGCAGCTGTCGGCACAACAGCAGGATCAATTTCCATTCCTCCTACCGATCCTTTCCACTCGGTTAAGTGCGTCGTCGGCACCGTAGTGGCAGAAGTGTGCGTCGTTTCGTCACAGGTGGCGGACTCTGCTGCAGTCGGTTGCCGTAAACTGTCAGGTTGTTGGGGCTGGTCATTCTTCGGGATAGCATGTGTTCGAAACACGTCCGCATACGTTAGTGTCAGCGGCGTCAGCGTGGACGTAGGCACGAGTTCGACAGTTGGAAATCGCACAATCCTCCGCTGCATACATTTGGAACGGACGTGGCTCTCTTTCCCGCATCAAGAGCGTGTTTGGGTTGTCCATCGTAGGTGGCTATAGCTCTACATCCGCCGATAAGCAAGTATGAGGGTACATGTTGTGTCAGTTATATTCTGATTTGACGCACCCCGTTGAGAACGGGGTAGGTCGTGAAGTTGGACCATTTCTCCTCTACACGGCTAAGCACTCTTCCATTTGGGCGTAATGCATCAATCACCAAGTCAGACTGAACCTCGAACCCGGCCGGGGTGGCCAAGCGGTTCTAGGCGCTACAGTCTCGAACCGCGCGACTGCTACGGTCACAGGTTCGAATCCTGCATCGGGCATGGATGTGTCTGATGTCCTTAGGTTAGTTAGGTTTCAGTAGTTCTAAGTTCTAGGGGACTGATGACCTCAGATGTTAAGTCCCATAGTGCTCAGAGCTATTTTTGAACCTCGAAGAGAAGTTCGAAAATATGTATGCTTCGTAAGCCCTGTCCTGAGCGATCAATAGTCACTTCTCTAACGTGTATACTCACATTCGTATCTCGAATGATTGTGTCACACACTGCAGCGTTAATCAGTTTGGCGTAAACAACGCTGCTCACTATAGATATTTGTATTCCAATACATCTACATCTACATCTACATCTACATGCATACTCTGCAAATAACATTTAAGTGCCTGGCAGAGGGCTCATCGATCCACCTTTATAATTCTCTATTATACCAATCTCGTATAGCGCGCGGAAAGATGCACACCTATATCTTTCTGTACGAGCTCTGATTTCCCTTATTTTATCTTGGTGATCGTTCCTCCCTATGTAGGACGGTGCCAGTAAAATATTTTCGCATTCGGAGGAGAAAGTTGGTGATTGGAATTTCGTGAGAAGATTCCGTCGCGATGAAAAACGCATTTCTTTTAATGATTCCCAGCCCAAATCCTGTATCATTTCTGTGACACTCTCTCCAATATTTCGCGATAATACAAAACGTGCTGTATTTCTTTGAACTTTTTCGATGTACTCCGTCAGTCCTATCTGGTAAGGATCCCACATCGCGCAGCAGTATTCTAAAAGAGGACGGAGAAGCGTAGTGTAGGCAGTCTCCTTAGCAGGTCTGTTACATTTTCTAAATGTCCTGTCAATAAAACGCAGTCTTTAGCTAGCCTTCCTCACAACATTTTCTTCGTGTTCCTTCCAATTTAAGTTGTTTGTAATTGTAATACCTAATTTAGTTGAATTTACGGCTTTTAGATTAGACTGATTTACCGTGTATCCGAAGTTTAACGAGTTCCTTTTAGCACTCATGTGGATGACCTCACACATTTCGTTATTTAGAGTCAACTGCCACTTTTCGCACCATTCAGATATCTTTCCTAAATCCTTTTGCAGTTTGTTTTGATCTTCTGATGACTTTATTAGTCGATAAACGACACCGTCATCTGCAAACAACGTGAGACGGTTGCTCAGATTGTCTCCAAAATAGTTTATATAGATAATGAACATCAAAGAGCCTATAACACTGCCTTGGGGAACGCCAGAAATCACTTCTGTTTTACTCGATGACTTTCCGTCAAGTACTACGAGTTCGTTCAAGTTTAACTTCGTTTAATAGGAACCTTTCAATTACATAGGCTTTCGGCATGGAGAGCTGCATGAAACCAGTCTCAGGACTGAAGACCACAACAACAACAACAACAGGCTTTCGGTTTCGCATATTCATTCGAGAAGGTAATCTTGTGAGTGGACTTTCGGTATGCAGTGCCATTCTATATCGAGTCGTCGAAACGTGCGAGTACCCCGGATAGGTAAACAACGAACTTCCACGGCAGGAGCGTAAACAAACGCCCGTGCCACAGCACCGCCGAAGGCAGACTGCTCTTGTCTAACCTGGCGGGTCAAAACTTGCCCTCGTGATTCATCCCCCCCTCCCCCCTCCAACATAATAATGAAAGGGAAAAAAGTTTGGGGTTTAATACACTTTCACTGTTATCACTCATCACTTATGACATTCTAGTATATTGCATCTTTAGTACTAACTCTATTCGCGACACACTTTGCATCCAGTATCTGCATGTATCACTAAATGTACCAGCGAAATTATATCATAGTCCGACACAGTTCGCGAAAGCTTCACTCATAAACATTGCATGTCGTTTTAATTTATTACTTCTTTGCTACCTACTCTATTGGCGCCCCTTTTTCCGGACAGTATCCACATAGGCCGCCGAATGTAACTGCAAAATTACATCATTCTACGAGACGTAATTCCGGAGACATAACGCCATAAACATGGAGCGCTGGAAAAACGGAAATTCGCTAGAGATACAGGTCAAATATGTGTACAAATATGAGTGAAATATGTTAAATGCACGAGAACTATAGGTGGTACTTGCGTACACGGATAGAAACCTCCTCCTAAATCCGTGGATCGATTTCAGCAAAACTTAGTGTACTTATACTTAACAAATACTGTTGGGGTAAGAACCTGCAACCTCCTCCTGTCGTGCATGTGATGGACAGAGAAAGGTGAGGGAATAGGATATCGTGAATCAGAGGTTGGGGAAGGAGGAGATACAGACATGGGGGAGAAGGAGGAAATAGACAGAGAGCGGGAGAAGGAGATAGGTAAGAGGGGAGAAGGAGGAGACAGAGAGAGAGAGAGAGAGAGAGAGAGAGAGACGGGGGAGTGAGGAGGAGATGGACAGAGAAAGGCGATAAAGATATGGATAGACGAAGGGAAGGAAGAAGTGGACTGACAGAAGATTCGAATAAACACGTACCCAGGCAATGCCGGCTGCTCAGCTAGTATTATAATATGCGATGTGGCTATGAAAATGATGTTCACAAAGAGTTTCAGGTGTTCAAACTCCAAAATTAGTCCGTAAAATAGCAATCTGAATACCTACATATAAACTCTGCAAAACACTCTAAAGTGCATGGAAGAATGTACGTCCCATTCTGCCACTTATAAGAGATTTTTATCGTTCCACCCTCGTGTGCCTCACACGAAGAATGATTTCTTGTTGGCTTTGTCCGTGCAACTCTAATCTTCTCTTCGTGATTTCTACTGGAGCGATACGTAGTAGGAGCTTGTAATTTATTCTTGAATTCATCACCTGAAGCTGGTTCTATAAACTGAGTATTTTCTTCACGGAGTAGTTTGTGTCTATCTTAAAGTGTCGACCAGTTCATTTCTTCCACATTATTCGTGACACTGCCTCACAGATCGAATAAACGCGTGACAGCTCGTGTTCCCCTTCTTTGTATCCACTGAATATCGCCTGCTGGTGCTATTTGGTACGGGTCTCACACACTTCGGCAATATTTTAGGGTGGGTCGCACAGATGTTTCGTGTGCAGCCTCCTTTGTAGTGTAACTGCGCCTCCGCAGTCTTCTGCCAATGAACCGAAGTCTGCCAGCTGCTGACTATAGGATTGCTCCATTTCAAATCCATACGAAATATTACACTTACGTATTTCCATGAGATGACTGCGACTGATATTACAGTATGATATTACAGTATTATAGTGTGTTTCGTTTTCCGAGAGCACAACTTTGTGTTTCTGAACATTTAAACTACGTCGAGGCAACAAACGTAGTGCGATACCTCCTAATATCGTGTCGGACCTGCTTTTGCCCGGCAAAGGGCATAAACTCGACGTGCCGTGGACTCAAGTCGTTGAAAATCACCTGCACGAATATTGAGCCATGCTGCCTCTAAAGAAGTCAATAATTCTGGAAATTTGTAAAAAATAGATGTCAGCATCAGTCGTCCTTTTTTAAATTTTATTGGCAGATCTAGATTTCAGCTTGAAACTAGCCATTCTCAATGCACTATCATTTTTTAACAATGTCCCATTAATTTTCAATGGGATTCATGTGGGGTGAGCTGTGCAGCCAGATAATTCACTCGAATTGTTCAGAAAGTTCTTCAAACCAGTCGCGAACGGTTGTGGCCCAGTGACATGGCACATGATTATTTGGGAACATGAAGTCCATGAGTGGCTGCACATAGTCTCCAAGTAACCGAAAATAACCATTTCCGTTCAGTGACCGGTCCAATTGGATCAGAAGATGCCGTCGATTCCGTGTAAACACGGCCCACAGCATCGATCAGCTTGCACAGTGCCTTGTAGTCAGTTTTGATCCGTGACTGGGTGGGGTATGCGCCTTACTCGAAGCCTACCATCGGCTCTTACCATCTGGAATCGGGACTCGTTTGGCCAGGCAACTGTTTTCCACTCGGCTAGGGTCCGATCGACATGGTCACGAGCCCAGGAGAGGCGCTGCACGTGATGTCACGCTGTCAGGCAATCGCATTGGCCATCTGCTGCCACAGCCCATTAACGCCAAATTTCGCCGCAGTATGCTAACAAATACGTCGGTCGTTAAGTGAAGGGCGTCGGCCACTGCTTTGTCCGTGGTGAGGAGTGATGCCTGAAATCTCGCAGTCTCGGCACAGTCTGCTCATCTCTGGATATTTCATTACCAAACGATTGCCAAAATGACATAATCCATGTGTCTAGCTCTAACTATTCCACGACTTGTCACCTCAGCGTAATTTGGCAATTTTTGACCACCTTGAAATCTTACCGAGAGCTGACCGAATATCTGTGCAGCATCTTTCATACAGTACCCCATTACAGATAACTGGATCGTCTCCGAAAAGTACGAGGTTACCAGTAATATTGTCCGCAAGAGTATTAATTTGTTGTTGTTGTTGTTGTCGTTGTGGTCTTGAGTCCTGTGACTGGTTTGATGCAGCTCTCCATGCTACTCTATCCTGTGCAAGCTTCTTCATCTCCCAGTACTTAATGCAACCTACATCCTTCTGAATCTGCTTAGTGTATTGATCTCTTGGTCTCCTTCTACGGTTTTTACCCTCCACGCTGCCCTCTAATACTAAATTTGTGATCTCTTGATGCCTCAGAACATGTCCTACCAACCGATCCCTTCTTCTGGTCAAGTTGTACCACAAACTCCTCCTCTCCCCAATTCTATTCAATACCTCCTCATTAGTTATCTGATCTACCCATCTAATGTTCAGTATTCTTCTGTAGCACCATATTTCGAAAGCTTCTATTCTCTTCTTGTCCAAACTATTTATCATCCATGTTTCACTTCCATACATGGCTACACTCCATACAAATACTTTCAGAAACGACTTCCTGACACTTAAATCTATACTCGCTGTTAACAAATCTCTCTTCTTCAGAAACGCTTTCCTTGCCGTTGCCAGTCTACATTTTGTATCCTCTCTACTTCGACCATCATCAGTTATTTTGCTCCCCAAATAGCAAAACTAATTTACTACCTTAAGCCTTACATTTCCTAATCTAGTTCCCGCAGCATCACCTGACTTAATTCGACTACATTCCATTATCCTCGTTTTGCTTTTGTTGATGTTCATCTTATACACTCCTTTCAAGACACTGTCCATTCCGTTCAACTGCTCTTCCAAGTCCTTTGCTGTCTCTGACAGAACTACAATGTCCATCTCCATGAATTTTAATACCTACTCCGATTTTTCTTTTGTTTCCTTCACTGCTCAATATACAGATTGAATAACATTGGGGAGAGGCTACAACCCTGTCTCACTCGCTTCCCAACCACTGCTTCCCTTTCGTGCCCCTCGACTCTTATAACTGCCATCTGGTTTCTGTACAAATTGTAAATAGCCTTTCGCTCCCTGTATTTTACCCCTGCCACCTTTAGAATTTGAAAGAGAGTATTCCAGTCATCCCTGCTTAGCCATTTTGCACTTCCTGTCGATCTCATTTTTGAGACGTTTGTATTCCTTTTCTGCCTGCTTCGTTTACTGCATTTTTATATTTTCTCCTTTCGTGAATTAAGTTCAATATTTCTTCTGTTACCCAAGGAGTTCTACTAGCCCTCGTCTTTTTACCTACTTGATCCTGTGCTGCCTTCACTACTTCATCCCTCAGAGCTACCCATTCTTCTTCTACTGTACTCCTTTCTCCCATTTCTGTCAATTGTTCCCTTATGCTCTCCCTGAAACTCTGTACAACTCTGGTTCTTTTAGTTTATCCAGGTCCCATCTCCTTAAATTCCCACCTTTTTGGAGTTTCTTCAGTTTTAATCTACAGTTCATAACCAATAGATTGTGGTCAGAGTCCACATCTGCCCCTGTGAATGTCTTACAATTTAAAACCTGGTTCCTAAATCTCTGTCTTACCCTTATGTAATCTATCTGGGCTAATGAGGTCGGGAGAAAAGGTATTTGTGGCCCAATTTGACTAAAAGAAGGGATCGGTTGGTAGAGCACATCTAAGACTTCAAGGAATCATCAGTTTAGTACTGATAGGAAGTGTGTATAGGTGTGTGTCATCATCATCATCATCATCATCATCATCATCATCATCATCATCATCATCAGTGTTCTGCCAAAAGGCAGGTTTCCACATGGTAGTTCTCCAGGCTGTCCGGTCTTCTGCCATCCCCTTCAGGTCTGCATAATTTCCTCTTCCTTTTATGTCGTCTATCGCCTTGTATCTCCTTCTTCCTCTCAGTCTTCTCCCACAGACCAATTCTTCCAAAGCATCTACTAGCAAGCACTCCCTTCTCAATGAATGTCCCAACCAGTTCTTTTTCCTTCTCTTGTGGGGGTAAATAAGCTGTTGGCCATAATAGCTGTCCTTCGAGAAATATGACAGACGAAGTATTTTCTCTGTATGTTACAAAGCTGGAGAGAGACGAAGGGACTACTAATACGTTAAGCTGGTTGTAGTGCCGTAGTAGTTTGGTAGCGTGGTGAGCTGCAGCAGACCAGTGTTCGGACCGAAGGCCGTGACAACCGCGGATGCCGTGGCGCGACTCTGCAGGAGGTGTACACGACACAGGAGCCCAGCGTGACGTTCTGCCTTGTCCAAGTCTCACCTCTTTCCTTCGCACGTAGTCGTAGTTTTAATACACTGCGCTCCGTAGCGTTCACTCGTATTCATACTTCCAACACTGTTTAAATACAACATTTTTCACGCTGGGACTTTCTTTGCCTGATGAGATGAAGCAAACGCATGTGTCCATAAAGAAACTGTAAATAACGTAGGGATCTGGAACATTGTCTCTGTCATAAAGGAAAAATCGTCACACTCGTGAAATACGCTGCACCGGCTTTCGCGTCCGTCAGAGAAGAAACACATTAAAGTGCGCTTTGTGTTCGTTTGGAGGAGAAGACTCCGTGCCTCGGGGTCCAGCAGCAATACTTGCTCCCTGGAAGCCGTGCATAATAATCAGAGGGTACGCAGGACAAAAGAAATGAGAACTCAAAGGCGCAGCTCGGGCTCCGTGGAACAAGTTTTCTCATCAGCAGTTTTTCTCCAGTCCCGGAGACAAAAGCATTCAAACCAGGCTCGTCATTAAGAGCAACCATAGTCTTTTTTTTTCTCAGAGAGCCAACTTTGTATGACTTTTCCAGCCTACACTGACTCAGTTGTTGATACAATTAAATAACTGATACATACTGTAAATAAACTGTTGGCCATAACAATTGTCTCACAGTTGTCCTTCGACAAATATCACGGACGAAGTATTTTCTCTGTATGTTAAAAAGCTGACAAGAACCTTTCTTTGTTTTACAGAGTTGTAACTGTTGGTGGCAAGTTTTCTTAATCATCAGCAGTTTTCTGCTCAAGTTATTTGAGACTCCATTTCCTGTTGCTGTATGTGCGTCACGTTAACCAGGAACTGAAATCTCTTCTTCTCTCGCCTGCTCCTCCCTTCCGCATAGCCTTCCAAGACTGTTTTTATAAACCCCTCGTTCTTTAAAATATATGTCGAATCCAGACTCTTTACTCCTTTTTCTTACATTCAGTTATGGTCTTTGATCTCCCAATCTCCTCTTTACTTCCTCATTTTTCACTCTCTTAATGCAACTTATCCTTTCCATCCTTCCACATGTCCACATTCCGAAGGTCTCTACGCATATTCTATCTTTCTTTCTCATTCAACACTACATGCAATACATTTTGTATGTCTTTTCCTCAAATCTTTGTCCGTATTGCTGCAGAAAACTCTTTTTTCCTAAAAAAAGTACCTCGTTTGCCATTCCTATACCGGTTTCAATTTCTGTAATCCTCTTCCAGTCGCTTTCTTTCTTGCTTCTTAGGTATTCAAATCTTTGCACATACTAATAGTCCCGTCTCCGCAGTCTACAGAGTAATTATCGAAATGGTTTAATTTTAACATCAAAATTTATTTGTCTGTACTATCAGACGAGTAAAAGTACGAGTGTCACTGTACTAGTATCACTGTACGAGGGGAAACGGCACAGTAGAATAGAAGTTCCAACATTGTAAAATAAAAGTTCCAATGTTGGTCGTTGCGTAAGCTAGAAGACAATAATACTCATATGGAAAGTTCGAAGAAATGCGTGCCTAAGCTCCTCATCCAATATATTTCGGAATATTAATTTTTAAATATTACAGCATTGCGGTTTATTGTCAGGTCAATGCATCCAACAAATTGTACCTTACAAAATTGTTAAGGCTTTCGTGGCGTCTTGTTGCCAAACTGGCTGTTGGCTTCTGTCTCGAGTTCATCGGCCGACGTTCGTCCGGCGATTTTTCTGACGTTTCGCCAGCACGAGTGGCTGGCATTGTCAAAGCTTCACCCTCCGTTGCCGGTGGTGAACTGGAGGCCAGCTCGCGGCCGCAGACTATATGTACCTGGCGCGCCAACGTCCGAGGGCTTCTCCGCGGTCATTTCCGGTGCGGTTCTCCTCTTGCTACCTGCGACGGTCGGTCGCTGCAGTACGGGAAGCCAGCATCCGCTTACCTTAAGGCTTTTCTCTTTCTTGTTTGTCGGCGTGTTTTTGTGTTTCTACAGCTTCTCTGAACAAGCGTGTGTGATAGTGCTTCTCTACAGCCAGAATTTCCGCGTCGGCGAATCTTAGTACGTGGTCGGTCTCACACAGCGCGTGCTCTATCACAGCCGATTTTTCCACCTGCCCCAACCTGCGTCCACAGCTGTCCATAACTGCGAAGATGTTGGTGCACGATTTTGTGCACGAACTGACCTCTCGACTATGTCCTATAAATGTTCAGTGGGATTCATGTCGTCCGATATGGGTGGCCAAATTATTCACTTGAACTGTTCGTAATTCCTTCAAACTAACTGCAAACAATTATGGCCATAAAAATTCCATTGTTGTTTGGCAGTATTAAGTCCACGAATGACCGAAAATGGTCTACAAATAGGCGAACATAATCATTTCCAATTAATGATCGGTTCAGTAGGACCGGGGGACCCAGTCTGTACCGCGTAAACACAGTTCACACCAGTATGGAGCCCCGCCACCTTGCGTAGTGCCTAGCTGACGGGTCAGTGGCTTCACGGAGTGCGCTCTATACTCGGGCCATGCCATCACGTCTTACCAGGTAAAATCTGCACTCATCTGATCAGGCCACGGTCTTACACGCGTAAAGGGTCCAGCCGGTACGGTCAAAGGCCAAGAGAGATGCAATGGCGTTGGCGCCTGCTGCCATAGCCCACCAGCGCCGTAATCCGTCGCTCTGACCTAACGGATACGTTCGTCGTACGTCCCACGTTGATTTCTGCGATTATGTTACACAGTGTGCCATGTCTGTTAGCACTGACAACCCGCGCAAACGATGATGCTCTTTAAGTGGAGGCCGTCCCTCGGCCACTGCCTTGTCCTTGGTATCATCTGACGTATGAAATTTGGTGTTCTCGGCACACACTTGGCACTGAATACTGAATTTCCTAACGATATTCGAAATGGAGTATCCCACGCGCCTGGTTCCGACAACCATTGCGGGCCTTTTATACCTTGCGTATGTGATACTAACGCCGTCTGTGTATCTGCATATCGCTATCCCATGACTTCCGTCACCTCTGTGAATATCCCACACAGATTTTTGGAACGTACTTCTGTATCGCTGGCATTTAGAGGGACCAAATTCCAGCAGTCCATTTCCATAGTTATAAATCGCATCTTAAAACCCAAGTTGTTTTGTAGCGGAGGAATATGTAAACATTTCTCCCAGGTGTAAGGCAGTCACACATTTCCATTTTTTTTTTTAATGCTGCGCGTTTGATCTGAATGCATAAGCTAGTAGCTATCCGTAGAAGGCCATTGCAATAATAGAGGGTTATGGTCCATTTCAATGTCAACCATTTCTGCTTCAGTTGGATTTCCTACATTTCTGCTGTTCAAATGGCGCTGAGCACTATGGGACTTAACTTACGACGTAATCAGTCCCCTAGAACTTAGAACTACTTAAACCTAATTAACCTAAGGAAATCACACACATCCATGCCCGAGGCAGGATTCGAACCTGCGACCGTAGCGGTCCCGTGGTTCCAGACTGTAGCTCCTAGAACCGCTCGGCCACTCCGGCCGACCATTGCTGCTCTATCCATACCAGTTTTTCTAATATGGCCCCTGCTCCTGACTGGTGGAAAATGGTACAATGTCTCTATGCTACATAGACACCCTCTATTAAAATTCTGATATACGACGTCATCCTTCTGTCCAACACGTAGTGCGTACATTAATAAAGCAAGCACCTTCTACCGCTATTTCGGATTACATCTGCTGTATAACGCTTTTCAATAAAGCAGTATAACATAAGGCCGTAGGCAGCACTCGTGTTTTCGTTTTCTTCCTGCAATACACTCCAATAAACAATCTAGTCGCTACTGGCTTAGTGGGGTGTACATGTCACAAAGCACTTGTTACTGGATCATATGAAACTGTGCAGCACAGGTCTTAACAATACCACTCCATTAGGGAATGAAACGATTTTTTTAACCCCTTGGGAAACTGCATACGTTGATAGAATGGAGGTATTGTCTGTTCATTCTGTTTCAACAACAACAAAAATCAAGATTTTTTAACTCATGTTAGGTGGTGATACAACCACAGTGTAATAATAGCTATTAAGAGCAGCCCTAAGTGTAATTAACGTAGGAAAAAGCATGAAATAAATTTTAATGATGTTTTCCGTCACAGTGCGTGTTAACAATGTATAAATAATAGATGTCACAATAACAGTCATAAGCGGTCTGCCCGCGAAAGGCAAAGGCCCCGAGTTCGAGTCTCGGTCCGGTACACAGTTTTAATCTGCCAGAAAGTTTCGTTCCAGCGCACACTCCGCTGCAGAGTGAAAATCTCATTCTGGAATACGGCCTCTCCCGCCGGAGGTTCGAGTCCTGCGTCGGGCATGGGTGTATTTGTCGTTCTTAGCATAAGTTAGTTTAAGTACTGTGTAAGACTAGGGACCGATGACCTCAGCAGTTTGGTCCCTTAGGAATTCACATAAATTTGAACATTTTCTTGGAAATAATAGTATCCCCATTTCATCGTGGAAGCAGATTTTACACAGGCGAGCATTCTCAGACGCTCTCACAGTCACACGGTACCCTGATGCTGCTTTCAGAAGATTTCGTGGAGGTTTAATAGAAAGTCCATCCTTTGCAGTAACTCTTGCACGTATACTCAGACAGGCATTATACTCAAAATCCTTACCCTTTGCAAGAAACATTGACAAGCCCTTGGAAAGCTACACATCATGTTTAACCCATGTTTTGTTCATTTCATCACACTATTTCCGCCCTCCACCAGAATGGAAACATACAGTTTCATGTCCATCGCCAGTGTAAGAGAATCGCCAGCCGCTGTGACCGAGCGGTTCTAGGCGCTTCAGTCTGGAACCGCGCGACCGCTACGGTCGCAGGTTCGAAGCCTGCCTCGGGCGTGGATGTGTGTGATGTCCTTAGGTTAGTTAGGTTTAAGTAGTTCTAAGTTCTAGGGGACTGATGACCTCAGATATTAAGTCCAATAGCGCTCAGAGCCATTTTCTTTTTTTTTTTTTCTTTTTTTGTAAGAGAATGTAGCTTCACTTATTTTGTGAGGACGTTGCTTAATAGCTAATGAACAACGTTGCATCGTATGGTCTGTTTTAGGGTGAGTTAACCTACTCTCCTGCACGTTACTCATTAACTGCTTAATGCTGCTGATTCAGGATATGAATGTGGGAGTATCTCCATTCTGCACAGATTAGAAGTATCATACAAAAGAAACAGTTCGACCCACCAAAGATACACTTTCTCAGATATACGTCCCCAACACCCTCAGATATCCACTATGTCTCAGAGCGACCTGCTGAAAGCTCCCTTTATACATTTCGTGTACTCTGAAGATCCAAGATTCATACATTTCTGCTCAAGTGATCATGACATCGCTTCCGGTCACGTATTCTAAACTTGCTTATAAGTGTAGTACAATTGTAAGCACCTTGTGCAATTGCACCATTTTTCTGTATGTGCGTATGTATCAGTTTTTCGTGGAGGGCCCTAGATGTACTGCTGCTAAATCCAATTTTAGGCACAGTCCCGGACGTATCACTGGAGGATTCACCTTCGAAACCTACCCCCGCTGTAACATGTGGAGGACCCTCCTTTAAATCGTATGCTGGAGCAGATACACACATATACAGAAAAACTGCGCTATTGCGCTAGGTGTTTGCAATTGCAATGCATGAACAATCAGATGTAGAACATGTGACAAGAAGTGACACCATGCTCACGTCAGCGGAAATGTACGTACCTCTTAAAACAAGTAATGTAGTGGAAATCTGATGGTGTTTGGGAGGTATATATATATATATATATATATATATATATATATATATATATATATATATATATATATATATATATATATATGGAAGTGTATCTTTAGTGGGTCGAACGGTTTCTTTCGTACAAAATTTGTAACCTGTGCAGAATGGAGAAACTCCCACATTCATCTCTTGATTGGTGATGGATATGAAACCGTGTGTTTCCATTGTGGTAGAGAGTTGAAATATTGGAAGGCAGCGCAGAGCCCACGGGTTGAACACGCCGTCTCATTTTTCAAGTGACTGTTTGTGCTTCTTGGGAAGTGTAAGGCTTTTGTGATTAATACGTCAAAACATAGATGGAAAAAATACTGCAAGGGATGCAGTTAATATGATACTTCCATCAAATTTTCTGAAAGCACCATCAGACTGTGGGCTAGAGGCAAAGCTCACCTGTGTAAAATATTATGGGAAGAAATGAGAGTACTGTTCTTTCACTCAGACATATTGCTTCTTGCATTAAATGTGGACCTACATTTTCCTCGTATGCTGTTTTAGCTACAGTAAGAGGATTTTTAACGAAAGCGACGTTGTTTTACGGTACTATTATTTTATCTACTTCTATACATCGTTAAAATACATTGTGAAGAAGAAACATCATTATATGAATTCATTTAATGTTTTTTTCCCTACATCAAGCATACTTATGCCTGCTCTTAATATGACACGTGGTAACACAGTGGTCCTTAATACCAGTGACCTGCGTTGGAGAACTGTAACCTTATGGTGTCAGAAAATGGAACTGACAGGCAATATCACTGTTCTTTCAACGAATTCAGAGTTCCAAGGGGCTAAACAATGTCATTTAGTTCCCCGGAAGATTGCTGTTTGTTAGACATGTGCTACAGTTTCATGTAATCTGGTAACGAGTTCTTTGCGACGTGTACTCCTCACTAAGCTAGTAACTACTATATTCTGTATTGAGGTGTATTGCAAGGAGAAAAAGAAAATCTGAGTGCTGACTATGGCGATGTGTCATATGACTTTAGCAAAAACCATTACATAGAAGATGGAATTGGTGGTAGAAGGTGCTTGGTTTCTTTATGTATGCACTATATGTTGGTCAGAATGATGTGACGTATCAGCATTTTAATAGGTGGATGTCTACGTAATCGAGAGATATGGTACTATTTTCCACCAGTCGGGAGCAGGAGAGATATTATGAGAAACGTATATGGATACAACAAAAATAAAAGGAATCCCTTTAAAGCAGAACTGCTTGACCTTGAAATGGACCATCAGCCTGCTCTATTGCAATGGTCTTCTATAGATGCCTACCAACTTATAGATTCGGATAAAACTCGGGACTTTTTTTTTAAGAGACTGGTAATGTGTGACAACCTTTCGTCTAACGCAAAGATTGACGCTGTGATTTATAACTATGAAAATGGACTGTTTAAGTTTGATCAAGTCTAAATGCTAGCAACACGCAAGTACATTCCAAAAATCAGACCGGGTTGAGTATGATGTGAAAGGCTGTAGTATTGTTGGAACGTTTCTTAATGCTAGCAGGGAGTACCATACGCAACATCACTACACTAAAATATCCCTGACAGACGTTTGGAAACTAAGCGACAGTATTTCACAAATATTCGTTTGCTCTGAATTCCACATTTATGGTCTTCAAAACCTCTTGGAGCAGTTATACCATCTTACATCGAACTTCCGTTGATGTTAGAATGACTGAATGAGCAGACTCACTTACAGCACATTGCCATCTCAATGTTCCTAATACCTTAAGCAGGACAATACAACAGATCAGGTCTGGCTGCAGTACAGCACATACTGTTTCCTGCAGACAGGTATGGACACGACGCTTTGGTGCTTTAGAAACACGCTCTGCAATGACTCTCTTGTGATTACTTTTAACGCAGCAGCACCAAATACAATGAATACTGATATCTTAACACTGCTACTGTCGAAAACAGGAATGCCGAAACAGAATGTGTCGTACTTAGCTGCCCCTCGAGATACGTATATGTTAGTTTGCTTTCCTCACTCCATCTGAACAAGCCGGACCTTCATACCTGATCGTACGTTGTCAATTTCCACTATACCTTCGAGGTTACCGTCAGTTGCTCGCCCGACATTAAAACGCATAAAGTTGTCTGTGGTTAAATCATACGTACTGGTGAACAGTAACATCGATTCGACAGCTCAGTACTGCATAGTCCTTGTCTACCTCTCGTGAGTTCACATCTGTTCTTGTCAGACGGGTTACCTGTGAAGCAAAAGCATCGGGTGGATGCTGCCTTGGTCGTACAGGGTGGTGTGCTATATTCGCTCGTGGATCGGAAAAAACTCTCTCGGAAAGACGACGTGTTGTATGGAGGTACATTGACAAGCATTTTTTATTTTTTCAGTTAGTGAGACTGAGAGACAAGGTTAATCGATAATGCAGCCTTCATGATGCAGTGCACAGGATGTTTGCGGGTTGTGGAGCTTGTCTACAAGCAGATAGGGAGACGTGTGGTGGGGCTACCAGTTGACTGCATCTACTGCACATCAATAGGACCAGAAATCCCACAGCCTATCATCGAAAGCATTAAGTGCAGTAAATTGGCTGGCTCTGAGCACTATGGGACTCAACTGCTGAGGTCATTAGTCCCCTAGAACTTAGAACTAGTTAAACCTAACTAACCTAAGGACATCACAAACATCCATGCCCGAGGCAGGATTCGAACCTGCGACCGTAGCGGTCTTGCGGTTCCAGACTGCAGCGCCTTTGACCGCACGGCCACTTCGGCCGGCGCAGTAAATTGTCCAGCAGTAAACGTATGTAGCGAGCTGAGGCAGAATTCTTGTATCAGTGTCAGATTCATTTGCTGGAATCTTAAATGAACCAACCCAAACACTGAGAAGCGACACGTGGACTTTATGGCAGGCGAGGAGCCGCAAATGCCGGCCGGATGTCACCTGACTAGCGTTACAACTCCGGCCAGTGTGTAAAGTAATGGTGGGTTTGTGTCATCAAAAACAAAAATTAGCACCACTAGGTGTACGCACACTGCCTGCTGCCGACCGCGGTGGTCTCGCGGTTAAGGCGCTCAGTCCGGAACCGCGCGACCGCTACGGTCGCAGGTTCGAATCCTGCCTCGGGCATGGCTGTGTGTGATGTCCTTAGGTTGGTTAGGTTTAAGTAGTTCTAAGTTCTAGGGGACTGATGACCTCAGAAGTTGAGTCCCACAGTGCTCAGAGCCATTTTGAACCATTTGAACACTGCCTGCTACTCTAGCCAGAATGCGATACCATGCTCAGTCGACTGCCTAGTAGGACATGGTGAGGAAAAACGAACAACGCTGTTATTAAGCTCTAGATCTTTCCCCTACCCTTACAGTATCTCTCAATTGTGCTCAGTTGCGCTCGGTTGTGCGTGATCCAATGAATAGTGTGTGTGGGAAGCCGCCCGGGGTAGCCGCGCTCTCTGAGGCCCCTTGTCACGGTCCAAGCGGCTAACCCCGTCAGAGGTTCGAATCCTCCCTCGGGAATGGATGGTGTGTGAGTTTGTTTAAGCTAGGTTAAGTAGTGGTAAGGTTAGGGGCCGATGACCTCCCATAAGACCTTACCAAAAAGTCTGTGTGTGGGAAGTTCTGCAACGTTGTGGGAATTGGATTCTATCTGTATATCCCATTTGAGAAAAGGTTATGTATTGCTCACAAAACACTGTACTTCAGTGAAGACCATTGTACCGTCCTGTGTCTAGTGTAGCGATCATAGGGGTACGACAGAGGTACGGGGATATACTACAGGTATGGGGATATACTACAGACCATCCTTCGATATCAAAGAATTGCAAGTGTTATGTCTGTGACTCCTATACTAAAGATGCAGCAGTAAGGCTTCTTCGGTCAAAAAAAATTCTGTGTCTGGTGTAGCAGTAATATGGATTAGAGAATGTTCGGAGGCATACAGACAATCATTTCTACTCGATCACTACACATGTGAGTAAGATTAAAACGAAAAAACAGATAATACTGCTAGGACATAAGCCGCACCATGCACTGTACGGTGGTTTACGGAATATCGATTTAGATGTAGACTACTGTCTCTGGCAAGTTGAGACCCCAGTAGGCTATTGGGATTTTCGGAGGGCTGAGAATTTTTGGGCTTTGGAGATGAATGGGAATGAATGTAACTATTTAATCCAAAACAGCCAAATAGACGTGCTGCTCTTCTATTAAGCCACCGACCACAAATCGATTGAAACAGATCAACGGTAAAGTACCTGCACCTAAACAATCACACGGTAGTGAATGTCATCCTGTACTTTTGTGTGCCGTTTTTCTCGCTGTGAAGGCTTTTTACATCGCCAGTCAGTACATCCTTCTGACTAATGGAACAGTGGTGTCCCAACGTTACGGAATTTCGAGAGAATTATGAGGGGCCTGCGACATGATTGGGATATCTAGAGCCAATCTCATCGTCAGAATTAGGTGGATGCAAATGGCATATACCGAAGAGTCGAGGATTCTTCAGAATGTATGAGGGTAAGCGATACTCTGACACGGAGAGGCACAGAGGTGATCTCTTTACCGCTTCTTCTAAGTGTTGTGAGCAGTAATATTACTACTCCCTCTCATATAGGTGTGACGAATTGACTGCAGTGAGACAATGAGAGATATTCAGCAGCGTCAAGAAGTTTCGTCTTCTGTTTTCTCGAGAAATGGGGTGGGGGTAGGAAAGAGAGAAAGGCGACACTACTGCTGCGTTGTACCACTATATATCGACCGTTGAAGTTTTGTAGTGGAGCAGCTGTTAAAGGCCACAATATCCACGGAAAGTTGTGTCGTCTACGAAAACTGAACCCACGTGTATGAAATATGATCGAGGGCCCCCCACCTCCTATTTAACTGAGGTGTGGATGTATCGAATAAGTCCGTTAAATGACTATGTGATAAATAACGCTGGGCAAATAGCCCGAAGCAGCTTCCAACATGAAGCTAAATAGACAACGGGTTCAATGCTTCTTTCCGGTAACTTGGTGGAAGAAAATGTTAAACGTCGTCTATACAGAGTTCATTTGTTATTTAGCATTTCCTTCGGACTCTCAGCTATGGAATATAATTACGTTATTTCGACAATTATAATCAATCCATCGCTCAGTTGCAGTCCGGTAAATAGTGTCAGGGACTTGGTGGATAGTGGACCTTCTTCCGTGTTTTTCATCTGGCTTAAAGTGGATAGACTTACATACTAATAGGCAGACTAAATATGAGAGTGCAGTGAATGAGGATATGGAATTACTCTACAGCACATAAATTCTGACCGACAGAGAGACAGACATTCTTTCTGCGGGCAGCTACCGAATGGTTCCAGTTGCAGGCGAAAAGCGGACGTGCCTGACGACCCCCACGAGAGACGAAGTGTGATTTGATCGCTGCAATAGCGACACTTAAAACGAGGGCAGAGCCACCTGTCGGATTTGCAACGTTGCTGCATCCACCGACAATGAGTCGGTCGGAACGACGAAAAAAACACTGGAACTGTCAGATAGTAATTTAACGTGAATTTTCGTAAAACAAATAAGGTCACATACCTTTGTGAACCGTGATTTGTTTTCAAAGAACATTCTTAAGAATTTATTTTATTTACTAGCGATTCATCAAGAACATTAACACGTTTAATCACACTATGTGAGCATGGAAGTAGTTGCCAGGCAGTAACTGATGAAATCATAACCAAATTCCTTTTAACAAATGGGAATTTTATTCACTTTAATAGTGCCTAAAAGCATTTTTTAAAAGAAACAGATTTAAAATTATAATCAGAAAGCACCCTCTAAATATCAAAGTTACAATTTATTCAGAGGCAGAAAGAAACAAGTTTTGACTGTATGAGTTTTCGGGCTGAGAACCTTGCCGCTCCCTTTTGACACGGCCGTAGTTACGATCGCTCACAGCAGCCTCTGAAAGACTACACTGGTGCAAATGTGCAACACACCAGATAACTTTAAAAGTTTTGACAATTCACAGAAGCACACAAACTATGAACCCTGTAGGAGGGATGGAAATGGTACAAAACACTAAAATTAAAATATTAATTTTGCCACCGAAGGTGTAACTTGATTTTAACTTCTAAGAAAAGTCTTATGGTGGAACGGTGGCAACTTTATATACTAAAATGACCATTTAAATAAAAGCCCATGAAATGCAATCTTATATAAAATTATACAAGGTTGACCAAACAAGTTAACAAGCTCTACAGTACACAGATACCGCCTTTCAAGATGATAGGCAAGATGAAAACATATTTTAAGAATTAGGCCGTTACACTCCAAGCAATAAATCGGTTAACACACCAAATTCGGGGGAGAGAAGGGGGGCAGAGAGAGGGTAGGTGTGGAAAAAAGAGGATGGAAGGGGGTGGGAGAGGGAGCGCAGGAAAAGGAAGGAGGAAAGGAGTGGGGGTGAGGATCAGAGTTGATTGGAGGGATAAATGGAGGGAGAGAGGGCATCACCCGGGAGGGGGAGTTGATGGAAGCCACCTTGGGAAAGCAGATGTAAGGTGTAGAGATGGAGGGTAGGGGGGACACAACAGTGAAGACGTGGCAAGGGGTGGGGATGGGAGAGGAGCAACTAGGGGGTGAGGGGGATCAAGGCGGCAGGAGGTGTAGAGTATGCGGATATGTTCGAGGAATAGGAACTGGCGAGCTCATAGCGCCCCTTAAATGCAAGTGAACAGGCAACCTTTCCCCTTTCCCACCAGAGGGAGACACCAAAGCTGCGATTGCCACAGCGGCGCCACCGCCAGAAACGGAGGGCGACTGCTTCACACTACGCGCTGTGGCGCGCTCTTCAAAACAGCAAATTTTTACCACGGCTCGGTATGGAAAGGTTTAGTTTTCAGGATGGATGCAAATTCGCGATTACGGAATGGGGAGATGGAAGTGGTTAAACCAATTTTTTTTTTTTAATCGTGATAACATGCAGTAGTATCTCAGAGTCTTGACCGCGGACGGGGGGCCAGCGGAGGGCTCGGCGAGCTGCTGGTGGCGCTGCGGTGTGGCCGGTGGGCCTCTGTCTGCACGCGCCGCGTGCGGGGGGCGGAGCCACCTTGCTGCTGCTGCTGGTGCGAGCGTCCGTCGATCGAGCGTCACGTCACGTGCAGCTGCCTTGGCACGTGCCGTGCGCCGAAGACACCTTTCTGCTTTCCCTTCTTTGCTTAGAACTGGGTTTCCATCTGAGCTCTTGATGTTCATGCAAGTGGTTCACTTATCTCCGAAGGTGTCTTTAATTTTCCTGTAGGCAGTATCTATCTTCCCCCTAGTGAGATAAGCCTCTACATCCTTACATTTGTCCTCTAGCCATCCCTGCTTAGCCATTTTGCACTTCCTGTCGATCTCATTTTTGAGACGTATGTATTCCTTTTTGCCTGCTTCATTTACTGCATTTTTATATTTTCTCCTTCCATCAATAACCGCATAAGAAGCAAAATGCCATCGATTTATAGTCATCGTGAGACTAGCACGAGACTTGTTCAAAAGATTGTCCACCCTCTTCTGTCACAAGTTTGAAACCGAGATACAGCACGTTCCGCAGCAGATGGGAGTGTCTCGGGGGTCACGTTCAGAATGTGTTCCGTAATACGTGGCTTCAGTTTACGTATGTTCGTAATTGGAGCACTGAACGCAATATCTCCCAGAAAACCCCACAGCCAGAAGTCACATGGACGAAGATCAGGCGATCTTGCCGGCCTCACTGTAGGGAAATGGCAGCTGATAGTTCTAACATTTCCGAAACGCCTCTGCAGCAGCCGTTTCGCTGGCTGTGCAATGTGCGGATCTTCCCTAAAAATGATTCTACTCACAAATTCGTGCTGTTGAAGGTTGGAATGACGTTGGTGCGCAATAGACTTTCATATTGTTTACCAGTGACAGTACAGCTAACAGGACCCGCAGCATTCGCCTCCTCGAAGGAAATACAGCTCTATGACAAACGGTGCTGTGGTGTGCGTACTGTAAGACCTTTGGTACACACATCATCAGATTATTTGACTTGTCGCTCCAACGAAGTAGGCGAGTGTCAGCAATATGTCTCGTGGTCTTATCGTGGCGTGTTTATCTTCTGCCGTTAGGTTTGACGATAGAAAAGCCACTTGCACGCTTAGAGTAGCAGACTGACAGCGACCAACTTTAAACAGAACTTAATTTTCACACACATTTATTAAAATAATAAAAAGCATAGACATTACGTAACTTGATTCTGGATGCTGTCTACAATTGACAATCTGAAGTTCCTTTGGTCTTGGTACGTTAATCTTATTCTCACATATCTCTGATACTTGACAAAGTGTCTATTTATTTATCTTCATGGCTATGTACAGGAATATGGTAATCTTATTAGGCGCGGACTAAAACTTGACTATAGACTGGTACAGACTAATGCAGACTGATACAGACTGGTGCAGACAAATGCAGACTGAGTAATCGGAGGTCTGTACACTCGTTATAATACCTCGCGCGTTGAGGTATCACTGCGCGAGTGTGATCCGCGAGGAGAAAAGGCTCTACATTAGCTGCCATCTCACTGGCAGCGTTACATATTAATACGCGGATCGGCGGAAGCAGAATTTGGTCCGTCTCTAAGGCAGCGCCATCTCGTAGTGTGGAGACGGACGAGCGCTGCGCCTGCGCTGTTGTGTGTTAGTGGGGCGCGCTCTAGTGGAAAAGTTGTCTATGCGCTGACTACGCGAAACAATGTACACAACAGCTGCCATCAATTTGCACCACGCAGTCACTTTTGGCGAACGAAGTGGAACCAGTTTAAGTGCATGCTTATATTCCGTTGCCCATAGTCTGCAATTATGCTTATTGAAATATCGTTGGAAATGGGCTTCGTCTGTTCACGGAATATTCCATGGCGATTCATTGTCCACTTCCATGATAGAAAGGTAGTCTGGAGCCACTTCTGAATGTGGATGATTGATTTTGTGCATGGAATGGCTCACTGCGACTTCACCAAACAAACTACAGGTGATAAATGAGACTACAAAACTGTGGAAGTCCTCCATGGAGGCTTCTCATAAGGGCTCTAGTGTCCTTTGCAGGCTCCGCATCTGCCATACATGACTGAATGATGGCCACCTCCTCTGCAGTCAGGACCCAACCCACTGCCGTTGTGATTCCAGTTTGACACTGGTCCACTTTTTGCTGGACTGTCCCAATCTAGCCTGCCTGCAGTGGAATCTAAATCTCCCTGACTCGCTACCCTAATGTTAGGCCACGATGACTTAGTTTCATGTTTTATTCGTGAAGGGTACTTTTACCACTCGCTTTACGGGAGGGCCATTAAGGGGTTGACAGAGCACTCTGTTGCCTCATCTGCCCAGACTGGACTGTGGTTGTCCTGGCGATGTGACCCCCTCCCCCTCCCCTGACCTCACCCTGCCTGCTCTTTTACTCTTCCTTCCCCCTCTTGTGTGGTCTGTTTGACTATTTTTTGTATTTATTTCCTTCTCTTGCCCTGTCCATGTTGTTAGTCGTTACTAGGGAATTTCTGTGGGGGAGTACCTCTTATAAGTGGCGGGGGGTGGGGGCCTACGTCCACTCATTGCATTCAGCTTCCAGGGGCTTTCAGCTGCTCCCTAGATAGAGCATCTCGCCTGCATTTCTTCATATATCCCGCATTTCTTCTGTTTTGTACCTTATCTAGCCTTCGTTGACCTTCGGTACACCTAACAGTTTCGTGCCCTTAATCACCCAACCAAAGAACCATTAAGCAGAAGGCGACAAAGGAATGAAGAGGCTCAGGTACTGGGAAACATAGAGCCAGTTAGGACAATCGAGACTACCGACTTGTATGAAGACACGTTACAGCTAAGTGAGAAACATAAAACCGAGTTATGAAGAAAGTACATGACAGTGCATGGGGTGGACATCTAGGGATTCACGGAACCCTGGTCGTCTAAAGAGGTGCGGTCCACGGAAGGAAGTGAAATATCGAGGAGTACACTAGAAAATGTGATAAATGTAAACGAAGTAGATTTGCTCAAAAGAAGATCAAGATGTCGTTAGTTATTACAGACACGGCAGAGACCAGGTATTACAAATTTTATATGGATATAGTCGGTCCATTAGATATAACCACAGAAGGCAACATATATATTTTAACTTTTAGGCAAGTTTACATAGCAGTTCCGATAGAGGGACAAGGCATGGACACAATTGCTGAAGAGTTCATTGTAGAAGTTCTATTAACGTGTGGCATTCCTTCAGTAGTGTTGACAGATCAAGGCTAAAATTTTCTAAGTGGGTGCAAATGATTAAGAATAAAGAAGATGCAGATTACCGCCTTCCATCCGGAGATAAATAAAGCACTGGAAATGACACATTGCACGCTATTGGACCCTATTTGAGGCATTTTATGAATGAAGATTACAGCAGTTGGGACCAATGGGTTCCATACAGCACTTCTGTTGTCAATACTAGACCATACAGCGGCAAAGGGTATAGACGTTTTGAATTAACGTGAAAGGAGAAAGCCACAATAGGATATTATTATGAGGGTTATGTACAGGGTGAAAAGTATTTAAACCGACAAACTCTGGGGGGTTGTAGGGGACATCAAAACAAATATTTTTCCCTAATGTCATTTTTTCCTATGAGGAGTATTTAAACCGGTAGGGGAAGATTTCTCTGGCGGCAAATTACTTAAACCAACAAACACTTTTCCATTTTTTATGACCAAGAGACAACACATCAACACAACCCAATTTCAATTACAGCAGTTTTTCAAAAACGCCTGCATTGGCACGTAAACAAAGGTTACACCGTCGGATCGTGTTCTGTCTGACACGGGCAAGAACTCCAGGAGTATCCTGAATTGTTCCTGCTGCTGCTACTATTCGGGCAACCAGATCCTCTTCTGATGCAACAGGAGTTGCGCAAACAAGGTTGCGCATCTCTCCCCGCACAAAAAAGTCCAGAGGGGACATATCTGGGGATCGAGCAGGCCACGGTACAGGACCACCTCTGCCAATCCACGTTTCTGGGAACCGTCGGTCCAGGAATCGACGTAAACGACGGCGCCTCGTCATGTTGGAACCATATGCGTTGTCTTGTAGGGAGCGGGACGTCTTCCAGCAATTCTGGCAATGCTCTGGCGAGAAAATTGTAAGAGTGCCTGCCATTCAATGGCCTAGGTAGCAGATACGGCCCAATTCAACAATCCCCAACAACACCGACCCACACATTAACGAAGAACCGCACTTGAGCGGTAGTAACTGTGGCATGTAGGTTATCCGCCGTGCGACGGCGTCCCTGTCCAGGTAATCTGCTAAATGACCCGGTCTCAGGCAGACGTTGGTACACAGCAGCAAAGGTCGTATGATGCGGGATACGGCGATTAGGATATTGTTGTTGATAAACCCGCTGTGCAGCTCGTCCGCTGTGGTGTGCTACGTAGTACGCACCAACCATATCGGTGTACTCACTCCAGGTGTATCGCTCCATTAGTAAACAGAGACAATGCACTGCTACACTGGTGGAAAGCAGTTGCCTACAACTGAAGAACGTAATACGCCCTCTAACAACTGAAGATCGTAATACGGCCTCCACTGGTTTAAATAATCCTCGTAGGAAAAAATGACATTAGGGAAAAATATTCGTTTTGATGTCCCCTACAACCTCCCAGAGTTTGTCGGTTTAAATACTTTTCACCCTGTAAATCAGTTCAAAGTTGGGGTGCGAGAAGCACATCGAGTAGCAAGAGACAAAATGAAAGAGACCAAAGAAGCAAACGAGGCTCATTATGACAAGACGGAACAGCAGAGTACCAGGGCATTACTGTGGAATGTCACAGTAATAAATATAAGATCAGGATATCGCTGGCAGATCCATGAGGTCATCAACCTCAGTGACGTGGATTCTGATTATGGTGGACCTATAGTTGTCACACGGACGGAGAGGTGGAGATTCACGCGGTAAAGACATCACCAGTGCTATACTACCGCCAAAAAGGCGACGCCAAGTTAAACAGTAGGACATGGAAGCTGGTAAGTTACGTGAATTTTAGGACATAAGATGAAAAATTTCACTCTGTGAAAAGGGTAGAATTAAAAAATGTTCCAAATAGGTAAACAGTGATTGGAGCAGCTGAACATTGGGCAAGTAGAATGTAATATGGTAGTTAATGGGTTTATGCAAAATGTGCAACGACTGCAAGACACTGAATCCCACATAAATCAATTAACAAGACCAGTAAGGAGAAAAAAAAATGAATTTTTAACTTTATAAGAGAGATCAGTAAAATTTTATTCAGAATCTTGGGTGAGTGAGAAGCTGCTTATTATAAAACGGACATGGATGGCATGGAGGCGACAGCAGAACAATTGATGAGATTGTCCATTAACACGTGGCCACAGTCAGATCGACATTGTCAGGCTGGAATACAACCATAGATTCACTCGCGAGCAATGAGCAGTTACTGAAAAACAGAACGAATAAATCACAACATATTCTCTGAGGATTACAGATTATGGCCTGGAGAGGACTGCCGCACTCACGACGATCAATGAACAACTTTCGCAATTACAGATTATATTTAATGATTTAGGTACGGAACATGAACAGTCAATAAGTGCGACAATACGAGCTCAAAGAAGCATTCTACATCTACATCTACACACATACTCCGCAATCCACCATACGGTGCATGGCGGAGGGTACCTCGTACCATAACTATCATCTTCTCTCCCTGTTCCACTCCCAAACAGAACGAGGGAAAAATGACTGCCCTAATCTCTCTTATCTTATCTTTGTGGTCTTTCCGCGAAATGTAAGTTGGCGGCAGTACAATTGTACTGCAGTCAGCCTCAAATGCTGGTTCTGTAAATTTCCTCAGTAGCGATTCACGAAAAGAACGCCTCCTTTCCTCTAGAGACTCCCACCCGAGGTCCTGAAGCATTTCCGTAACACTCGCGTGATGATCAAACCTACCAGTAACAAATCTAGCAGCCCGCCTCTGAATTGCTTCTATGTCCTACGCCAATCCGACCAGATAGGGATCCCAAACGGTCGAGCAGTACTCAAGAATAGGTCGCATTAGTGTTTTATAAGCGGTCTCCTTTACAGATGTGTTGTGTCTAGACAAGACAGCCTAGACACAATGAGAGGAAGCCGAAAGGCACCCGCTAAGCTAAAGCAGGATGGCGTGAGGTCTGAAACAGGATACGTAATGAATGCTATAAAGAAAAGTACGTAGCTGCTGGAATACTTAACTTTAATCCATCCTTGTGGTGCATCTGGAGATTGTGGCGATACAAGTGAGACTCTTTAGATACATGCAATGTTACTAATGGCGCCTTGCTAGGTCGTAGCCATTCACTTAGCTGAAGGCTATTCTAACTATTGGCTCGGCTAATGAGCAATGCTTCGTCCATGTAGTCGCTAGCAAAGTCGTCCGTACAACTGGGGCGAGTGCTCGTCAGTCTCTCGAGACCTGCCTTGTGGTGGCGCTCGGTCTGCGATCCCTGACAGTGGCGACACGCGGGTCCGACATGTACTAATGGACCGCGGCCGATTTAAAACTACCACCTAGCAAGTGTGGTGTCTGGCGGTGACACCACAAGATCAACCACATCTTCCCAAAATTCTACCAATGAACCGAACACGACTATCTGCCTTCCCCACAACTGCCATTACATGCTTGTCCCACTTCATATCGCTCTGCAATGTTACGCCCAAATATTTCATCGACGTGACTGTGTCAAGCGCTACGCTACTAATGGAGTATTCAAACATTACGGGATTATTCTTCCTATTCATCTTCGTTAATTTACATTTGTCTATATTTAGAGGTAGCTGCCATTGTTTACACCAATCACAAATCCTGTCCAAGTCATCTTGTATCCTCCTACAGTCACTCAGCAACGGCACCTTCCCGTACACCACAGCATCATCAGGTAACAGCCGCACATTGCTATCCCCCCTATCCAAAAGATCATTTATGTAGATAGAAAACAACAGCGGACCTACCACACTTCCCTGGGGCACTCCAGATGATACGCTCACCTCCGATGAACACTCACCATCGAGGACAACGTACTGGGTTCTGTTACTTAAGAAGTTGTACATCCAGAAGTTGTACGTTGTACATCCAGTAAAAATTATGAAATATCTAAAGCCAATTCAAAATGAGTTAAGAAGTAAAATTTCCAACACTTGTAGTAGAAGAATATGGACATATGTTAATGAAAATATGGATCTGTGTGTGTTTCTAAATAATGAGGTATTAGGGTATGTGATTAGTATTCCACTAACTGAAAACAACGAGATAATCTGTATAAAATGTTAGTCTGGTGTCGGAGGGCGCGGAAGCTGAGTGCGCACCAGAGTGTATGGAGGACCTGCGCCGCGAGCCTCGCGCCGCTCCCCGTACGACGCGCAGTGGCGTTTCCCGCGGTCAGGTCAGCACTGCTCAACAGGTAATGCAGCTGGCAGTGCCTCACCCACAGAAGACCAAAACAATTTGGAGCAAAAGCCGCCAATAAAGATGACAATTTCCTCCACCTGAAGTTCCCTCTACCGTACACCTGACTTCGGGTAAACACTACATTTCCTCGACCCAAGCCAGCAGTTTCAGACGGCGCCGTCAGGCAGAGTCGGGCGGCCGCTCGGCGCCGCCCTGGCGGCCTGCTGCACGCCGCAGCTGGCTCGCGTGCGTCGGCCGCGCTGCGACCGAGCCCTGTGCGCGTGCTGCCGTTGTTGGGAGAGTTCCCGCGCCGTCGTCGTCTCGCCGTGTTTGTCCCCAGTCCTTGTTCGCTCGCTTGCCTCCTGTGGTGTCCTGGTCGGTCGTCCGCTACTCGTTCCTCTGCCCTGTCTGTTGGTCGTTAGCGATACCTCCGGCAGTTCCCTCACCTGGCGGCTTCGCGTCTCCATTCTCCGCCATGCACCGCCCGTCGGTCGCTCGCGGCTGTAACAGTTACCAGTTCCAGTTCAGTTACAGTGCAGACCAACAGGATTACGTACATCCAGAGAAGCAATATTTTCTGGTAAATAGCTCTAAGAAACTGTACAGTAAGTTATACTTCATCAATTAAATTGTGAAGAAATGGGCCGCGCGGGATTAGCGGAGCGGTCTGAGGCGCTACAGTCATTAACTGTGCTGCTGGTCCCGGCGGAGGTTCGAGTTCTCCCTCGGGCATGGGTGTGTGTATTTGTCCTTAGGATAATTTAGGTTAAGTATTGTGTAACCTTAGGTACTGATGACCTTAACAGTCAAGTTCCATAAGATTTCACGCACATTTTTTGAAGAAATGAAAACTGGAGGAAGGATGTGTAAACGAACTTCCGGGTTGATTTCAGTGTACAGCCAGGAGGATTGAGAAAGTAAATTGCTTCAAGACAAGCATATACTTAGTAACTGTACCAAGAAAATTATTTCGCTGAAAGCTTATAGTCTACTTTAAGCACTAGTGGATGATTATATGTAAATATTGAAAGAGGAGGACATAACTTGGGTAGCACGAATCCAGTAAAGGAAATTAAATGAATAGAAGAATAATACTAAGATTTCAGAAAAACTGTAAGTTATACGAATCACACGTGTATATCCAAGCGAAGTGGTACAGACTAACTATACCAGGAGAGACGTAATACCAAATGTGAATATGAAGTTAGATTGTTGTAACGAATGTAAACAAAAGTTAGCTCAAAAGTACACTTCGAACTGCCTTTAGATCATGCCACATCAAACTTAGATGACTTAAAAGTTGCGGGTAAACAATCAGGAGACACTTTTAAATTTATAGATAAACAATAACTGCAATTAGAAAGAGAAATGAAGATGCAAAATTATTCCATTCCTGCATATAAGAGTATAAGTTTCATTATTTGTATTATTCTATTTTTATGCTGTGCAAGCTGTAATTGTTGTATGTACTTAGATAACAAACTTTTTTGATGAACCTTGAGATGAGAAACGTTGCCGATCTATTTGTGTCAAGACGACAGTAGCTCCAATACCTGAGAGAATACACTTACGATCAGTAGAGAAAGAAACCCGGGAAACGAAGATGACTGAGTGGTAATTACAAATACACGTTAAGGTGTTTTCTCTCGGACATAGGATAAGGTCAACTGAATGAAAAAACTTTGTAATTACGATGCTTTCTTTCCAGTCTTGTGTAGAGGAGAAGTGAGGTAAAAAAATTTAAGTGTATTAACGTCACTTTCAATAGTGCATAGTACTGCACTTATGTGGGAAGTGTCATGACTGTGGAAAACGTTAATAATTTTAATTACATGTCACATAAGAAAGTAATAATTTTAATTACAAGTTAGATCATAACGAGCAGCGGACACAGGCTTTCAAGTCCACGAAAAACGTGAATGACCGACAGGATGAGATAGCCAAGTCTCGACGCAACCGTAAGCTGTTTGCTTCTCAGCAGCTGACCAAACACGGCAGTGAAGGCTATTCTTGACGGTTCACCAAGGCGATAGGAGTCAACGTCATGGGCATCAGTGGTAATCTTCCAGTGGACGTAATGGAGCAATTTCGAGTGGAAATTAGAAAGACAGTCACACATTAAGACGATCACATGTCAAGGAAAACTTCCAAAGGAATATTCACGGCAGACATCACAGAGAGCCACGTGCATCCAGAATCAAAGAACAATGCAATAAAAACTCGGAGAAGGCAGATTAAAAGACGGTAGTGAGAGTAGTGGAGAAGAGAGATTGAGTGAGTGCTGTGAGCAGCTGGAGTGCAGCGGCGCCGCTCAGCAACACCTGATGCAGCGGCAGACACTCCAGCCACGAGGAGACAGCGGTAGGCGTCGGTGGATGCGCGGGAGCTTCAAGCTGGGAAGCAGTTTGCGGTATTCACTGGAGCAGCCTCCAGTCTCTGTCTCAAAGAACTAAGAGCAATTTCAATATCAGATGCAGTGTTCATTGAAATTCCACAATTGCAATGAATATCAGATACAAACCCCATGACCTCGCTTGTCGGTGGGGTGGCTTGCATGCCTCGATACCTACAGGGTGAAAAGTATTTAAACCGACAAACTCAGGGAGGTTGTAGGGGACATCAAAACAAATATTTTTCCCTAATGGCATTTTTTCCTACGGGGATTATTTAAACCAGTGGAGGCCATATTACGCTCTTCAGTTGTTAGAGGGCGTATTACACTCATCATTTGTAGACAACTGCTGTCCACCAGTGTAGTAGTGCATTGTCTCTGTTTACTAATGGATCGATACACCTGGAGTGAGTACACTGATATGGTTGTTGCGTACTACGTAGCACACCACAGCGGACGAGCTGCACAGCGGGTTTATCAACAACAATATCCTAATCGCCGTACCCCGCATCATACGACCTTTGCTGCTGTGTACCAACGTCTGCGTGAGACCGGGTCATTTAGCAGATTACCTGGACAGGGACGCCGTGGCACGGTAAGAACGCTGCAATTTGAGGAAGCTGTCTTGCAGCATGTGGAGCGGGATCCTTCAATCAGCACTCGTCCAATTGCACGTAACATGGGGACGAATCAGACGAATGTAAGAACAGTCCTTCGAGAGCAATTGTTACGTCCATTTCACTTACGGCGTGTCCACAACCTGGGACCAGTCGATTATCCATCCAGAGCACAGTTTTCGCAGTGGTGCCTGGAATAGTGTGAAATGCACCCTACATTTCCATCCTCCATGTTGTTTACCGATGAAGCAACTTTCGGGCCTGATGTTGTCTTCAACATGTACAATTCACATCTTTGGAGTGAGGATAACCCACATGCCACAGTTACTAGCGCTCATCAGGTTTGGTTCTTCGTTAATGTGTGGGTCAGTGTTGTTGGGGACTGTTTAATTTAGCCGTATCTGCTACCTAGGCCATTAAATAGCAGGTACTATTACAATTTTCTCGCCAGAGCATTGCCAGAATTGCTGGAAGACGTCCCGCTCCCTACAAGACAACACACGTGCTTCCAACATGACGGGGCGCCGGCACATTTCGGTCGTCGTGTGCGTCGATTCCTGGACCGACGGTTCCCAGAAACGTGGATTTGCAGAGGTGGTCCTGTACCATGGCCTGCTCGATCCCTAGATATGTCCCCTCTGGACTTTTTTGTGTGGGGAGAGATGCGCAACCTTGTTTACGCAACTCGTATTGCATCAGAAGAGGATCTGGTTGCCCGGATGGTAAAACCAGCAGGAACAATTCAGGATACTCCTCGGGTTTTTGCCCGTGTCAGACAGAACATGATCCGATGGTGTAACCTTCGTTTACGTGTCAATGGAGGCATTTTTGAAAATCTACTGTAATTGAAATTGGGTTGTGTTAATGTTGTCTGTTGGTCATAAAAAAATGGAAAAGTGTTTGGTGGTTTAATTAATTTGCCGCCAGATAAATGTTCCTCTGCCGGTTTAAATACTCCTCATAGGAAAAAATGACATTAGGGAGAAATATTTGTTTTCATATCCCCTACAACCTCCCAGAATTTGTCGGTTTAAATACTTTTCACCCTGCGTAGCCGTATTGTAGGTGCAAACATAACGGAGGGGTATCTGTTGAGAGGACAGACAAATGTGTGCATCGTGAAGAGGGACAGCAGCCATTTCAGTAGTAATAGCTGCAACAGTCTAGATGATTGACTGATGTGGCCCTCTAGCGTCAACTAAATCGGTCTTGCCGTGCTGGTTACTGCGAAAGCAAGGGAAAACTGCAGCCGTATGTCCCGAGGGCATGTAGCTCATGGTTAAATGACGATGGCCTCCTCTTGGGTAAAATACTCCGGGGGTAAAATAGCCCCCCTTCGGGTGTTCGGTTGTGGACTACTCAGGGTATCATCAGAAGAAACAAAACTAGCATCCTATGGATCGGAGGGCGGAATGTTACATTCTATAATCGGGCAGGTTGGTTAGGAAATTTAAAAAATGAAATAGATCAGATGAAATATTAGTCCAAAATCAAATGGGGATAATGGGGGAGGAGGTTTAATAATGACTAAAAAACTAGGTATTCGTGTAAGCTACTACGAACAGCATAGCGAACGCATTGTCGTAGTCAAGAGAGACACAAAGTCATCGCCTACCCCAGTAGTACATGTTTATATGCCAACTAGCTCAACAAAAGAAGAGATAGAAGAATGTATGACGAGATAAAAGGAGTTATTCAGATAGTTAAGGAAGACGAAAATTAGTCACCGGGAACTGGAATTCGATAGTAGAAAAACGAAGAGAAGGAAAAATAGTAGCTGGATATGGACTGGGCGAAAGGAATGAAAGAGGAACCTGTCTGGTAGAATTTTGGGCGGAGCATAATTTAATCATCGCTAACACTTGGCTTAGGAATCATAAAGGAACGTAGCACTCGTGGAAGAGACCTGGAGACACTGAAAGGTTTAATATTGATTATATAATGGATAGGCAGAGACTTAGGAACCAGATTTTAAATTGTAAGACATTTCCAGCGACAGATGTTGCCTCTGACCACAATTTATTGGTTATGAAATGTAGATTAAACCTGAAGAAATTGTAAAACGGTAGGAAATAAGGAGATGGGACCTAGATAAGCTGAAAGAACTAGAGGTTATTGAAAGTTTAAGAGGGAGCATAAGGTAACAGATTGCAACGTACGGGGGTTTTATTCTACAATTATCGATATATTGAAAAATATCTATTGGTATTCTTAGTCGACCTTCAGTTGCTATCTGACTTCAGTTGGCTCTGTTCAAACGCTCGGTTGTGCCCCCAGTATCATTTGTATCGAAATTATCATTACACTCTAATTATTAAACAAAAATATGGTGATTGTTAGCTACGAAATCAATAATGCGGTGATTAGCATACGATACCAAATTAAGATTTATTCAGAAAACAGGACGAGGGATATTTCTAGCTTAACATGACAATCCAATACACTCGCTAACCTAACTAACCTATCATTGGCACAATGTATCCTCTTTTCCTAACTCTTAAGTCAACACTGAACCCGCAAGTGACTCTATTGCAGTTCTGCCTGAACGGACACAGACTCAGGGAGCACCTGTCAAAGAATACGAACTCATTTAGAACTACAGCGCCCTACTTTGGCTGATGATTGCTAATATCATCGTAATTCTCCGCGATGATTACGACGGTCTGCCCAGCCAACGTCGTGGTGCCGTCTTTCCCGTGAGCGAGCTTGGCTTTAATCTCTAATGTGGACGTGGTTTGAGTCCATAAACTTCTGTACGTAAGTGTTCAATTGCGGAGTCTGTCACCTGTCAATACTCAAGCTACTTGCACGTATGCCAAGAGTAGTTGGTCGACTGAAGTGCGCGGCAGCAAAGGTACACTTCAGATTGCATATGAACACCACAAGTTAGTACAAATCTGTTTCCCTCCTCAGAGGAACAGATGTGGAGTCGTATGCTCAAAACTATTCAGACTTGGAGAGTAACCACTGGACTCAATGCCGGCAACTTCTCAAACCTACTTCTCTCCATTAGGGCAGCCAGACACCGCGACTGCTCTCCTCCACAGCCGACCCCAGAGTTCTCCTTCAGAGTTTTTTGCAAACCTGGCCGTTCTTCGCCGCATGGATCCGTGTGCGTTGGTACCCAATCACGACGCAGACTTCCATGTATCCGTGCGCGTTTGTACCCAACCACGACACAGAATTCTCCCGCGGTTACTGTTGCCGCCAAACTTTTTATACGTATCTCTACGCGCTCTGCGCCAATCCCTTCACAGCCTTCCGCAAATTTTCCACTATGGGGTGGAATCGTCTTTCTCTCTTTCGCCTGTAGCTCCTTCTCAGTTCTTGTTGTGATGGCCCAGCCTCTCTCAACGTCTATGGTGGCTGAAGTGCCAGCCGACAAAGGTATCCGGCCGTGATCCAGCCTCTACGACCATCTCGTTAGTTTGACATCACACTCACAACTTCCTTTTCTGTGTCCATTCTCTCCTATCGGTGGGCCAATTATCCCGATTTGTTGAACGGCTATCTCTGTGTATTCAGTGTATTAGTACTGATTTAGCATCGTATATGGTGCAAAATCTGCTACTTTACAAGATGACTAGAACAGGGGAAAGGGATAGAACAGAAGACGAATGGGTAGCTTTAAGAGATGAAATAGTGATGGCAGCAGAGGATCAAGTAGGTAAAAACAGAAGGTCTTGTACAAATCCTTGTAAATCAAGAGATCTTGAATATAATTGATGAAAGGATAAAGTTTAGAAGTGCAGCAATTGGAGCAGGCGAAATGGAATACAAACTTGTAAAAAATGAGATTGACAAGAAATGCAAAATTGCTACGCAGGAATGGCTAGAGTACAAATGTAAGGATTTGGAAGCATATTTCGCTAGGGGGAAATGTAGGAATACCTGAGACAATACTGGCCCTATGACTTATCTTAAAGACGAGTTAAGGGAAGACAAATCTACGATTGTAGCATTTGTAGACGTAGAGAAAGCTTTTGGCAATGTTGATTGGAATGCCCTCTTTGAAACTGTGAACTTAGCAATGACAAAATACAGGGAGCAAAGGGCTATTTACAACTTGAACAGAAACCGGATGGCAGTCATAAGAGTCGAGGGGCACGTTAGGGAGGCAGTGGCTGTAAAAAGACTGTCCCCGATGTAACTCAATCCATGCATCGAACAAGCAGTAAAGGAAACCAAAGAAATATTTTGGAGTAGGAATTAAAGTTCACGGAGAATAAATAAAAACTTTGACGGGTTCTCGGATTTCCAGCCGGGTAGGATCATGGAACACCCACGATATTTCGGCGGATGACCGTTCGGCCCTCATGAGGTGGTGCTGAAGCCATGGTCTGCCCCCTCTCTGCCGCAGGTATTTATCCCTCGAGGGTCCAGCTGCGATCCCACACACCGACAGCGTGGGGCGTGTCCGGTGGTGGGGGAAGCGGCAGGTGGTGGGGGGTTGGGTTGTTTTGGGGAAGAGACCAAACTGCGAGGTCGTCGGTCTCATCGGATTAGGGAAGGACGGAGAAGGAAGTCGGCCGTGCCCTTTCAAAGGAACCATCCCGGCATTTTCCTGGAGCGATTTAGGGATATCATGGAAAACCTGAATCAAGATGGCCGGACGTGGGATTGAACCGTCGTCCTCCCGAATGTGAGTCCAGTGGTGGAGGGAAGGGGCGCAGCATCGCTTCGGCGGCCGTGGCGGAACGATTTCGTGTCCGCTCCCACCATTGGTTGAACCCTTCAAACAGCTGGGAAAGCCTCAGATCACATAGAAACCATGAGGTTTGCCAATGACATTGTAATTCTCACAGAGGCAGCTGCGTGGCGTCCCCGCACTCCAACCGCCTAGAGCTGCTGCTGCCACAGCTCTCGCAGTAGAGTTGAGACACGATGCGCGATGACGTACGTCCCCACTGGTGGACGGGAGACAGAAATGCGAACCCGTACGATGGATGCTTCTCCTGATTTAAGATTGAATCATTCATTGCCCGGATATGCAGTAGTTGTTAAATCTTATCTCATCCGCATCGTACACACCACCAGTTGCGAGGAAACATTGTAATTGTAAGTCTTCTCGTACGTTGTTGGCTCGTTGTTATGGAGTTGTTGAACCTGTACGAAGCGAGATCTACAGATACTCTTTGATCACGTCTGAGTGAACCTACGCCGTAATGTTAAAAAAATGTTCAAAAGTTCCCTTTTCAATTAATGAAATAGGTATTTTGATATTCAGATTAAATTGTCCCTACTGAACAGTCGTTGGTTAACTATCTTTGATTAAATCACGTAATAATGTAGTCCACACTTGATATTTCACTTGGAACGAACAGTTCATTGTTCCTTGACCACTAAATACTTTATAACTTTCGCACCACACGCACACGCAGTTGGTTGGTAAAGTCAGTTCTATTAAAATTAAGTTTCTCGACAATTACGACAACTTGACTCTTCAGCGTAATTGTATTATCTTCGTGAAGTCGTGTAATTGTGTCCTACTCGAGACTAATTGAGTGTACTCCTTTGATATACCATCCACTCTTCTTTTAGTTCCAACTATTTGAAAGTCAAGTCCAATATTCACTAGTTTCGTCAATAAAGTACAATTAACCCGTTATGCACGGTTAAACGCGTCAATCAGATCCTGTCTCCGCTTAGGAAATAAGTTTCCGAAGTTCGTGAATCACGTCACGCAAGAAACACTTCTGAACGCAAAACAATCTCGTCGCGTTCCGTACTCTCAATAACAAAGACAAGAATTGTTCTCGCACGTCTTTACAGGGCGAGAGCCAGCAAGCGACTTCTTCTGTGAAAGAGTACTGTAGGCGCATTGAATTTCTTCGTTGCGCTTACAACTCTCTTCCACATAAAAGTTATCTCTGACTAACATCACCTTGGACTTAGCTTTCAACATATTAATTGCAATTATCACTTGGATATTTGTCCATTAATTAAATCTGAGGTTTCTTCCTCCTCTTTGCATAACAAAAACTCCCAGTGATGTATAATATTGTTGTTATCAAAACTTATTGGTTTTAGCTTATCGGTAAAGATGTCGTATTTGCCAAGGTAACTCTTCCCTACTTCATATTATGATATTCTGTCTTAATTGACTTTAAGGGCGTCGTTGAGGTGTTATACAGCGAAGTCCTTGGAAGAGTATTTGAACGGAACTGAGGTTGTCTTGTAAGGAGAATATAAAGCAAAACAAGGATAACGGAACATAGTAGAATTAAATCAGCTGATGCTAAGGGAATTAGATTAGGACATGAGACGCTTAAGGTAGATGAGTTTCGCTGTTTGAGCAGCAAAGTAACCGATGAGGGCCAAAGCAGAGAGGATATAAAATATAGATTGACAATGACAAGAAAAGCGTTTCTGAAGAACAGAAATTTCTTAACATCAAGTACAGATTTAAGTTTCAGGAAGTCTTTTCTGAAAGTATTTGTATGGAGTGTAACCATGTATGGAAGTGAAACATGGACAATAAACAGTTTAGACAAAACGAGAATAGAAATGTGGTGCTACAGAAGAATACTGAAGATTAAATGGGTTGATCACGTAACTAATGAGAAGGTACTGAATAGAATTGGGGAGATAAGTAATTTGTGGCACGGCTTGACCAAAAGAAGGGACCGGTTCATAGGACACATTCTGAGACTCCAACGGATCATCAATTTAGTATTGGAGGCAAGTTTGGGGAGGGTGTAGTAATATCCATAGAGGGAGACCAAGAAATGAATACAGCAAGCATACTGAGAATGATCGAGGTTGCAATAGTTACTCAGAGATTAAGGGACTCGTATAGGGTAGAGCAACATGAAGAGTTGCATCAAACCATTCTTCAAACTGAAGACGACAACGACAACATTAAAATGGTTCAAATGGCTCTGAGCACTATGTGACTTAACTCTGACGTCATCAGTCCCCTACAACTTAGAACTACTTGAACCTAACTAACCTAAGGACATCACACACATCCATGCCCGAGGCAGAACCTGCGACCGTAGCGGTCGTGCGGTTCCAGACTGTAGCGCCTAGAACCGCTCCGCCACACCGACAACATCAGATACTGATCGGTCACTGATGGGTACCATAGGGCAATTGGTCGTTGATTGGTAGTCGATTATTTTAAAGTGTTGATTATTTACGATTAAAGCTAAGTGGCAGTAAAAGCTCCCGTCTCTGATACAGGTCCTTTCTAGTGACTTTTGAAAGCATCTAACATTCTGTTAAGAGAGTTTGGAGTGACAACAATAAACAAATGTGTTGGTTAGAACAACAAAGGAATTAATGAAGTCGTAACTTGCTGCTTCAGCACATCAATCATGCCAATTCCACCATAATTACCCGTCTATTGTGACCGAATATCCATCCCAACGGAGAAGAGTACGTCCCTTTCATCTCCACTATAAAAGTTGACGAACAACCTAACTGTATAGTGTCATTAACGCCCTGATTGCACCACGCATATGAAACGGAAGCCAAAAGAATAAGAGAGAGACCACTTTTAATACCCACAAGAACTAAATTTTGTTGATGACACAAAAAACGTATCTCCCAGAAAAGTGAAAGTTACCCGAGTCTATAGTAAATATAAATTCTGTATTCTAGATTCCAGGAGTGGGAGTGGGCAGCAGATGTACCCTGTTGCCTCCCTCCCCTCACTATTGTTCCTTGGAGACGCATATGCCTCCTCACTATAAAGATACCTCAAATGCCACAAAGGAAGGCGGCTAACTGTTTGGTGTGACGTCACGTGTGCTGCGCTGAATGTTGAAATTGCGCGTTAATATTTTATTAAATTTTAGTCTTCATTTACTTATTTTAAAGTTTACTTTTGTTAATATTTGCCGTAAAAGTAACTTATTAGTGGATTTTCGTTAATCTCAGTCTTTCGTTCTGTGTTATTGACTCGAGTGGTCTATTATTCGGAGTGCGCTTGCGTCGTTCGTCTAAGCGTCGCGCCTCAGTAGTGTGTTTACTTTTTGCGACGTGCACTGCAGCTGTAGCGGTTATAAAGCTACGTAAGTACTGACAAACGTATTTGTGCACTGCCATACAGTTATTAAATTTAAGAGTTTTCAGCGGTGTTGAGTCCGTTTGTGGCGAAATAACGCCTTCATAAACTTTTGTAATCGTTCGCTAGTTGTGTGTTTTAGAGTTTTCTGTGCGTTGAAGTCGTTTAGTAAATTTCGTGCTTTAGTTTTCAATTGACGTTTGTTATTGTTTCTACTGAAATATTTCAGTAAAATTTTCATTCAGTGTTTTAACTTCGCTTAGTGTGCCAGTGGCCGTTTGAATTTTTTGGTTTTAGTTAATAATTTTGTGATGTTTTGTTGGTATCGGTATTAGCTGTGGTGTAGTAGTTGTTTTCTTAGTAGGCCGAGAATATCGAGACCCTTACTGTTAGTTCTTAAGTAGTTCTACTGGTGTAACTGGACTTTGGTAACTTAGACGTATGGTTTTTTTCAGTAACTGTAAAATTTTACCATGAGTGAGAAGTGTGGGCCCTGTATTAGGTTTGTGAGTAGTGGATTACAGGGTTGATAGAGGAGCAGGAGCGTAAGATCTGTGCCCTTCAGGCGCAGCTACAATGCGCAAAAGAGGAACTAGATAGGTTGAGGAGGGTGAAGGGTGGTGAGGAATAGGCACTGGCAGTTTGCAAGAAGGCAGCTAGGAAGAGTAGGTATTCAGACAGTTTTACTTTGCGTACATTCAAATAGATTTGACCAACTGTCAGAGTTGAGCAGAGCAGAGTTGAGTGGAGAGGAGCCTGTTGTAGGGAAGATGCAGCAGTTCTCAGCAATTAGGAGGCCTAGGTTAGTTGCAAAGTCTAGCAGAAAGAAGGTAGTTCCCACAGTAGAGGTGTGGGCCAGCAGTTGCAGGAAGTGTTGGGGAGTGAGTACCAGGTCACCAGCATTGTGAAGCCTAGTGCAGGGTCGGCTCAGGTGAGTGACAGCATAGGGGAGTTATGTAGGAATATTACAAAAGAGGATCAGATAGTGATGGTAGAGCAGGGAACAGTCTTGATAGGGATGGGGAATGTTGTGTACATGGTGACCCGGTAAAGATAGCTACTCAAACTGGTGGCATTAATGTGCATTTCGTGCAACTCTTTCAGCGTCATGATCGGCCTCACCTTAATGCGGCTGTTAGGCGCGTTAACGTGGGGCTGGGGATGGCGCTGATGACAGAGGGCATGGGTCACATCTCAGTGGTGCCAGTTGAGTCTGAGTAGATCGGGTTTCACTAGGCATGCCCTGCACCTCAGTAGGTATTGGAAGGGGAGGCTGGCTAAGCTTAAACGTGACAGTGTAGTGGGAAGGGGGGGTTGTGATGGTGGTGGTGGTGGTGGTGGTGGTGGTGGTGGTGGTGGTGGTCTTGTCACTCATGTAAAAATTCCTGTAGTAGTTGGTGTTAGAGCTGCACATGTTATAGACTGAAGTCAGTTGATAGGTATACCTGCTTAAAGGAAGTCGCTCTAAGGCCTCACCTGAGGATGTAATGTTTCCAAGTAGAGTAGGAACTAGCATATTTCATCAAAATATGAGGTATCAGAGATAAAATTAGAGAGCTGCTTATATATGTTGACTCTGAAATTATTGGTATATCAGAGCACCACTTAAATAATTTGACAATTCAGAGGCTTCCTTTATCAGGCTACAGATTAGCTGGCTGTTTCTCAAGGAGTCCCTTGTGGGGTGGGGGAGTGGCTATGTACGTAAAAAAACAGTATTCCATTTGAAGCCATAGACGTGTCACGAGACTGCACTGAACAGATATTTGAATATTGTGCAGCGGTAGTTGAATTTAGTGAAACTAAACTATCTGTTGTCGTTTGTAGGTCCCCTAACTCCGACTTCAGAGCATTTCTACTCAAGCTAGAGAGGTTTCTTGATTTACTTTGTAGGAAGTACCAGACTTCAATATAAATTTTGTATATGATGGTGCAAGGAAAAGGATGTTGGTAGATCTAAATTCCTATGATCTGATTCAGACTGTGTTTTTTCCAACTAGAGTGTGGGGCAACAGTAGCACAGCCTTGGACAATATTTTTATTCATTCTTCATTACTAGATGGGCATTTTGTTAGTAAAAGTGTGAATGGCCTATCAGAGCATGATGCACAAATTTTAACTCTAAAAGGCTTTTGTACCCAAAGAAATGTCACATATAATTACAAACTATGTAGGAAAGTTAATCCAACAGCTATAGAGTGTTTTTAAAACTTGTCAAGGAACAGGAGTGGCATGATGTTTACATTGCTGATAACATACATGATAAATATAATGCTTTCCTTAACACATTAGTCATGTTCTTTTTGCTTTCCATTAGAACATTCTAAATGGGGTACTAGAAGTAATGGGCAATCTGAGTGGCTGACTAGCAGGATAAGGATATCATGTAGAACAAGGCGGGAATTATACCAAAATGTTAGAAGTAGTCACAGTCAATCTACAGTGGCCCATTACAAACACTATTGTAAGGTGAAGAAAAATGGTATTAGGAAGGCAAAGAGCATGTGGTGCGCAAATAGAATAGCTAATCCACAGGATAAAATTAAAACCATATGGTCAGTTGTGAAGGAAGTGTCTGGTCAGTAGCACAAGGTCGACGATATAAAGTCAGTTCTTAGCAAAAATATTTCTGTTATTGATAAATCAGATATATGTACAGTATTTAACAATCATTTTCTGAGCATTGCTGGTGAATTAAATAAAAATTTAGTTTTTACAGGAAATCATATAACTTTCTTCGTAAATACCTTTCCGAGATTGATGTGTGAAATACTCCTCTGTGATACAGACAAGAGGGAGATTGAGTCAATAATTAAATCACTGATGACTAAGGACTCTCATGGTTATCATGGAGTGTCTAGCAGAATATTTTAAGTACTGTGCTGCAGATGTTAGCCTTGTATTTAGCCATATTTGTAATATTTCCTTTAGGAATGGTCAGTTTCCTGAGCGATTAAAGTACTCAGTAGTAAAGCCGCTGTATAAAAAGGGAGAAAGGGACCTCTTTCTATGCCATCAGTGTTTGCAAAAGTTATTGAAAAGCCTATGTATGTACGGACAGTTGAACATTTTACATCACACGATTTGCTGTCAAATGTACAGTTCAGCTTTAGAAGTCGCTTAACAACTCACAATCCTATATTCTCTTTTCTCTGTGCGATACTGGATGGGACAAACAAGAGATTTCGAACGCTTGGCATATTTTTTTATTTTTCTAAGGCATGATTGTGTTGATCACAAAATATTGCTCCAGAAGTTGGACCATTACGGAATATGGGGAGTAGCTCACAATTGGTTCACCTCTTACTTTAGCAACATGCAACAAAAGGTCATTATTCACAATGTTGATAACGGCTGTGATGTGGGGTCTGAGTGAGGTACAGCCAAGTGGGGGGTGACCCAGGGATCAGTGTTGGGGCCACTCCTTATTTATATAAATGATATGTCTGTTTGCTGATGACACTAGCTTGGTAGTAAGGGATGTTGTGTGTAACACTGGCTCGGTTTCAAATAGTGCAGTACATGACCTCAGTTCATGGCTAACGCTAAATCACAATAAGACTCAGTTTTTGCAGTTTCTAACACACAATCCAACAAAACCTGACGTTTTAATTTCATAGATAGGGCATATGATTAGTGAAACTGAGCAGTTCAAATTTCTAGGTGTTCAGATAGATAGTAAGCTGTCGTGAAAAACCCACGTTCAGGATCTTGTGCAAAGACTTGATACTGCCATTTTCACTATTCGAACGGTATCAGAAGTGAGTGATCGTTCGACACGAAAATTAGTCCACTTTGCTTATTTTCATTCGTTTACGTCGTATGATGTTATATTTTGGGATAACTCTCCCCATTCTAAAATGAAATTTTTGGCTCAGAAATGGGCGGTTCGGGCAATAAGTGGTGAGAGTTCACGAACATCTTGTCTACCTCTGTTCTCAAGTCTGGGTATTTTGACATTGGCCTCTCAATATGTATATTCCTTATTGTCGTATCTTGTTATCAATATTAGTTTATTCCCAAGAATAAGCAGCTTTCACTCGGTTAATACTCAGCAGAAATCAAACCTGCATTTGGATCGGACTTCCTTAACTCTTGTGCAAAAAGGTGTGCAGTATATCGCTGCATCCATTTTCAATAAGGTGCCACTCGAATTCAAAAATCTGAGCAGTAATCGACGCGCTTTAAAACCGAAACTGAAGAGTTTCGTCATGGGTCAATCCTTCTATTCTGTCGAGGAGTTCCTTGAAAAATTAAACTGATTCTTATTGTATTGCTTATAGCGTTTACTTAAATTTATGGACTGACTTTTTTCACGTTCATGAACATTTGTTTCTGTCTGTTATTACTTTTATGCTATAATTATATGTACTAACGCGTTCCATGACCTTGGAGATTTGCTCCTCAATATGGTCCTACGGAACTTTACGCGTAAATAAATAAATATCAGAATAATGGACTAGCGCCAGTCCTGGGGCAGTTTCCATTGTCGCCATATTTTCGTTCACCTGTTCATATATTTCTGGCGAGAAAAGTAGAACAAAGTTGAAGTGGCCCAACAACTTTGTGTCAAGACGAGAGAACGGCTCTGTGGGAAAATGGCGCCAACAGAGGCTGCAGCCGCAAGGGTCAGGTGTCTCCGACTTTCCCCCGCACGCCCCAACTCCTGCTGCATTTCTTATTGTATTTATTTGGTGTCTAGCTGTCAGATACACTACTGGCCATTAAAATTGCTACACCACGAAAAATACGTGCTACAGACGCGAAGCTTAACCGACAGGAAGAGGATGCCGTGATATGCAAATGATTAGCTTTTCAGAGCATTCACACAAGGTTGGCGGCGGTGGCAACACCTACAACGTGCTGACGTGAGACAAGTTTCCAACCGATTTCTCATACACAAACAGCAGTTGACCGGCGTTGCCTGGTGAAACGTTGTTGTGATGCCTCGTGTACGGAGGAGAAATGCATACCATCACGTTTCCGACTTTGATAAAGGTCAGGTTGTAGCCTATCGCGATTGCGGTTTATCGTATCGCGACATTGCTACTCGCGTTGGTCGAGATCCAGTGACTGTTAGCAGAGTATGGAATCGGTGGGTTCAGGACGGTAATGCGGAACGCAGTGCTGGATCCCAACGGACTCGTATCACTAGCAGTCGCGATGACAGGCATCTTATCCGCGTGGCTGTAACGGATCGTGCAGTTCGACGACGTTTGCAGCATCATGGAGTATCAGCTCGGAGAGCATGGCTGCGGTTAGCCTTGACGCTGCATCACAGACAGGAGCCCCTACGACGGTGTACTCGACGACGAACCTGGGTGCACGAATCGCAAAACGTCATTTTTTCAGAAGAATCCAGGTTCTGTTTACAGCATCATGATGGTCGAATGCGTGTTTGGCGACATCGCAGTGAACGTACATTGGAATTGTTTATTCGTCATCGCCATACTGGCGTATCACCCAACGTGATGCTATGGGGTGCCATTGGTTACACGTCTCGGTCATCTCTTGTTCGCATTGACGGAACTTTGAACAGTGGGTTACATTTCGGTTTGTTTTACGACCCGTGTCTCTACCCTTCATTCGATCCCTGCGAAACCCTACAATTCAGCAGGATAGTGCACGACCGCATGTTGCAGGTCCTGTACGGGCCTTCCTGGATGCAGAAAATATTCGACTGCTGCCCTGGCCAGCACATTCTCCAGATCTCTCACGAATTGAAAACGTCTGGTCAATGGTGGCCGTGCAACTGGTCTTGATGAACTACTCTTGATAAACTGAACTGTGGTATCGTGTTGAAGCTGCATGGGCAGCTGTACCTATACACGCCATCCAAGCTCTGTTTGACTGAATTCCCAGGCATATCAAGGCCGTTATTACGGCGAGAGGTGGTTGTTCTGGGTACTGATTTCTCGGGATCTATCCACCCAAATTGCGTGAAAATGCAATCACGTGTGAGTTCTAGTATATTTTGTGGAATGAATACTCGTTTTTATCTGCATTTCTTCTTGGTGTAGCAATTTTAATGACTAGTAGTGTTTTTTATGGATTTCATTGTTATTATTACAGTGTGTGCTAAAAGCAGATTTTCGATACGTCTAACTACACTGCCGGGCAAAAACGTTTAGAGGTTTCCAATTAACTCAAGATTCATTGTTGGAACAGTGCATATGGGATACACGGAATGATAACATGTACAGTTGAGAGCGTAAGGGGATCTGAGGTAACAGTATCGATACATGCTGAAACAGCCGTATTGCTATCTATGCGGTGTAGTTCTCTCGGGCGGTAACGCAGGAGTTGACTATGGAATCCAGTCGATTGCCTTTTTGGAATGAAACTTTTCACTTGGGCGCACTTTTCTTAATTAGTTAATAACTAATTGGCAATTATTGTGAAGATCCAGTGGATCGTGCAGAATGCGAATGCTCTCCTCGGACACGTTAAGCCACGTCTGCTCGACGTTTTCGCGTAGTTCTGTAAGAGACGTTGGCAGACGAGTGGCACGAGTCACTTCTCGCCCCCTCATATCCCACGTGTGCGCGATTGGAGGCAAGTCCGGGGATTGTGCTGGCCAGGTAAGTTACTGCACTTATTGCAGAGTACTTCGAGGTTGACGGGCAGTGTGTGTCTGCGAAAATTATCTTGGTGGAACAGTATACCACCTTTCTGTTGCAAGAATAACAAAAGAGCTGGTCTAAAAACAGTCTACACGCACCATTTGCTGATCAGCAACCCCTCTAGAAACACGAAAGGTGAACAGGAGTTGTGACATACGAGACCAAAAGGCATGCGGTGGGGCCTGTGTGTGTCGGACGAGTCCGCCTCACGAGGCTGGCTGCACTCGCCGGGTCTACGTCATCCGCGCATAGGACAGTGACTGGCGTGCAGGCAGAATCTGCTTTCATCCCTGAAGACCACGGAGCAGCCTTCCAAGTGATCCTGTGATAGCACGACTTGGACAGTGCTGTAGGGTTAGTAGAAGGTGGGCTAGAGGCGTGTGTGCCCCCAGAGTCCTACTGCTCATAACCGGTGCACAACAGTTGCTTTTGATAACTGTGGGCTGACAAGCCCTCTTAACTGTGCTCTGCGAGCTATCCGACGTGCAACTGTGACCCTTACAATATGAAATCCTGGTGGGCGTCTGTGCTGTGTAGACGTCCAGAACCTCGTGAGAACGTTCGTGTGACTGCTGATACCAGCATCGTTGTGCATCTGAAAGAGCACATCCAACTTGTGTGCAAATTCTCAGAAAGGACCATTACGTCACTCAGAAGACCAAAATTTGGCCCCTTTCGAAGTCGCTCAGTTGGTTGAAGGGAACACGAGTATGTCTCTTGGTATGGTTACCCGCTTGCTTCACATGTTTGCGCGAGACTGAGGCTTCTGGCTGAGTAGGCATGATGGCGCTGTGGTAGCTGTACCATTACGCCGTCTGTTGGTGGACGACGCTGCTAACATTCCCCAGTTGCCATATCCCGTCATAGGATCAAAATCAACATCGACCTTTTCCCCGGCAGCGTGTTTCTTAATTACATATTATCGTTACGAATAATGCAGATGCCGGCCGCGGTGGTGTAGTGGTTCTAGGCGCGCAGTCCGGAACCGCGGGACTGCTACGGTCGCAGGTTCGAATCCTGCCTGGGGCATGGATGTGTGTGATGTCCTTAGGTTAGTTAGGTTTAAGTAGTTCTAAGTTCTAGGGGACTGATGACCACAGAAGTTAAGTCCCATAGTGCTCAGAGCCATTTGAACCAGTTGCTAATGCAGACATGTAAACTTTCTTGTTCTTGTGCTGCGGGTCTTAACAGCCCGCAATCATTTCTCACTGGGGAAAGTTTTATCGGAGTTCTTCATTGGAATCATGTAACTAATTGGTCGAGTGATTAACACTGTGCACAAATGACCAGTTATACAGGGTTATTACAAATGATTGAAGCGATTTCACAGCTCTACAATAACTTTATTATTTGAGATATTTTCACAATGCTTTGCACACACATACAAAAACTCAAAAAGTTCTTTTAGGCATTCACAAATGTTCGATATGTGCCTCTTTAGTGATTCGGCAGACATCAAGCCGATAATCAAGTTCCTCCCACACTCGGCGCAGCATGTCCCCATCAATGAGTTCGAAAGCATCGTTGATGCGAGCTCGCAGTTCTGGCACGTTTCTTGGTAGAGGAGGTTTAAACACTGAATCTTTCACATAACCCCACAGAAAGAAATCGCATGGGGTTAAGTCGGGAGAGCGTGGAGGCCGTGACATGAATTGCTGATCATGCTCTCCACCACGACCGATCCATCGGTTTTCCAATCTCCTGTTTAAGAAATGCCGAACATCATGATGGAAGTGCGGTGGAGCACCATCCTGTTGAAAGATGAAGTCGGCGCTGTCGGTCTCCAGTTGTGACATGAGCCAATTTTCCAGCATGTCCAGATACACGTGTCCTGTAATGTTTTTTTCGCAGAAGAAAAAGGGGCCGTAAACTTTAAACCGTGGGATTGCACAAAACACGTTAACTTTTGGTGAATTGGGAATTTGCTGCACGAATGCGTGAGGATTCTCTACCGCGCAGATTCCCACATTGTGTCTGTTGACTTCACCATTAAGAAAAAATGTTGCTTCATCACTGAAATCAAGTTTCGCACTGAACGCATCCTCTTCCATGAGCTGTTGCAACCGCGCCGAAAATTCAAAGCGTTTGACGTTGTCATCGGGTGTCAGGGCTTGTGGCAATTGTAAACGGTAAGGCTTCTGCTTTAGCCTTTTCCGTAAGATTTTCCAAACCGTCGGCTGTGGTACGTTTAGCTCCCTGCTTGCTTTATTCGTCGACTTCCGCGGGCTACGCGTGAAACTTGCCCGCACGCGTTCAACCGTTTCTTCGCTCACTGCAGGCCCACCCGTTGATTTCCCCTTACAGAGGCATCCAGAAGCTTTAAACTGCGCATACCATCGCCGAATGGAGTTAGCAGTTGGTGGATCTTTGTTGAACTTCGTCCTGAAGTGTCGTTGCACTGTTATGACTGACTGATGTGAGTGCATTTCAAGCACGACATACGCTTTCTCGGCTCCTGTCGCCATTTTGTCTCACTGCGCTCTCGAGCGCTTTGGCGGCAGAAACCTGAAGTGCGGCTTCAGCCGAACAAAACTTTATGAGTTTTTCTATGTATCTGTAGTGTGTCGTGACCATATGTCAATGAATGGAGCTACAGTGAATTTATGAAATCGCTTCAATCATTTGTAATAGCCCTGTACAATAACTAAATCAGTGCAGAGGGTTTTCTTCTTCTGGCGGCAGTTGCTGTCACGGGCTTGTGAAGCCAGTAAAGTATTGTGGCTGCCGTGAGTCAGTATTTTCACATCTTCGAATTCAGAGGTGAACGTGTATGTCTTGAACATATCTTACAATGCAGATTAGATTTTTGATCGTCAGGCAAAGTTCGTGACACTTGTAGGCAGCGCAATCCCCAGTTCTACGATTGCGCTATAAACTTTGGGCTGCTGAGCGGCGTAGTGGGAGCAGACGAGGAGGAGGCGATTCACATCTCCTACTTTTGAACTGTGGTCTTCGCAATATTGGGAGGTTTGGCTCTGTAGAGATAGCTTCTGTTTCAGCTATAGGCAACATTCTACAGTGAAATAAATAAACCCTGTTGAGATGTGTAGGACAACACCCACGTCCATTTCGTATCCTTATGACTGCTCTACGTCATCGTCGATGTTTTAACTTTGAATATCATGTTCCTCTAGGACTCCATTGCTGGATCAGTGCAAATTTGGTTCAAATGGCTCTGAGCACTATGGGACTTCTGAGGTCATCAGCCCCCTAGAACTTGCAACTACTTAAACCTAACTAACCTAAAGACATCACACACATCCATGTCCGAGGCAGGATTCGAACCTGCGACCGTAGCGGTCGCGCGTGCAAATTTCTTTCGTCTTCTCGACATCTCGGTGGTTTCCTAGAATCGGTACCAAGTGTGAAATGTCTCTTTTTTTCTTATGAAGTCTGTACAATTTAGGCATACAAATAAAGGCATTCCTTCTCGTATGCCCCTCTTTCCTAACTGGTCGACAATTTCGTGGTCCGATCAAGAATGCTGTTTCACCCACAGAATTTGCACTCGTTTATATTGTTTGGTACGATAATATATTATGTCCTGTACATCAGACAGGTTCTTTTTCAAGTTCCAGGACTGATGTTGGAGTTTTTAGAGGGCGCTCAGCGAATCTGTTACCAGAATATCAGTGAAACTACACAACCCGTACAAGAGAGCCCGTTCTATTGCTAGAATCTCCTCCATATAGCAGGCCCTATCATGGAAAAAGTTGCACATCGCTCCCGTTTACATAATAGGATCTACATCTACATCCATACTCCGCAAGTCACCTGACGGTGTGTGGCGGAGGGTACCCTGAGTACCTCTATCGGTTCTCCCATCTATTCCAGTCTCGTATTGTTCGTGGAAAGAAGCATTGTCGGTATGCTTCTGTGTGGGCTCTAATCTCTCTCCCTTTATACGTAGGAGGGAGCAATATACTGCTTGACTCTTCGGTGAAGGTATGTTCTCGAAACTTCAACAAAAGCCCATACCGAGCTACTGAGCGTCTCTCCTGCAGAGTCTTCCACTGGAGTTTATCTATATCTCCGTAACGCTTTCGCGATTACTAAATGATCCTGTAACGAAGCGCGCTGCTCTCCGTTGGATCTTCTCTATCTCTTCTATCGACCCTATCTGGTACGGATCCCACACTGCTGAGTAGTATTCAAGCAGTGGGCAAACAAGCGTACTGTAACCTACTTCCTTTGTTTTCGGATTGCATTTCCTTAGAATTCTTCCAATGAATCTCAGTCTGGCATCTCCTTTACCGACAATCAACTTTATATGATCATTCCATTTTAAATCACTCCTAATGCGTACTCCCAGTTAATTTATGGATTTAACTGCTTCGAGTTGCTGACTTGCTATATTGTAGCTAAATGATATAGGATCTTTCTTTCTATGTATTCGCAACACATTACACTTGTCTACATTGAGATTCAATTGCCATTCCCTGCACCATGCGTCAATTCGCTGCAGATCCTCCTGCATTTCAGTACAATTTTCCAGTGTTACAACCTCTCGATACACCACAGCATCATCAGAAAAAAGCCTCAGTGAACTTCCGATGTCATCTACAAGGTCATTTATGTATGTTGTGAATAGCAACGGTCCTACGACACTCCCCTGCGGCACACCTGAAATCACTCTTACTTCGGAAGACTTCTCTCCATTGAGAATGACATGCTGCGTTCTGTTATGTAGGAACTCTTCAATCCAATCATACAATTGGTCTGATAGTCCATATGCTCTTACTTTGTTCATTAAACGACTGTGGGAAACTGTATCGAACGCCTTGCGGAAGTCAAGAAACACGGCATCTACCTGTGAACCCGTGTCTATGGCCCTCTGAGTCTCGTGGACTAATAGCGCGAGCTGGGTTTCACACGACCGTCTTTTTCGAAACCCATGCTCATTCCTACAGAGTAGATTTCTTGTCTCCAGAAAAGTCATTATACTCGAACATAATACGTGTTCCAAAATTCTACAACTGATCGACGTTAGAGATATAGGTCTATAGTTCTTCACATCTGTTCGACGTTCCTTCTTGAAAACCGGGGATGACCTGTGCCCTTTTCCAATCCTTTGGAACGCTACGCTCTTCTGGAGACCTACGGTACACCACTGCAAGAAGGGGGGCAAGTTCCTTCGCGTACTCTGTCTAAAATCGAACTGGTATCCCATCATGTCCAGCGGCCTTTCCTCTTTTGAGCGATTTTAATTGTTTCTCTATCCTTCTGTCGTCTATTTCGATATCTACCATTTTGTCATCTGTACGACAATCTAGAGAAGGAACTACAGTGCAGTCTTCCTCTGTGAAACAGCTTTGGAAAAGACATTTAGTATTTCGGCCTTCAGTCTGTCATCCTCTGTTTCAGTACCATTTTGGTCACAGAGTGTCTGGACATTTTGTTTTGATCCACCTACCGCTTTGACATAAGACCAAAATGTCTGAGGATTTTCTGCAAAGACAGTACATAGAACTTTACTTTCGAATTCATTGAACGCCCCTCGCATAGCCCTCCTCACACTACATTTCGCTTCGCGTAGTTTTTGTTTGTCTGCAAGGCTTTGGCTATCTTTATGTTTGCTGTGAAGTTCCGTTTGCTTCCGCAGCAGTTTTCTAAATCGGTTGTTGTACCACGGTGGCTCTTTTCCATCTCTTACGATCTTCCTTGGCACATACTCATCTAACGCATATTGTACGATGGTTTTGAACTGTGTCCACTGATCCTCGACACTATCTGTACTTGAGACAAAACTTTTGTGTTGAGCCGTCAGGTACTCTGTAATCTGCTTTTTGTCACTTTTGCTGAAGAGAAAAATCTCCCTACCTTTTTTAATATTTCTATTTACGGCTGAAATCATCGATGCCGTAACCGCTTTATGATCGGTGATTCCCTGTTCTGCGTTAACTGTTTTCAATAGTTCGGGTCTGTTTGTCACCAGAAGGTCTAATATGTTATCGCCACGAGTCGGTCCTCTGTTTAACTGCTCAAGGTAGTTTTCAGATAAAGCACATAAAAAAATTTCACTGGATTCTTTGTCCCTGCCACCCGTTATGAACGTTTGAGTCTCCCAGTCTATATCCAGCAAATTAAAAACTCCACCCAGAACTATAACATGGTGGGGAAATCTACTCGAAATATTTTCCAAATTATCCTTCAGATGCTCAGCCACAACAGCTGCTGAGCCAGGGAGCCTATAGAGACATTCAATTACCATGTCTGGGCCTGCTTTAACCGTGACCTTCACCCAAATTATTTCACATTTCGGATCTCCGTCAATTTCCTTCGATACTATTGCACTTCTTATCGCTATAAACACGCTTCCCCCTTCACTGTCCAGCCTGTCTCTGCGGTATACATTCCAATCTGAGTTTAGGATTTCATTACTGTTTACGTGTGGTTTCAGCCAACTTTCTGTCCCTAGTACTATATGGGCGCTGTGACCGTTTATTAATGATAGCAGTTCTGGGACCTTTCTATAGACGCTTCTGCAGTTTACTATTAGCACATTAATATTGTTATTCCCTGTTGCATTTTGCCTACTCCTACCTTGCCGCGTCTCAGGAGGCGTCTTGTCGGGCCTAGGGAGAGGATTCTCTAACCTAAAAAACCCCCATGTGCACTGCACAGTGCACAAACGGTGTTCCTTTAGTCGACTTAGATCAGTTGGTGTTATAGGATGATACAGTATGTAATATTTTGAATAATAAGATACTCCTCTGTTTATTTCTGACTTGGTTTTTCCGCGTTACAGGTATTTGAAACCATATAAATAGGAATTGCGTTTCTGAAAACAGAAACTTGGATATGACCATTATATTCATTAAATTTAGACATACATGATAATTAACATGCCTACTTGTGCAATTCCAACAGAAGAGCGAGTGTTGAACATGGCGGATAGTACTTCTTATATGTTTCGGTAAAACTGGAAGAGAGAACACGGCAGACAGCGATTTAAAAACTCGTGCGAATTACTCTTAGAAAAATGTGGCTCCTAGCGATTCTTACTGCACAGGTTCCCTATTTAATATTTCCATGACGTTACAGTGGGCCGGCCGGTGTCGCCGAGCGGTTCTAGGCGCATCAGTCTGGAACCGCGCGACGGTTATGGTCGCAGGTTCGAATCCTGCCTCGGGCATGGTTGTGTGCGATGTACTTGCGTTAGTTAGGTTTAAGTAGTTCTAAGTTCTAGGAGACTGATGACCTCAGATGTTAAGTCCCAAAGTGCTCAGAGTCATTTGAACCTTTTTTGTTACGGTGGAAATCGAGATCTTGTCGGGAACTCAAGGTATGTCGAGTGATATGTACTTCCTCGGTGGCAGAAGTGGAGAAGGGCCTCCGTTGATGAAGTACAGATGGTTTGTGCAAGAGAATTTCATACTCAGGTTATCGGAGGTGTCAGACAATTAAGTACGATCGGTATCTACATCTACATTTATACTCCGCAAGCCACCCAACGGTGTGTGTAGGAGGGCACTTTACCTGCCACTGTCATTACCTCCCATTCCTGTTCCACTCGCGTATGGTTCGCGGGAAGAACGACTGCCGGAAAGCCTCCGTGCGCGCTTGAATCTCTCTAATCTTACTTTCGTGATCTCCACGGGAGGTGTAACTAGGGGGAAGCAATACATTCGATACCTCATCCAGAAACCCACCCTCTCGAAACTTGGACAGCAAGCTACACCGCGATGCAGAGCGCCTCTTTTGCGGAGTCTGCCACTTGAGTTTGCTTAACATCTCCGTAACGCTATCACGCTTACCAAATAACCCTGTGACGATACGCGCCGCTCTTCTTTGGATCTTCTCTATCTCTTCCATCAACCCAATCTGGTACGGATCCCACATTGATGAGCAATACTCAAGTATAGGTCGAACGAGTGTTTTGTAAGCCAGCTCCTGTGTTGATTTTTATTTAATCGTGTCCAAGCCATAGACAACCCACATATTACATATACACACAAATACAATACACATATGTATAAGTAAAACAAACCCAAAATGGGGAGTCACATTACAATATAAAGACAAACATAGTATATATATCATATCACGTCCCGCCAAAATTCAGCGCATTTAACTGCCACTGCCGTAGCGTTTGCCAGATCTTCTCTCCTGCACACTTCCCCACATGTTGCTGCATTCCAGGAGGTGGTCCATTGTTTGGGTCTGTCCGCACTGGCACGTGTCCGTCCCGTGTCGGTATCCCCATTTACACATGTTTACGTTGCATCTGCCCACCCCAGTTCGTAGGCGGTTGAGGGTTCTCCATAATGGCCATTTTAGTTCATTTCCAGAGGCCAATTGTTCGTTGGGTGAGATTAGAGGTGCCTGGTCTCCCGTAGGCAGTGTTGCTTTCCATTTTGACAATCTGGCCTTTTGTTTCGAGGTTTCGATCGGTTGAACTGAGGTGAGGAAACTCCGTCTTGATTTTAGACGTGTGTGTGGAGGGTTTTGTCCGAAGAGAGGATGGCGCTGGTCGCGCAGCTGCTTGAGGCGCTCTGCTTCGCTTGCTATAGCTCGTCTGATGTTGGGTGGAGCTATGCCACTAAGCAAATAAAGTTGGCTAACCGGGGTGGGTCTTAGGCATCCCGTGATTACGCGACAGGCATCGTTCAGCAGAGGATCCACTCGTTTCGCATGCGCTGATCTTTCCAAAACCGAGTAGGAGAGTGCAAGTGCCGACGTACGTAAAGTATGTGGGTCGGCACCCCATTTTGTCGAGATGAGCTTACTCAGAAGGTTGTTTCTTGTTGATGGTTTGTCCCTGACCTCGTCTACATGATGTCTGTAAGTAAGTGTGCGATCAAGAGTGACGCCTAAATAACAAGGAGTGCTGCTGAACGCAATCCGTTGGTTGTTCCACGTGATGTTTAGGGTATGTTTGGCGTCTCGGTTTCGAAGATGGAATAGGCAGGATAATGTTTTTGCTGCATTCGAGCGTAGGCAGTTGGCTTCGTAGTATGGCGTTAGACCGTTGAGGGCATTCGTAATGCTAATTTCTATGTCGTTAAAGTTCCGACCCTGTACGGCTATTGCAAGATCATCCGCGTAAGCAAAGCTCCTAGTCCCTGGTGCAACTGGTTGATCATTCACATATATGTTGAAAAGAGTGGGTGCGAGGACACTGCCTTGGGGTAGTCCATTTTTCTGGATACGCCATCGGCTTCGCTTCCCTCCTAGGTTTACGATGAACCGTCTGTTGCTGAGAAGAGTTGATATAATTTGTATCAGCCCGAAATCATTAGTCATAGCGTATATTTTAGTGAGCAGCAGTTTGTGATTTACAGTGTCGAATGTGGATGAGAGGTCGGCAAGTACGGCTCCAGTAATTAGGCGGTTCTCGTACCCATGCTCTATAAACTGGGTAAGATTCAAGACCTGTCCAGTGCAAGTTTTCCCAGGGCGAAACCCCGCCTGTTCCGAAATTATCTGATGATCAATATTAGGCACAAGTCGATTCAGCAGCATGCGCTCGAACACGTAGTACAAGCAGCAAAGTAATGTTACCGGTCTGAAATTTTTTAGCTCGTCCAATGGTTTGCCGGGTTTTGGAATGGCTATGACCTTGCCCTTTCTCCAGATTTTCGGGATGTTGTTTAGCCGGATACAGGTATTGAAAAGTAGGAGCAGCCAGTTTTTCGTGTACTCGCCAAATTTAAGGATCTGTTCATTCCTAAGGTCGTCTAGCCCTGCTGCTTTGCCAGGTTTCAGAGATTTAAGTGCGGACTCTAGCTCTTCGGTGGTAAATGGACGGCTGTAGTAGTTCGTGTCACTTTCGCCACTTCTTATTGGGATGGTTTTTGCTGGAGTCTTCGTTTTCCCATTAGGAACGAGTTGGTGCGCTATTTGGTTGGCTGTTACTCTTGGTACTTCCGTTTGCTGCTTAGGGTCATTATTTAGCTTCTTAATTGTCTTCCAGGCAATCCGGCTAGAATGTTTCGTGTCTACACTTTCAATTAGATGTTGCCATTCTTCTCGGCGCTTCTCGATTAGCTGGTCGGTAAGTGCATTTGCAAGTTCAAGAGTTTCTTCAGAGAATGGGTTCTCCTCATACTTTTCCTTACATGCATCGTATAGTTGCCGGCTGTCTTTCGTTAGGCCCGGTACAAACTCCGTTCTGCAGCCCCTAGGGATAGACTTTCTTGATACAATCTGGACGATTTCTATGAACTTATCGTAGTTGCTGGGTGTTGGTTCTAGAGTTTGCAGCTTTTCGATTCCAATTGCGAAACCTTCCCAGTTTGCCCTCTTGAAATTAAATCTTCGTCGAAATGGAATCCGCACTGGCACCACTGCTGAAGTAACTATGAGATTGATGGGTCTATGTTGGGAGTGTGGAATAGGACCCAGGACATCTTTCACGCACTCAGTTACCAAGTTCTGGCTGACGAAGACGAGGTCAGGGTTGTATCCCCTTTGCCACCTGCCGCTGTTAAAAGATGGGGGGAGTTTGGCGTCGTGTATGAGACAGAGTGATTCAGCAACTGCTCATGTCTCCACCTTGAGTCCGTCTTCATTAGATTCATTGTATCCACAGCGTGTATGGTGACTATTGAAGTCACCCATTACAATACTGCCCGTGGGAAGGGGAATATTGCGCGGCAGGTCACATTCGAATGGCGTATTTGGAGGCTTATACACTCCTGGAAATTGAAATAAGAACACCGTGAATTCATTGTCCCAGGAAGGGGAAACTTTATTGACACATTCCTGGGGTCAGATACATCACATGATCACACTGACAGAATCACAGGCACATAGACACAGGCAACAGAGCATGCACAATGTCGGCACTAGTACAGTGTATATCCACCTTTAGCAGCAATGCAGGCTGCTATTCTCCCATGGAGACGATCGTAGAGATGCTGGATGTAGTCCTGTGGAACGGCTTGCCATGCCATTTCCACCTGGCGCCTCAGTTGGACCAGCGTTCGTGCTGGACGTGCAGACCGCGTGAGACGGCGCTTCATCCAGTCCCAAACATGCTCAATGGGGGACAGATCCGAAGATCTTGCTGGCCAGGGTAGTTGACTTACACCTTCTAGAGCACGTTGGGTGGCACGGGATAGATGCGGACGTGCATTGTCCTGTTGGAACAGCAAGTTCCCTTGCCGGTCTAGGAATGGTAGAACGATGGGTTCGATGACGGTTTGGATGTACCGTGCACTATTCAGTGTCCCCTCGACGATCACCAGTGGTGTACGGCCAGTGTAGGAGATCGCTCCCCACACCATGATGCTGTGTGCTCGGTCGTATGCAGTCCTGATTGTGGCGCTCACTTGCACGGCGCCAAACACGCATACGACCATCATTGGCACCAAGGCAGAAGCGACTCTCATCGCTGAAGACGACACGTCTCCATTCGTCCCTCCACTCACGCCTGTCGCGACACCACTGGAGGCGGGCTGCACGATGTTGGGGCGTGAGCGGAAGACGGCCTAACGGTGTGCGGGACCGTAGCCCAGCTTCATGGAGACGGTTGCGAATGGTCCTCGCCGATACCCCAGGAGCAACAGTGTCCCTAATTTGCTGGGAAGTGGCGGTGCGGTCCCCTACGGCACTGCGTAGGATCCTACGGTCTTGGCGTGCATCCGTGCGTCGCTGCGGTCCGGTCCCAGGTCGACGGGCACGTGCACCTTCCGCCGACCACTGGCGACAACATCGATGTACTGTGGAGACCTCACGCCCCACGTGTTGAGCAATTCGGCGGTACGTCCACCCGGCCTCCCGCATGCCCACTATACGCCCTCGCTCAAAGTCCGTCAACTGCACATACGGTTCACGTCCACGCTGTCGCGGCATGCTACCAGTGTTAAAGACTGCGATGTAGCTCCGTATGCCACGGCAAACTGGCTGACACTGACGGCGGCGGTGCACAAATGCTGCGCAGCTAGCGCCATTCGACGGCCAACACCGCGGTTCCTGTTGTGTCCGCTGTGCCGTGCGTGTGATCATTGCTTGTACAGCCCTCTCGCAGTGTCCGGAGCAAGTATGGTGGGTCTGACACACCGGTGTCAATGTGTTCTTCTTTCCATTTCCAGGAGTGTATATTGGTGTTATTGTCATATGATTAGTCTCAACTCTGAGAATTTCAATGTTGTTTTTGTCTGAAAGTTGAAACCCGTCGTAGGCTACTCCCTCTCGTATGAAAATTGCGCTTCCGTATTGATCGTCAGGCCGTTCGATTGCCAGTTTCATGCCCACAATTTTAGGTCTATTGCTGTTTGGGCCTCGGTGCGTTTCCTGTAGGCATAGGACGTGACATTCGTTCGATCTGCACAAATCAGCCAGTATATCCTGTTTGGCAGATGATAATCCCTCCACATTTATGGAGATGATAGTCAAACGTGGTCTTAAGAAGGACCGATGATGAGTCGTCATGCATTTTGTTCTTCCTTGTAATGGCTTGGTGGTAGCAGAATCAGCAGGACTACAAGTAGTCCTCCCAGGGCCGCGACGTGGACGCTTCTGCTGTGGCCCCTCCTTTTTTGATGAACTACATTTTCTAAGGACTCTCCCAATAAATCTCAACCTGGTACCCGCCTTACAAACAATTAATTTTATATGATCATTCCACTTGAAATCGTTCCGCACGCATACTCCCAGGTACTTCACAGAAATAACTGCTACCAGTGTTTGTTCCGCTATCATATAATCATACAATAAAGGATCCTTCTTTCTATGTATTCGCAATACATTACATTGTCTACGTTAAGGGTCAGTTGCCACTCCCTGCACCAAGTGCCTATCCGCTGCAGATCTTACTGCATTTCGCTACAATTTTCTAATGCTGAAACTTCTCTGTATACTACAGCATCATCCGCGAAAAGCCGCATGGAACTTCCGATACTATCTACTAGGTCATTTATATATATTGTGAAAAGCAATGGTCCCATAACACTCCCCTGTGGCACGCCAGACATTACTTTAACGTCTGTAGTCGTCTCTCCATTGAGAACAACATCCTGTGTTCTGTTTGCTAAAAACTCTTCAATCCAGCCACACAGCTGGTCTGATGGCGGAACTGTATCGAACGCCTTCCGGAAGTCAAGGAAAATAGCATCTACCTGGGAGAGTGTATCTAATATTTTCTGGGTCTCATGAACAAATAAAGCGAGTTGGGTCTCACACGATCGCTGTTTCCGGAATCCATGTTGATTCCTACAGAGTAGATTCTGGGTTTCCAGAAGCGACATGATACGCGAGCAAAAAAACATGTTCTAAAATTCTACTACAGATCGACGTCAGAGATATAGGTCTATAGTTTTGCGCATCTGCTCGACGACCCTTCTTGTAGACTGGGACTACCTGTGCTCTTTTCCAATCATTTGGAACCTCCCGTTCCTCTAGAGACTTACGGTACACGGCTGTTAGAAGGGGGGCAAGTTCTTTCGCGTACTCTGTGTAGAATCGAATTGGTATCCCGTCAGGTGCAGCGGACTTTCCTCTGTTGAGTGATTCCAGTTGCTTTTCTATTCCTTGGACACTCATTTCGTTGTCAACCATTTTTTCGTTTGTGCGAGGATTTAGACAAGGAACTGCAATGCGGTCTTCCTCTGTGAAACAGCTTTGGAAAAAGTGTTTAGTATTTCAGCTTTACGCGCGTCATCCTCTGTTTCAATGCCATCATCATCATCCCGGAGTGTTTGGATATGCTGTTACGAGCCACTTACTGATTTAACATAACACCAGAACTTCTTAGGATTTTCTGTCAACTCGGTACATAGAATTTTACTTTCGAACTCACTGAACGCTTCACGCATAGCCCTCCTTACGCTAACTTTGACATCGTTTAGCTTCTGTTTGTCTGAGAGGTTTTGGCTGCGTTTAAACTTGCAGTGAAGCTCTCTCTGCTTTCGCAGTAGTTTCCTAACTTTGTTGTTGAAACACGGTGGGTTTTTCCCGTCCCTCACAGTTTTACTCGGCACATACCTGTCTAAAACGCATTTTACGATTGCCTTGAACTTTTTCCATAAACACTCAACATTGTCAGTGTCGGAACAGAAATTTTCGTTTTGATCTGTTAGGTAGTGAAATCTGCCTTCTATTACTCTAGCTAAACAGATAAACCTTCCTCCCTTTTTTTATATTCCTATTTACTCCCACATTCAGGGATGCTGCAACCGCCTTATAATCACTGATTCCCTGTTCTGCGCTTACAGAGTCGAAAAGTTCGGGTCTGTTTGTTATCAGTAGGTCCAAGATGTTATCTCCAAGAGTCGGTTCTCTGTTTAATTGCTCGAGGTAATTTTCGGATGTGCACTCAGTATAATGTGACTCGATGCTCTGTCCCTACCACCCGTCCTAAACATCTGAGTGTCCCAGTCTATATCTGGTAAATTGAAATCTCCACCTAAGACTATAACATGCTGAGGAAATTTACGTGAAATGTATTCCTGATTTTCTCTCAGTTGTTCTGCCACTAATGCTGCTGAGTCGGGAGGTCGGTAAAAGGAGCCAATTATTAACCTAGCTCGGTTGTTGAGTGTAACCTCCACCCATAATAATTCACAGGAACTATCCACTTCTACTTCACTAAATGATAAACTACTACTAACAGCAACAAACACGCCACCACCGGTTGCATGCAGTCTATCCTTTCTAAACACCGTCTGTGGCTTTGTAAAAAATTCAGCCAGCTTTCCGTACCTAGAACGATTTCAGCTTCGGTGCTTTCTATCACCACTTGAATTTCCGGTACTTGACCAATGCAGCTTCGACAGTTTACAATTACAATACCGATTGCTGCTTGGTCCCCGCATGTCCTGACTTTGCCCCGCACCCTTTGAGGCTGCTGCCCTTTCTGTACTTGCCCGAGGCCATCTAACCTAAAAAAAAAGTCCAGTCAACGCCACACAACCCCTGCTCCCCGTGTAGCCGCTTTCTGTGTGTAGTGGACTCCTGACCTATCCAGCGGAACCCGAAACCCCACCACCCTATGGCGCAAGTCGAGGAATTTGCAGCCCACACGGTCGCAGAACCGTCTCAGCCACTGATTCAGACCCTCCACTCGGCTCTGTACCAAAGGTCCGCATTCAGTCCTGTCGACAATGCTGCAGATGGTGAGCTCTGCTTTCATCCCGCTAGCGAGACTAGCAGTCTTCACCAAATCAGATAGCCGCCGGATGCCAGAGAGGATTTCCTCTCCCCCCTGCGGGTACGGGGGTTAGAATAGGCCCGCGGTATTCCTGCCTGTCGTAAGAGGCTACTAAAAGGAGTCTCAAACGTTTCGGCCTTATGTGATGGTCCCCTGTCGGGTTTGACCTCCATATTTCCAAATTTTTCCGAAGAGCGAGCCGATTGGGGAAGGACGCCTTACTTGGTGCATTGTGTCCGTGTTCGGTTGAGAACTTTCACCATCTTATTCGTCGTTGCATTGCAGTCTTGCCCGCTCTCCATCGCTTGGGCATGGATGCGCTCCTGCGTGCACTTTCTGCCAAGCACTGTGCAGGGCCATTTTCTGCACTGACGACGCCCATGGACCACATGTCACCTAACATCCAGCACGGTAGCCAGTCCGTTGTGGTGGGGCCGCCATGTACCCTCTTGGTTGTAGCCCCCTGACAACACAGGGATCGCTCTACTGATGCCTGCGCCGTTCACTCCCCACGTATGCCAAGGAGTAGATGCCCATCTCCCTGGGGTATCAGGACTCCCGGCAATGGCCATCCTGCCAGGTGGCCTTTGCTGTGGCTGGGTGGCGCCCGTGGAGAGGGCCCTTGGTCGGAGTAGGTGGCATCAGGGCGGATGACCCGCAGTGAAGCGTGGTACATCATCTATCGCTGGTGGGCCTCCACCAGCAGTCTCTAAGCGATCGAGGTCTAACCTCAACGGGAAGAAATTGGATCAGAGATCGTTTCCCTCCCTAGCTACTCCATGGGAGGAACGTCTTTCTAAAGAAGGCAGTGGAGAATATTCACCCCGGTACCTCGTGTGCACGCGGGTTGATGGAGAATCGTTCATGTCGACCAAGCCCCAGTTTTTTGTGGAGCATTTAGAGGACAAGTTCGGGGACGTGGAGGGCTTGTCCAAGATGCGCTCTGGTTCTGTGCTCATCAAAACGGCATCCTCTCCCAGTCACGGAGGTTGCTCAATTGTGACAAGTTGGGGGATGTTTCCGTTAGCATCACGCTGCATAAGAGTCTCAACATGGTCCAGGGTATTATATTCCATCGGGATCTTCTTCTGCAGTCCGACGATGAATTACGCGCCAACCTCGAACAACGAGGTGTTCACTTCGTCCGGCGCGTCCATCGGGGTCCGAGGGATAATCAGGTCGCCACCAGTGCCTTCATCTTGGCCTTTGAGGGTGATGTCTTACCCGAAAAGGTTAAGGTGATGGTTTACCGTTGTGATGTGAAACCATATATCCCTCCTCCGATGCGGTGTTTTAAATGCTGGAAGTTCGGGCACATGTCATCTCGCTGTACTTCCAGCATCACGTGTCGGGATTGCGGACGTCCTTTGCATCCTGATACTCCATGTGCTCCGCCTCCCATCTGTGTTAACTGTGGAGAGCACCATTCCCCCTGCTCACCGGACTGTCGGATCTTCCAGAAGGAAAGGAAGATAATGGAATATAAGACCCTGGACCGCCTGACCTACACTGAGGCAAGGCGGAAATATAAGCGGCTACATCCAGTGCCCATGATGTCTACCTATGCCGCTGCTGCAACACGAGTTCGCTCTCAGCTCTGCCAGAATTCACCGGCCCCCTTGGTTGCGGGGGGCACTTCACTCCCTGTTGCTCCTGCTCCATCTCCTTCAGGAGCAACATCACCCCAACCACTGGGGACATCTGTTCCCCCTTCACAGCTGGAGAAGTGTGAGCCTTCTTCGGCTCCTCTCGCCTGGAAGGGGTCCCTTGGGGCCCTCCCATCCCAGGCTTTGCCCAGTGCCAAAGCGGACGCCCGCAAGTTTGTCAAACAACCGCCGGTCGCTGGTCGTAGGGCGTCACGGTCGTCTTCAGTCCCTGAGACTGACCCAGTGAGGCCCTCCCAGCCAGACCCACCTAAGGCACAGTGCGCAAAGCAGTCGAAGAAAAAGGCTCCCAGGCATCCTGAAATTGCGGTGGCACCTGTCCCTCCGCAACCTTCTCCCTCTGCGTCCGAAGATGAGGTGGAGATTCTGGCGTCCGCTGAGGACCTGGATCTCGCCAGTCCCTCGGACGCAATGGATGGCTGTTGTCCAGGTGGTGACTCAGTAGCAGCAGGGGCCCCGGAGGCGTAATCTGCCTCCCCAGTCCCTTCACGCCTTTCCCATCCATGGCTAATACCATCCTCCAGTGGAACTGCAGCGGTTTCTTCCACCATCTAGCTGAGCTCCGCCAACTTATCAGCCGTCATCCTTTCCATTGCATTGCTCTGCAGGAAACTTGGTTTCCAGCAATGCGAACCCCCACCCTCCGTGGCTATCGGGGTTATTTTAAGAACCGGGCAGCTTATGAAAGGGTGTCTGGTGGCGTCTGCATATATGTCCTTAACTCTCTTCACAGCGAGTTTGTACCTCTACAAACAGCTTTAGAGGCTGTCGCTGTTCGGGTGTGGACGCCACAGGCTATCACCGTCTGCAGTATTTACCTTCCACCTGATGGTGCTGTCGCGCAGCATGTCCTGGCTGCTCTGATAGCCCAACTGCCGCCACCTTTTTTGCTGCTGGGCGATTTCAATGCCCACAACCCTCTATGGGGTGGGACTGTCTCCGATGATCGCGGTCGGGCCGTGGAGCATGTGTTGGCTCAGCTCGACCTTGGCCTCTTGAACACCGGTGCTACCACGCTTTTCAGTGTGGCCCATGGCTCGTTCTCGGCCATCGATCTCTCTATTTGCAGCCCTGGCCTTGTCCCATCCCTCCACTGGAGAGTGCATCCTGACCTGTGTGGTAGTGACCATTTTCCCATCTATTTGTCACTGCCCCAGTGTCATTCTTCTGGGCGCTTGCCCCGCTGGGCTCTCCACAGGGCTGACTGGCCAGCTTTTACTTCCGCTGCAACCATTGAGTCTCCCCCACAGGGTGACATTGACGTGGTGGTCCGTGTTTTAACCACGTCCATCATTTCAGCGGCCGAGGCTGCCATCCCACGTTCTTCTGGCCTCCCTCAGAGGAAGGCTGTCCCCTGGTGGTCGCCGGAGATTGCTGAGGCTATTCGCGATCGTAGGCGGGCTCTCCAGCGTCATAGGCGGCACCCGTCTCTGGAGACCCTCATCGCCTTTAAGAGGCTCCGTGCCTTCGCCCGTCGCCTTATTGCACGGCGTAAGCAGGAGTGCTGGGAGAGGTACGTCTCCTCCCTGGGCTCCCGTGTCTCGTCCTCGCACGTGTGGTCCCGGATCCGGCGGATTTATGGCTCCCAGACCCCTGTGGGTGTCCCTGGGCTCTCCTTGGACGGCGCTGTCTGCACGGACGCTGCCGCCATTGCTGAACGGCTAGCCGCGCACTTTGCTCAGAGCTCTGCGACTGCATCCTATCCCCCCGCCTTTCGCTCTCTAAAGGAGCGAGTCGAGCGGACGCCGTTCTCATTCCACACGCGTCATTCTGAAAAATACAACGCTCCTTTCAGCGAGAGGGAATTCCTCGCTGCCCTCGCCGATTGCCCTGATACAGCACCAGGCCCAGACTGCATCCACACGCAGATGCTGATGCATCTCTCCAGGGACTGCCAGAGACACATTCTCGCGATATTTAATCGCATTTGGAGCGAAGGCGTGTTCCCGTCGCAATGGCGAGAGGGTGTTATTGTCCCCATCTTGAAGCCCGGTGCGGACCCCCTGGCGGTGGACAGCTATCGTCCCATTACCCTCACCAACGTTTTGTGCAAATTGCTCGAACGTATGGTGGGGCGGCGTTTGTGTTGGGTCCTTGAGTCGCGCGGTCTCCTCGCTCCATCCCAGGGTGGCTTCCGTCGGGGCCGGTCTGCAGTGGACAATTTGGTGCGGCTGGAATCTGCTGTCCGTACGGCCTTTGCCCGACGTCAGCATCTCGTTGCTGTATTTTTCGATCTGCGGAAGGTGTATGACACCACATGGAGGCATCACATCCTCGCCACGTTGCATGGGTGGGGTCTTCGTGGTCGGCTCCCGGCTTTTCTTCAAAGCTTTTTATTGCGCCGCTCTTTCCGGGTGCAAGTCGGTGCCACCTCTAGTTCCTCTTATATACAGGAAAATGGGGTCCCGCAGGGCTCGGTGTTGAGCGTCTCCTTATTCCTAGTGGCCATTAATGGTCTGGCAGCAGCAGTGGGGTCGTCGGTGTCTCCTTCTTTGTATGCCGACGACTTCTGCATCTCATTTAGCTCCACGACTACGGGAGTCGCCGAACGCAGGCTGCAAGTCGCCGTTCGCAAGGCAGCATCATGGGCTCTGACTCATGGTTTTCAGTTCTCTGCTGCCAAGACTCGAGTTATGCACTTCTGCAGGCGTCGGACGGTCCACCCTCATCCTGCACTTTACCTCGACAGCCACCTGCTTGAAGTGGTGGACACTTGCCGCTTCTTGGGACTTGTGTTTGATGCCCGGCTCACATGGGTTCCTCATGTTACTCAGCTGAAGCAAAAATGATGGCGGCACCTCAACGCCCTCCGCTGCCTTAGCCACACGTCTTGGGGTGCAGATCGCTGCACGCTACTGCAATTGTACAGAGCCCTTGTGCAGTCGCAGCTGGATTATGGGAGCCTGGCCTATGGGTCTGCGTCACCCTCAGTGTTGAAGTTGTTAGACCCCATACATCACTGTGGGGTTCGGCTTGCAACTGGCGCTTTTCGCACCAGCCCCGTGGATAGTCTACTGGTGGAGGCCGGGGTTCCCCCACTGCGGATTCGCCGCCATCGTCTGCTCGCCGACTATGCTGTCCACGTACATTGCTCGCCAGGCCATCCCAATCGTCACCTGCTTTTCCCTGCCATGGTCCACCACCTGCCCGAACGGCGACCTCGGTCTGGGCTTTCCGTAGCTGTCCGTGTCCAGTCCCTGCTGTCAGAACTGGGGTCATTCCCTCTTCTGCCTCCCTTCCGGGTCCATACACCTACGCCTCCCTGGTGTTTGTCCCGGCATTCCGTCCGTCTGGATTTGCCACAGGGACCTAAGGACTCGGTTCCGCCTGTGGCCCTCCGTCGCCGTTTTCTTGCGCTCCTCGAATCATTTCCGGGCTGTGAGCCTGTCTACACTGATGGTTCCCTGGTTGATGGTCGCACTGCCTACGCTCTTGCTCACGCTGCCCATGTTGAGCAACGCTCCTTGCCGGCTGGCTGCAGTATTTTTACTGCAGAGCTGGTGGCCATCTTGCGCGCTTTTGAGCATATGCGTTTCTGCTCAGGTAGGTCCATCGTCATCTGCAGTGACTCCCTGAGCACCCTTCAGGCCATCGACCGCTGCTATCCCTCCTCTCCTCTGGTGTCCTCTATTCAGGAGTCTGTTTCCGCCATTGCCCGTTCTGGTCGTTCGGTGGTCTTGGTTTGGACGCCAGGTCATGTTGGCATCCCGGGGAACGAACGTGTTGACAGGCTGGCCAAAGGGGCGATCGACGGCCCGGCTTTGGAGATCGGCCTCACAGCTCGCGACCTGCAGCTGGTGTTGCGCCGTAAGGTGCTTGGGGTGTGGACTGATGAGTGGCGTGGCCTGACATCCCCGAATAAGCTGCGGGCTGTTAAGGAGACGACCGGTGTGTGGCGGTCCTCCTTGCGGATGTCTCGTAAGGAGTCAGTTGTCCTGTGCCGGCTGCGCACTGGGCACACATGGATGACGCATGGCCACCTATTGCGACGTGAGGGCCCACCTTTATGTCGCTGCGGCTCCATTTTGACAGTGGTCCACATTTTATTAGACTGTCCACTTTTAGTTGTGCTCAGGCAGTCGTTTCCACTGCCTGACTCGCTCCCTGCCCTTTTAACAGATGACTCTGCTATGGCTGACTTAGTTTTACGTTTTATTCGGGCAGGGGGTTTTTATCATTTACTCTGAGAGTTTCTGTTTTATTTGATTGTTTTGTGTTGATTCTGGCCTTTGGCCTACGGTTTTAAACTCAGTTTTTTAATGTGTTTTCGGTGGTTGGCTTTTCCTTTTTTTTTTCCTATGGTCGGCCAACCACCGTCGCACTCCATGTGCTTTTATTTTGTTTTGTCTCGTCCTTGTCTACGTTTCTTTTGTTCTGTGTCGTCTGTCTCCTATTCTGTTGAACATATTTTATTCTCTGTGGGTATTTTTAGTATTTTGGAACAAGGGACCGATGACCTCTGCAGTTTGGTCCCTTTCATCCCTCAACCAACCAACCAGGATTTCCTCCGATCCATAGCGACACACATGATTGGTGCCGACATGAGCGACCACCTGCAGATGGGTGCACCCTGTACCCTTCATGGCATCCGGAAGGACCCTTTCCACATCTGGAATGACTCCCCCCGGTATGCACAGGGAGTGCACATTGGTTTTCTTCCCCTCTCTTGCTGCCATATCCCCAAGGGGCCCCATTACGCGCCTGACGTTGGAGCTCCCAACTACCTCTGCGACCGCCCGGATCTTGCAGACTGAGGGGCAACCTCTGGAACAGCACAAGCAGCCACGTCAGGTCGAAGATCAGTATCAGCCTGAGACATAGCCTGAAATCGGTTGGTCAGGCAAACTGGAGAGGCCTTCCGTTCAGCCCTCCGGAATGGCTTTCGCCCCCTGCCACACCTCGAGGCGACCTCCCACTTTACCACGGGTGAGGGGTCAGCCTCAATGTGGGCAGTATCCCGGGCAGCCACAGCCGTAGTCCGATCGGGGGATGCGTGGGACGAGCTGGCCGTCCCCGACAAACCCCCATCCGGACTCCCACAGTGATGCCCATTGGCAACAGCCTCAAGCTGCGTGACCGAAGCCAACACTGCCTGAAGCTGGGAGCGAACAGATGCCAACTCAGCCCGCATCCGAACACAGCTGTCGCAGTCCCTATCCGTGCTAAAAACTGTTGTGCAAAGAACGTCTGAACTAATCTACAGAGAGCACAAACAATTCGACACAAAATTTAAACGGTTATTAAAATACAAGACTGCCTAGTAAATGCAGTAATACTGCTACTTGCGCACTGCTGACACACTGCTCGGCGGCGGAAGGAGACTACGCGGTTTCACACTATTCAGGTACTAAAACGCGATGGTACAACTCTCAAATACTATAATACGCCAGAATTTTGTGAATTAAACAATGCAAGTACCCAAAAACACGCAAAGAAATCAAGACTTAAACTATGTAACAAATAAGTGAGCTAAGAGTATACGACTTGCTGCTGGCAGCTGCTTATACAACGGCGGCAGGGATGTACTGTAGCTGACTCTAACTGGAGACTAACAGAGGTATTTCTTCGTCACGTAGTGTACCGTAGGTAGTGATAATTTCGTTGAAGATCCCGAGTCTCTGAAGAGGTGGATATGGGGTTAAAGTGTTGTGCGACGTATGAATTTCTGGGAGAGTTGTCGTTGTCGCGGTGGATTTCATAGCTGCTGAACACAGTCTAATGGCACGGAACCGCAGGGCGTCAGCTTTGCAGGAGATGTAGTTTGGGACGCTGCCAGCGGCGCCCTGGCGTCGCTCCAGACACCTCGTGCTGCCGCAAGACGAGCGCCGCACCCCCTCCCCCCCCATCCCTCTCGTCACCGTCGTCCAACACGAGTGTGACGCCGGCCGATAAAGACTCCCACCTCAGTCGCCTCTGCACGGGGCGGTTGGCGGTCACATTTACGACACAGTAATGAACGCGAGCACAGAAAGGATGCCTTGCTGAAAACAAGTGACTGTACTACCCCCTAGGACTGCCGTATGACATTTTAGTACAAGAAACTGGGACGAAATAAAAATTAAGTAGTTCCAAATCTAGCGAGCTGTACTAAAATGCATTGACAAGAAAATAAATTTCTGACATGACTCATGTTTACAATAAAAACCAGGCTACTTAATAATTGTTGTTGTGGTCTTCAGTCCTGAGACTGGTTTGATGCAGCTCTCCATGCTACTCTATCCTGTGCAAGCTGGTTCATCTCCCAGTACCTACTGCAACCTACGTTCTTCTGAATCTGCTAAGTGTAGTCATCTCTTGGTCTCCCTCTACGATTTTTACCTCCCACCCTTCCCTCGAGTACTAAATTGGTGATCCCATGATGCCTCAGAACATGTCGTACTAACCGATCCCTTCTTCTAGTCAAGGTGTGCCACAAATTCCGTTTCTCCCCATTTCTATTCAGTACCTTATCTTCAGCATTCTTCTGTAGCACCCCATTTCGAAAGCTTGTATTCTCTTTTTGTCTAACTTATTTATCCTCCTTTTTCACTTCCATACGTGGGTACACTCCGTACAAATACTTTCAGTAAAGACTTGCTGACACTTAAATCTATACTCGATATTGACGGATTTCTCTTCTTCAGAAACGCTTTCTTTGCTATTGCCAGTCTACATTTTATATGCTCTCTACTTCGACCATCATCAGTTATCTTGCTCCCCAAATAGCAAAACTCATTTACTACTTTAAGTGTCTCATTTCCTAATCTAATTCCCTCAGCATTACCTGATTTAATTCGACTACGTTCCATTATCCTCGTTTTGCTTTTGTTGATGTTCATCTTATACCCTACATTTAATCACTAATTATGAAGCAGGAACCACTACTTTTGTTCTGTTGAGGCGCCTTGTGCATTTCAGCCAAGCTTTAATTAAGGATTTTCCTTTTTCCTTTGGCTCGAGTGTCTCCTCTGTCAAATGATTCCCGTGGAGAGTGGATGTAAGGCTGACGGCGACATCACTAGGCCGTCGCTGTCACACAGTTAAGAAGTACGTTTGCCAGCGCGGTGCCAAGGACCGAAGACTGACGACTGCACGTGTTGTGTTGCGTGAACCTGACAACCGTAAACCTGCTCTCTGTTGTGGCGATCGCCAGTTTTTGGTAGTGACACAAGCGTCGTTACCTGTACTGTGCAGATGAAGTCACTAGAGCAAGCTAATTCCAACCACTGCTGCGGACAGATACGGCCTCCGTCAACAGAACGTGGCGTGCTCTGGGCAACGTGTTCAAGTCCGAATGTATGCTTCGCAACCATACTCACTTTCTTTCTCAGACTGGGAAATTGTATGTATTTGGTGAGAAGGGGGCTGCATTAGCTTAACAACCGGATACCAGTATTCTAAACGTAAGACGCGAATTGGTGCTGAAATAAAAATGTCCTGATTTTGTTCTCACATGTGCCACTCAACGTGAGACCAGTCTCTACCTGAGGAAACTTCTGATCGACAGAAGTCCTTATCGACAACGACGTGTGTATATCGTCGTAGATAATTCCGTACAGTGTGGACGCCGTCGTGGATGGCTTCGTTCGCAGTGTGCATACCATCACTGACAATTCTTTACTCAAATGCGATGTCTAACACCGTTCCTGAGGCCAGAAGACCACAGAGAGGTTACGACCTGCAAGTGTTTGTGGACTGCAGTGGAGAACTGTGTCTGTAACACAGTGAGAGCCAGCTACTTCATTCTACTCATTTTACTCATCCTCGCAGAACGTGATTAAAATTTTTGCTGGTCTCCACCCAAACGTTGAGCATCTTCAAAATCTGCTATAGAGAAGGGAGAGAAAGTCTGCATGAAATTCATAAGATATTTAAAGTTTTTTGCCTGTTCTGCTTGTAAGAGACGCATTTCGTGGACACTTTCTCATACCGTCTATGATGTTTCTCTATGGACCAAATATATTTTTATTTTTTTGTCTCTTTTAAGAAAAACTAACAAAAATTTTAAATATTCTCATGTTTCGATGAAGACTTTTATTAATTTCGCATTGTAGACACTGAAAGAGGTCTGTGTGTTTATGAAACTGGTCACGGTTGCTTCATTCGAGGCAAGCCACTCATGTGAATCATTAGCCTTGCGTACAAGAGGTGTCCAACCAAGCTGGTTATTTAATTTGAGCAGACGGCAGGTAGAAGGGTTGCTTGAGGGGACAATCATTGCCGATGAAGTTTGAAGAATTTATAACTTTCATGAAAAGTAAGAGTGTTGTAACACGAAGAAGACCAGGCTGCTCGAGCATTCTGTGATACATCGATGTGCAGATGCAAAGGTGTTCCCTCTCATCTAACGGAGTTAAATCTGGAGCTAGATGGCTTGACTCTCTTTCGGCAGGTAACAGGAAGTACATATTTGCAAAGAGGAATTACTGAGTTGTTAAATCCTTGATGCTCGTAAATCATCTGTCTTTAACTTAATATGTGCAGACAGTGCAGGACTGTCGTTTTTGTAGACAGTCCCACACTGTAGTTTAGGACAGTTGCACTGAGCTAACTTTTATTACGTACTGCTCTCCTGTGCACTGTGGATAATGTTGTGACGTTGTGATCTCTTCATTTGTCACACTCTCTTCCACATGTTAAACTCTCTCACACACACATTGATGTTCAAGTGCAGGGTTAATTTATAAAGGTGGGAAGAAGATTTAACCACACAAATCAATAAGACATCTGCTACCATTTACCTCTACATCTACATCCATACTCCGCAAGCCACCTGAAGGTGTGTGGCGGAGAGTACCTTGAGTACCTCTATCGGTTCTCCCTTCTATTCCAGTCTCGTATTGTTCGTGTAAAGAAAGATTGTCGGTATGCTTCAGGTGTGGGCTCTAATCTCTCTGATTTTATCCTCATGGTCTCTTCGCGAGATATACGTAGGAGGGAGCAAAATACTGCTTGACTCTTCGGTGAAGGTATGTTCTCGAAACTTTGACAAAAGCCCGTACCGAGTTAGTGAGCGTCTCTCGTGCAGAGTCTTCCACTGGAGTTTATCTATCATCTGCGTAACGCTTTCGCGATTACTAAATGATCCTGTAACGAAGCGCGCTGCTCTCCGTTGGATCTTCTCTATCTCTTCTATCAACCCTATCCGGTACGGATCCCACACTTCTGATTAGTATTCAAGCAGTGGGCAAACAAGCGTACTGTAACCTACTTCCTTTGTTTTCGGACTGCATTTCCTTAGGATTCTTCCGATGAATCTCAGTCTGGCATCTGCTTTACCGACGATCAACTTTATATGATCATTCCATTTTGAAATCACTCCTGCTATATTGTAGCTAAATGATAAGAATCTTTCTTTCTATGTATACGCAGCACATTACACTTGTCTACATTGAGATTCAACTGCCATTCCCTGCACCATGCGTCAATTCACTGCATGGTGCAGGGAATGGCAATTGAATCTCAATGTAGACAAGTGTAATGTGCTGCGTATACATAGAAAGATCCTTATCGTTTAGCTACAATACAGCAGGTCGCCACTCTGCACAATGTATAGATCGCTGACGTCATACACCCCCACTCGCGTCATGATTGCATGCCAGTTTACACGCACTACTTCTGGTAAGCTATTTTTAGCAGTTAGTCGCTCGTCTAAAGCGGGATTAAGAGTCAAGAACAAGTATGGGACCCCGTAGCTGGCGTTGTCTGTCGGTCTACGTATGCGTTTGTAGACTAACGTTTCTGAAGCTGCACACTCGGAGGAGGCTCCTGGACAGGGAACCAGGCTCTACGTCACTGCTTCCCATTTTTGCTCCTTTCCTCCCCCACCCCCACCCCCTTCACGATTCAGTCTTTTGCTTACACCGTACGTGTGCTAATGCTTTATATAAAAAAAAGAAGTTTCTCACGGTGTGCAATAAGTGAAGAGAAAACTCAAATACAGGTAACTGTAGTAAGAGACTTCTTACTTTAAATGTTATGAAAGAGGTGAATAACGAGGGCTTTTAATCCCAATTGTAATTCAGAAAGAAATGAAAAATCGTGAATGAGAATGTTGCATTCGCGTGACGTTTTAGCGTAACGAACCGTCAGTTTGAAACGTCCCGTTTGGAAAGAGGAGCGCGCGCCAATCAGCGCTGAGCAGCAGCTCTGACTGTTCAGAGCCGCTGTGAGCAGACGTGTTCCGAGCGCGGGCTGCAGCTGCAGTGCGGCATCTGCTGGCCGGCTGGACCGCACAGCGACTGGGCAGACTATCTGGAAGCCCGATGATGGAGAACCAGGTGGTGGCGGCGACGATGCTCTCGCTAGTCAAAAGGCAAATTCGTACATACAGTCACATGATTTCAAATAAAACATATGTTCGAGAAATTCTTCAGAGTATCACTTTCTCGTGTTGACCAACGCATTCGCTTTTGGCGTTGTAGAAGTGAAGCTGTTCTAACCTATAAAACAGTAATATGATTGACACACTCCACTTGTCCCTGGTAAGTAATGAGTGCATCGAACAGTTAAGTGTTGTCATTTACTGCAAGCACCCCATTCTGTGTAGGCCTGAAGTGTATCATTTCGCTTCACTGACGTAACAAGTGACAAGTATTATGAAGTACATTTCTGTAGCCAGCAGAATTACTTTCGCTTCAGTCTGGAACCGCACGACCGCTACGGCCGCAGGTTCGAATCCTGCCTTGGACATGGATGTGTCTGATGTCCTTAGGCTAGTTAGGTTTAAGTAGTACTACGTTCTAGGGGACTGATGACCTCAGAAGTTAACTCCCGTAGTGCACAGAGCCATTTGAACCATTTGAAGTATTACTTCTGTGTGAATGGGCTATCAGAATGCGAGGATTTTTGCGCTGGCACGATGGCGAAGACCGTATTTGCAGCAGTAAATGTCAACTCCATGTGTGTTTGTTAGCCCATTGCTGCACAACCGGTGTAAAGTCACAAGTCTCTAACTGTTGTTTTCTGCCTTATGTTATGAGGAAACAGTAATTATTAGCGGAAGTATCTAAAACTGAACATTTACTCGACCAGATTAAAAATTAGTCAAGGGAAATATCTTTTAATATCCGACCTTTGGACAGATTAGTTTGGGCTGTACAGTAGCGTAGGAACATTGGAGGATGTTCTGGCCCTAGGACTTATCCCAGAAGACAGGCTGTTGAGAAGGCTGTGTACGTAAGAGTAACGGATCATTTTATTTCACATAATTTGCTATCAAATGTACAGTTTGCCTTTAGATATCGTTTAATGACTCTGTCCGAACAGGTCTTGAAAGGCCCAACGGTACCGACCGGCCACCGTGTCATCCTGAGCCGGCAGGCGTCACCGGATGCGGATATGGAGGGGCATGTGGTTAGCACACCGCTCTCCCGGCCGTATGTCAGTTTACGAGACCGGAGCCGCTACTTCTCAATCAAGAAGCTCCTCAGTTTGCCTCACAAGGGCTCAGTGCACCCCGCTTGACAACAGAACTTCGCAGACCGGATCGTGGCCCATCCAAGCCCAACAGCGAATAACTTCGGTGATCTGACGGGAACCGGTGTTACCACTGAGGCAAGGCCGTTGGCTCGTTTAACAACTGAAAGGGCTATATTCTCTTTTCTCTGTGAGGTACTGGATGAGTTAAACAAAAGGTTTAGAACGCTAGGCATATCTTCTTTTATTTAACTGAAGCGTTTAGTTGTGTTGATCACAATATGTTGCTCCACAAGTTGGACTATTATGGGATATGGGGAGTAGCTCACTATTTGTTCACATCTTACTTTACCAACAGACAGCAACAGGTCATTATTCAGAATGTTCAGAATGGCTTGATGTGGGGTCTGAGTGGGGTACGGTCAATTGGTGAGTGCCCCAGGGATCAGTGTTGGGGCCACTCCTGTTCCTGATTTATATAAATGATAAACCCTCTAGCATTACAGTTAAATCTAAAATATTTCTATTTGCTGATGACGCTTGCTTGATAGTAAAGGATGTTGCGTGCAACATTGTCTCGGTTTCAGATAGTGCAGTTTATGATACAAGTTCATGGTTTGTACAAAACAAACAGACGCTAAATCACAGTAAGATTCAATTTTTACAGTTTCTAGCTCACAATTCAACAAAACCCGACGATTTAACTTCACAGAATGAGCGTAACCAACGCGATTTCAAACCGAAACAAGAGTTTCGTCATGGGTCCCTCCTATTCTATTGAGGAGTTCCTTGAAAAATTAAGCTCGTTCTTATGGTATATTGTTGACTGCGTTTACTGAAATTTCTGGCTTGACATTTTTTGGGTTCATAAAAATTTTACTTTTATCTGTTATTACTTTTATGTTGTAATTTCATGTAGTGACACGTTTGATGAGCTTGGAGATTTGCTCCTCAATTTTGTACTAAGGAACTTGATGTGTAAATAAATAAATAAATAAATAATAAGAAAGGCAAACATGCTATTATTGAATTTTTAGATTTACAGAAACATTTCGACAATGTTGACTGCAAGACACGATTTGAAATTCTCAAGGAAACAGGGATAAAGTACATAGAATGAAAGTTTTATATAAAACTTGCACAGAAAACGGACTGCAGTTGTAAGAATCTAAAGACATGAAAGAGAAGCGGAGATTGAGAAGAGAATGGGGCAGAATTGTAGCCTCACCCATTGTTGTTCAATCGATACACGAAGGAAGCAGTAAAGGCAAGAATAAATTTGAGAAGGCGATTAAACTTCAGGGAGATGAAGTACAAAGCTTCACGTTTGTAATTTTGCCAGAGACAGGAAGTGACGTGGAGCTGCAATTGAATGGACTGTAAAGCGTCTTGAAGCGAGGGTGTGGGATGAACAGAAGCAGAGCTAATGGAATGTACTGCAGTTACGTGGGGTGATGATAGAAGAATTAGATTCCAAAATGAGACACTAAGAGTAGTTCACCAGCGTTTCTATTTTTACAGCAAATTAACTGATAATGATGGAAGTAGCGAGGTTATCAAATATAGGTACTCTATACCAAGGAAAGCATTTCTAAGAAAGACGAACATCTCTGGAAGGACTTGCGTTGAGAGTATCCGTGCACGGAAGGGAGACGTGGTTGGTTGAATGATTAAAGGTACCAAACTACTACGTCGTCACTTTTTCCTCGAACGATGCCTGCATAACTACACATCAGAGATGGTCTACCGCGAAAACCCATGGGAAGAAAACCCCAAGGTCCACCAAACGTAAACGAAGGCTCGATAATAGACAAAATAGAAGAAAGAGGGATATACGAAGAAAGGCAAATGAGGTACCCTGTCTAGGGAGAGCCAGGAGTCGCCAAAAGTAGAATGCAGTGAGGGGACATACATCTCCCACCCCCACTTACGAGAGGTACTCTACTCAGAAAATTCCTAGGAAAAGCTAGCAACAGAGAGAGGGTAAGAGAAGCACGGATACCCAAAAGACAGTCGAACAGACCACATGAGAGGGGGGGAGGAAGAGTAAACGAGCAGATAGGTTGAGGGCTGGGTGGGAGTCCTCGCCCAGACAACCACAGCCCAGTCTGGGCAGAGGAGGCAACAGTGTGTTCTGTAAACCCCTCAATGGCCTTCCCTTAAAGGGGTAGAAGTCCCCTTCACAAATAAGATATAAAACTAATACATCCAGTAAGGCATTGTTTCCTAACATCAGGCTAGCGAGCCCGGGAGATTGAGTCCACTGTAGGGCGATTAGGATGAGACAGTCCAGCAAATTGTGCACCATCACCAATGGGATGGGTCCTCGCTACAGAGTCAGCCATGTATGGCCAGTGCAGAGACGGCAATAAGTGGTAGAGTCCTTGTGAGAGACCTGCGCAGAGGACCTCCACAGATTCGTAGCGTCGTAGCCTCCTTTATCACCTGTAGCTCGTTTGGTGAGGTCAGAGTGAGTCATTTCATACTCCAGATTCCTAAAACTCGACAGCATAACACCGATCGGAGGTCTGTTTGCAGAAAGCAGATCTAAAGAGTCAACTTAGTGGCAGCCAGTTTGGCTAAGTTATCATTAAGTTCATTCCCCGGCACCCCAAAGTGGCCTGTAGCCTGGGGTCCAGATGAAGGTCACTGAGCACCCACCTTGTTCAAGGACATACAGCGAATCCTAGATAGCCATGACCAAGGGATGGCAAGGGTAAAACTGTAAGCTGCTCAAGGAGTCGCTGCAGATGAGGAAAGACTCACCTGTGCAAGAAGGGATATACTCAAGAGCACGAGAGATGGCTAAGAAATCCGCAGAGAGAACACTATAACACATGAGCCTACATGACCAGCCACCATCAAGCCACCAGTACAGACTGCTTCTGAAACTCACAATATGCCAGGCATGGAGAAAAAGTCTTTCAGACCTTGTGACAGGTCAAGACGAAGCTGTTGCCAAGGACCGGCCGAGGTGGCCGAGCGGTTCTAGGCACTACAGTCTGAGACCGCGCGGGCATGGATGTGTGTCATGTCCTTAGGTTAGTTAGGTTTAAGCAGTTCTAAGTTCTAGGGGACTGATGACCTCAGAAGTTAAGTCCCATAGCGCTCAGAGTCACTTTTGTTGCCAAGGGATGCACCATAGAGGTGTACACGAGTGGGTCCAGAGCAGTGGTGGTAGAGGAAATTATTGGAGTTCAGAGAGGAGGGACCAGATGCGGATAACGATCGTATTCCTTGAGCTGGGACACCATTGTGGGAGATGAATTTCCGTGTTTGGAAAGAGGAAACGGTAGTTCGAAAGCTTAGGGAGCCATGAACGTGTGTAGCATATTGACAAGCTGTTGTTATCGCCTGGTAAGTACTGGAGGGATCCCAGCAGCAACGAGTAAGTTGTTCACAGGGTTAGTTCGAAATAATCCTGTTGCAGGCCATACTGGATCTAGTATCCACAAAGCTGAGGGCGATGCTGAACAACATGCCTATTATGAAGACGAGACTGTATCAGGGCTTTGTAAAGTTGTAGAAGGATAATGTGATCCACACCTCAAATTGTGCCACTCAGGCGGAAATGTGTATCAAGGTGGAGCCAGCACTTTTGTTTAAGCTGGCGAAGGTGGAGAATCCACGTGAACCATCATTGATCAGTCCTAAAAAGCAGTAAGTCTCTACCACATTGAGTAGTTGTTAGTTGTTTGTCAAGGTAAAGTTCTGGTTGTGGGTGCATAGTATGAAGTGCATGACGCGAGTCTTAGTGGCTGAAACCTGAAATCTATGCGTGAGGTCCCATGACAGCGCCTTTTGTATGCCACCCTGCATATGACATTCAGTGATACCCACACTAGAGAAGCAATAGTAGAGGTGTGTAGTCAGAGCACCCCACCGCTACTGCTACTGCTACTTATGGCTGTTAGAAAGAGAGAGATACTCAGTACAGAGCCCTGTGGGACCCCATTCTCTTGGATATTGGGGTATTGTGGGAAGTACCAGCTCGAACACAGAAAGAACAATGCAACAAAAAATTCTGGACAAAAATCGGAAGTGGACCCCGGAGACCCCACCCTTGTAAGGTACTGAGGATGCAGTGTCGCTATGTGGTGTCATAATACTTTTGCAGGTCAAAGAAGACAATTACAAAGTGTTTACATCAGGCAAAATACTATCAGTAGTGGCATGGCCATAGCAAAAACCACCACGGGATGTATCTAGGAAACCTCGAGACCCCAGAGACAACACAGCTGTCAGCTCACCATGTGTTCAAGCAACTTACAGAGAGGCAATAACTGTCCATCTCGAGAGGGTGTGTACCCAATTTCTGTACTGGGAGGATGATGCCTTCCCGCCATTGCGATGGGAGCTCGCCCTCGCTCCAGGTGCCACTAAAGATGATAGGGATATGACGCTGACAGTTCACCGATAGATGCTTTGCCATTTGCTTGTAGATGCAGTTCAGCCCTGGGGCTGTACCAGGGCAACGGCGGAGGGCACTGACGAATGCCCACTCTCTGAATTGAGCATTATATGGCTCCAGCTGGCGTGTAGTTAGAGATAATTCCTTTCAATCCATCCGCTGTTTTAGGACATGAAAGGCTGGTTGATAATTCTCAGATGCTGAGGCTCAAGCATAATGCAGAGCAAAATGTTTGGCGATGGCGTCTGGGTAACATACACAGCGCTATTCAAGATAATACCAGTTAAACCAGCAGGAGTCTGCTGTCCACAGAGACATCTCCTGCGAAGGAGAGGTATGTGGTCTGATGGCTGAAATGCACTGTTCCCAGTAGTCTCGTTTCAGTCGTTTTATTAGGTGGAGACCTGGACAATGAGTCTCTTAAAGCCAATGAGGTGATACATCAATGGCTGCCGCTTATGGTGATGTAGAGCCTGCCTACGATCTCTAATGGCCTCTGCGATTTCTGATGACATCCAGGCTACTGGTTTCCATTGTGGCTGGCCAGAGGAACAGGAGATCGCTAAATCAGCTCGTGAAGAAATGGCTGTAGTTGTATTCTGGACTACCTCATCGATATCTCTGTGTGACAGGGAGCCAATAGCGACAGAAGAGGTGAAAGCACCCCAGTTAGCACTGTGAAGACCCATCTGGGCAGGTGTCAAGGAGAGTAACACTGAGGGAGGTACAGGAAGATGGGAAGTGGCAACTACCACACAGGTTAACGTGGAGCCTCCAGTGGATGGATGAGAGAAGATAAAGGGCTGCAGATGGGAAGATCAATGGACGAGAAACTTCTGTGCACCACACTGAAGTGGGCAGGGTTACCAGGTATTGAACAGCCAAAGGTCAAGGTGCCAGTAATTTTTTGAGTCCTTTACCATGGCCAGTGATCATGCTTCCACCCCACAAAGGGCTATGGGCATTGAAATAACCCATAATTAGGGAAGGTGGCGAAAGCTGAGAAACCAATGCAAAGTATATGTTAGACACTTCACCATTGGGAGGGTGGTTAACATTGCATTACGTGAACAGCCTTCATAGGTGTATTGAGAGGCACAAGTTCACTATATAAAGTGTCCAGAACATCTGTGCCAACACTGCTTGACACCCTGCATTAGGTAGCATGGTTCTTAGAATGTTCATGATATCCAACAATGGCTGAAAACCAAGTGTCCTAAAGAGCAAGGTAGAAGGCAGGGGAAGTGCTTATAAGGTCTCATAGCTCAGCCAGCTGGTGGAAAAAACCACTAAAATCCCACTGAAGGATAATATTGTCCTGGTACCATGAGCCCATGAAGGCACCAAAGTGGCACGTTATGCCCTAGGATCATTTGCTGCCGCTGATTAAAGCATCAACACATAGGTTCCTTGTTTCATTGTGTGGTACGATATGGGGCCTCAGGTGCTGCCAGAATCTCTGCCTCGTCTGCAACAGTGGAACATGTAACATCTGGTAGAGTGGGGGGGATACTGGAATCTCCTTATTCTAGGAGCACTTTGTCGTATCTTTCCTCACCTTAGAGGATTTGAATGACTGCAGAGACTTCTCTGAATCAGTTGATAGTGAAGCCCTGCAACCAGCAGCCTTTGGCTCTTTCATCCAGTGGCTGGTGTCCATTTATAGACAGGAAGAAGCCTTCGAAGAAAGTATCCTGAGAGTACCCTTCCTCACGCGACAAGTCACAGGAAAGTGATTTGTCTCCAGTTAGGATGTGGGGACCAATGTCCCCAGTGCGTGAGAGGCCAACGATACCGAAATAAGTGCGAGGACACAGCAAGAGCAGAGCGTCCAATCATCAGGGGGTCAGGTTTCATTGAGCAGCCCTGAAGGACGGCTGTACAGGAGGTGTAATGTGCAGGAGTACCGCCGCCAAAGGGGGCGACGTAGTTGCAGTATTTACACATGCTGGGTGCAACTGCTCATGTCTTCTTGGTCTCTTGATAACTTAGTTTGTCCAATGTCATACAGTCTTGTATTTTCTTCCATTTCTTGAGAATGGTGCAATCTGACAAGCAGAAAGAATGGTGCTTTCCACAACTGACACACTTGGGGAGAAGTGCACAAGGAGTGTTCAATTGCAGCAATCGTCTACACATGGGGATAGTGTTGCAATGAGAAGACATCTGCCTTAATTTCAAACATTGGCTCCCTATGGACACCTTGTCACTCCCAGTTGGTGGGTAGCTCATCATCAGATTGTAAGAGCTGGTGTGGAAAATGATGCCCTGGTCCACGTTTAGACTGTTATGAGGAATGACGAGGAATGACAGTCACAAGTATGTTACCAAGCTTGTTACAAGCGAGCAGCGCACATGACGGGGCAGGAGAAGTTGTTTTGATCAAAACTAAGGAGTTTTGCTATTTGGGAAGCAAAATAACTGATGATGGTCGAAGTAGAGAGAATATAACATGTAGACTGGCAATGGCAAGGAAAGCGTTTCTGAAGAAGAGACATTTGTTAACATCGAGTATAGATTTGTCAGGAAGTCGTTTCTGAAAGTATTTGTATGGAGTGTAGCCATGTGTGGAAGTGAAACATGGACGATAACTAGTTTGGACAAGAAGAGAATAGAAGCTTTCGAAATGTGGTGCTACAGAAAAATGCTGAAGATTAGATGGGTAGATCATATAACTAATGAGGAGGTATTGAATAGGATTGGGGAGAAGAGAAGTTTGTGGCACAGCTTGACTAGAAAAAGGGATCGGTTGGTAGGACATGTTCTGAGGCATCAAGGGATCACCAATTTAGTATTGGAGGGAAGCGTGGAGGGTAAAAATCGTAGAGGGAGACCAAGAGATGAATACACTAAACAGATTCAGAAGGATGTAGGTTGCAGTAAGTACTGGGAGATGAAGAAGCTTGCACAGGATAGAGTAGCTTGGAAAGTTGCATCAAACGAGTCTCACGACTGAAGACCACAACAACAACAACAACAACAATCCACTTTTCATTTTAGAGGGGGCTGCCACTTCCCTAAACATGTCTTCTAAGTTCTCCACAGTGAATAAGGACTTTGTGGCCAAGAAAGAATCCCCATCAATCCTTGTGGAAAGGATACCTCCCACAGTGTAGCCAGGGAAGGGGACATCTCTGCATTAAAAGAGAACTTGCTTTCCATAGAGACTGCTGGGGCCATATAACCACCATCGGGGGATAACTTCATCTATTTATTTGCGACTCATCCACCATGGTGCCACCCACTCTGAATGGGGCCTCCCCCCATGGCTGCCACCCAGCCTTAGCGCCACCTGGCCAGTAATCCGTTGCTGAGAGTCTCTTTGCTCCAGCCATGATGGGCACATACTCTCTGGCATACATGGAGAGTTCTCAGCTCAGACACCAATGGTATGATTCCTATGTGGTCAGGTGGCTACCATCGTGCAGATACTTGGAGACTCCCCTCCCGCAATTGGATGGCAACCATGCTGGGTTTTGGGTGTATTACCTAATTAAAGGTAAGACCGAAGGTGGAGCACATATCAACTTGGGAGACCTTCCCTGCAAGATCTGCACATTTGGAGAATTTTGAAAATTGGTGGCATGTCAAACCCAACAATGAGGACCAAATTTTTATTTAATGGGATGTTCTAGAAAACGGCAGGAAAAAAAGAAACAGAACCTTTTGAAATGTAGTGCTACAGAAGGATGCTAAGGATTTGCTTGGTAGATCGAGGAACGAATGAGGAGGTACCGAATCTAATTGGGGGAAAATTTTATAGGACAGCTTGAAAAAAGAAGGGGTATGGTTGATAGAACACATCCTGAGGCACCAAAATTGCATCAGTTTCGTAAAAGAAGGAAGTGGGGGGGGGGGGGGGGGAGGAGGAATGTTGAGAGAGGCCAACGGATGATCGTAGTAAGCATAGTCAAATGGATGTAGGATAAAGTAGTTATCAGATACAGAAAGGCTTGCGCCCGCATCTCGTGGTCGTGCGGTAGCGTTCTCGCTTCCCACGCCCGGGTTCCCGGGTTCGATTCCCGGCGGGGTCAGGGATTTTCTCTGCCTCGTGATGGCTGGGTGTTGTGTGATGTCCTTAGGTTAGTTAGGTTTAAGTAGTTCTAAGTTCTAGGGGACTGATGACCATAGATGTTAAGTCCCATAGTGCTCAGAGCCATTTAGAAAGGCTTGCAAGACATGGACTAGCTGCATCAGACCAATCTTCTGACTGACGACGGCGTCAGGAGGAACGTGAAGCGGACAGTAGCGCCAGTCATCTTGCTACAAATAGTCCGATAAACTATAATTGGACTTACCATACGGACAGATTTTGTTTCTTGCATGTGTTTAACTGGGCGACATGGATTTTACCGACATTATTGAAAATTTTTGACAGATTGCGATCGAAATCGTAGCCAACTTGGGCAACAAAGACCCATCTGCCTGTGTGCGGCGTTGAAAGAGTGCCGAGTAGTGCAGAGCAATAAATCGAGAGCAGTGGATGCGTGGAGTCGGCTGCAGCTGTAGGGAGCTGCACTTTGAAACTGGTTGCGGTGAGCCATCAGCACATTGGTGCACGTGTTGAGGCGGCAGTGGCGCACTGCACTGTACCATGCTGCGCAGGCAGCGCACCGTGGTCAGAGTGCGAGGCAGTCCCTAGAGCGCTCGACTGGCTGACCTGCTGGCCGGCGCTGCCTGCTTCGTCCAGGAGGCAGTGCACCACTGTCTGCAGTGCCGGGCTAAGTTTCAGGGCCGCTGAGACCCGTCCACGGACAATGGCAACACAAAGTGGTGAGGTTGGTTGGTTTAAGAAGAAGAGGGGGGGGGGGGGGGGGAGTGGAAGTGGAAGGGAGCGAAAACGTTATGACCACCAACACAACTTGACATATCTCAGCATTTCCAACGCAGTACAGCAGCTATTGTCCTTCCCACGGATTCGACAAGTGCTCGGTAGGAATCCAAAGGAACGTGGCGCCAGATGTGAAGCTAGAGGTCGCACAGTTACACTAAATTATGGGCCGGTAGTTTGTGGGTGTCCAGGAGGCAGTCACTCGATAGCATCGCAGATATGTTGTGTTGACTCAGATCAGGCAGATTTGGTGGTCCAGACGTCAACGTGAGTTCACTATCACTCTCCGAAGATCGCTAAAGCGAGATCCTGGCATTGTGACAAGGAGAGTTATCCTGCTGGAAGGTGTCATGGCTGTCATGAAGCACGTCGACCAAGAGGAGTGCGAGTGCGCCGCAGTAACCTCCATGTAGTTCACAGGCGTCATGTGCCTACTGTCTCCACCACAGGTCCCAGTGATGCTCAGGCGAATCTGTGCCACAGCATGATAGTGCTCCGACTGGTCCACCACATGTGTAGCACGACACATGTTTCGAGGAGCAGTCCACCTTGACTGCTTGTCCGGACACGACCATCAACACAGTGTAAGAAGAAACGTGATTTATCCGACTAGTTGAGACAATGATCCTGTGCTCAGTGGCAATCTTAATTGATAGCGTCGTTGGGTCAACATCGGAACGTCTGCTGTGGATGTACCAATGTAAGCTGAACTTCGCGTCCTGGAACACTTGTGCCTAGACCAGCGCCGTACTCTGGCGTCAGATCAGTAACAGGTCGTCACCCAATCCCGCTTTATGGAGTGGACATGGTCATAACGTTTTCATTTGTCAGTGCGCGTCTGTCGCTATGGACAAACGACGGAGCTGACGCTTTGCTGCGCTGTTGGCACGAGATTTAGTGTCCCACGTACTGAGCGCTGTGTCGAGCAGCCCGCTTCGCGCGTCTTTTTCAGCAGGACAGTGTGTGGACAGAAATGGCGAGGAAGGGTGCCAATTCCCCCTGGACGGATGATTCACTTGTTCATGGTTGCTCGTCAACTTTATCACACGTTTCTCCACAGACCACTGGTAATCTATTGGTTGCCACGTAAACCATTCCGGAGAGGTCCCGCATGACTGGACTGGATTTCTAGGTTGTGATTGTGCTACATACGGACTTCACACGTTACGTAATCCTCTAAACCAGACTGCACACGATTCTGGGATCTGCGTCCTAATCAAACGTATTTGCTCATTAATAGGTTAGTGGTTTCCAGTTCGCTTTAGTCGAGCTTATCTTTCTCGGTATTACTACAGCAGGGGTCAAGATAGTACAGGGGGAACGTTACCTACAAGGATCAATACTGTGTTCTTGAACCGCTACCTTTCACAGGCAAGAACTCCACTGGCTGAGGTATCCAGGCACGACTCACAGCTTTACTTCCCCCAGCATCTCATCTTCCACCTCCCGAACTTCTACAGCCTTACAAGACGAGCACTGCTGGAAGGCAGGAGCGCTGGTTCCGTGAAGTTGCAGTGGAGCGTGTGAAGGTTGGAAGTGGCGGAGGTCTCACGCAGTGCTGTGCCCACTCGAGGTCGCCAGCGAGTCCGGTGCAGGCGCTTGCGTGACAGCTCTGGAGTAGCTGAGCTTGACAGACGCCGGTAGATGCAGACTGTTTGTTGTGACTTCAGACAACTAAATATCTGGAAAACGACGCATGACACGAAAAAAAGGTTCTAGGTGAAAATTTGATATTAGTAAAGAGGACATCTGTCTGTGGCTACAAATGGCCAGCGTGATCAGGGTGTATCTTTAAATTTCACACACACCCCCCCCTCCCCACTTTATTGCATGTTCGGCTTGTAGACAATAAACTATGTACAGTTTACGCACCGTTGTTTTCTATTCGAGCTACAAGGCGCTGTAAAAATTAAGTGTGCGTATTTTCGCAATGAAAAACGGACGCATTGATTCTACATTTCATTTCCGATGTAAGTGTAAAAGGCTGTCCTAACAGTTGATATTTACACTCGAAATTTATTTTAGTGTTACAAATTTGATTGCACAGTACGATAACGTTTGGCGTTTTCATGTCTGGTTAGAATCTGTGTTCAGCATGATCCACGAACAATGACGTGAACGTAATACACTTAAATTGCCATCGAGATGCTTGATTTCCGTGAATTCCCTTGCCTTTTCCCATTGGGATGCTTAATTTCAATGAGTCCCCTTGCATCTCACCGTAATTGTGATTCACAGCAAATGCTCAAACTGTCGACTTTCCATTTCTACACATTTATTAATTCGCGTGTGGCGTGCATGTAAAACAAAAAAAAACAACAAAAAAGCACTCCGTCTTCAGGCTATGAGTGGCCTACCGGGCCAATCCAACCGCCGTGTCATCCTGAGTGGAGGATGCGGACAGGAGGGACGTGGGGCCAGCACACCGCTCTCCCGATCGTTATGATGGTATTCTTGACCGAAGCCGCTACTATTCGGTCGAGTAGCTCCTCGATTGGCATCAGGAGGCTGAGTGCACCCCGAAAAATGGCAACAGCGCCTGGCGGCCTGGATGGTCACCCATCCAAGTGCCGGCCACGCCCGACAGCGCTTAACTTCGGTGATCTCACGGGAACCGATGTATCCACTGCGGCAAGGCCGTTGCCCGTGTGCTTTACGTGTAACCAACTTAAAAGTATGGGTGCTGGAATGTTTGCGCAAGCATTTCCGATTCGTTCTATCACGTTCTGTAGAACAGTTTGTTCTTCAGTTAAACCCACGAAAAAAAAAAAAATCCGGGACGTGAGTTCGGGTGACGCTGCACCTCTACCCAGCTAGCGACCATGGAGACGACCGTTCGGTGCTTCTTTGGCTCTTGCGGAGTAATGCTCTGGACAATCAGAACGTTGCAACCATATGTTCTGTTGCACTATGAGGGCGTACATCTTCCAACAGAATGAGTAGCTCCCCTTGGAATAACTTACGACGTCCTCCCCTGTTCAGTGTGGCTTCCACAACAAGGGGGCCGATTAGCTTGTCGCCTAAGCTGCAGCACAAGGCGTTAACAAACCAAGGACGCTGACCAGCCACCTGGTGCAACACTCGTGTGACGTCTGAGCGTCAATGTCAACCGTTACAACACCAAGCTTTACATTTATATCGTAAAATGAACTGCGTCTGTTCTTAAATGCAAAAACAAGTACGCTTGACATTTGTCATCACGACGCAATCTGCCACAAATGGAGAACAACGGTTGAGTAAACGGTACGTATCTTTTGGCGTGGAATCAGAATATACAACAAAAAATGGAGGGTTCCCGTTTGAAAACACAATGATTTCAAACTCCACGCAAATAGGGAGAGGGATTGGATGTGGCCAGTTGTAGCTCAGACAGATGCCTCCTGTAACTAATATCAACTTTTCACCTGGAACTTTTATTCGTACGATGCATCGTTTTCGAGATCGTAAGTTGTCTTATCGTTGAAACGAACACCATAGCCAGAAAATCTGAAAAGTTTTTAAGGATGTTGAAGGATGTTGTTCTGAGAAATAACTGTTAAGAAATAAAAAATATGCACCGTTTCCGTTTCCGTCGCGTGCACAGAATCAACCAAATGCTCTCGCTAAAATACGGTAATGCGCAAACATGTGTGGGTGCTTGAGTTACCACGTGAAATGTTAATTACCCTTTAAAATGTTTGTTTTCGGTAATGATAAATTTAAGTTAAGTGAAGGAAAGGTCTGAGAAAACCAAACGAAGAACAAGTGTGGCGGCACTGTCTCTGCCATGCTAGTTGAATTTGTGCGAACAGCTACCTGATTGACTGAATTCAGTGCTAATTAAATCGAGAACGGCGCAATTTCTTAATTATTTCTCAGCTTTTTTGACTAACCTGTATAATGCAGAATATCACAACCAAATGGGAAGGATACACTCAAATTTGTCACTGTGCGAAACTCTGCTCCACCGAAATATCATGAAGCTGAAACATGGGTAGGAGAATCTGTAAAAATAACTTTTGGAGATTTTTAGCTAATGTATCGAGCATTAACTATTAAACTAAAGAACAATCCAGAGGCGGAACAGTTAAATTCAAATACGGTGACGGCAATATTAGTAGCCACTGTTACACAAGCTGGCCTTGGCGTTTGAAATGTTGGAATATCTGAGCTACAGTTCGAAATATCTGAGAAATAGGTCAAAGATTTTTGTTTCCGTATGGAGAGGTAATTTCCAATATTTCTGAAAATGGTCAAACGCCGATAGGTTCCCCTTATTACATGCTGTGCGACAGCCGAAAACGCTGTTATATATGCATATGTGGAAACAGGGTGTGATGGTACAGTTTTATAGGTTTTCTATTTCCTGCCAAAATATTAATTTCAATTGTAAGCAATGAAAGATTTTAATTTCAGATGAAGCTGAGTTATGGGAGAAGGGAGGCAAGTGCGAAAAAAATTCTTCCATCAATACTTGTCGAAAAATACCTACTTCATACCGCCGCAAAGAGCTTATGAGCCGCCATCCAGCTTCGTGTGACGGGGAATGCAATACTATTATGACGCAAAATCACCTAAGAGCGGACATACGCAACCATCACTGTCACAAAGGAAGAAGATTTTCGTAAAACTGTATGATGCAGAGCTGTTTTTAAATTCATATTTGTTCCTGCCGGTTTCGGTGTTAAGGATACAGGACACTTATAAATGGTGGAAAAATCCAAATATTTTTATGACTTTATTAAGATCTACAGTCTTTCCTGATTACATTGATATATACATTACAGGGTTTCAAATGAAAAATGACCTATATATATACACCAAATTTTAAAGTTACTGTCATGTATGCTGCCACGCCCCCTTTATTTCTGTTACAAAAACCAGTATTATTTCGAAAAGGAGCAGAGGTGTGCAACTCTCTCGTGTTGTTTGGAACGCCTTCGCAGACAGCTAGCTGACGCCTTTACAAAGAAAAACTGCCTACACGAAATAATGGCGTACCCTCGTGAAATGCTCTGTTTTTCAGAGGACCTCTGATGCAAGGCTGGCTGCTGGTCATGATAACGTCTTTACATCTACATGGATACTCTGCAAATCACATGTATGTGCCTGGCAGGGAGTTCATCGAAGCACCTTCACAATTGTCAATTATTCCAATCTCGTATAGTGCGAGGAAAGAACGAACACCTATATCTTTCCGTGCGAACTCTGATTTCCCTTATTTTATCATGGTGGTGGTTTCTTCCTTTGTAGGTCGGCGTGAAGGAAATATTTTCGCATTCGGAGGAGAAACCTGGGAGATTGAAATCTCGTGAGAAGATTCCGCCACAACGTAAAACGCCTTTGTTTAATGATATCCACCCCAAATCCTGTATAACTTCAGTGACACTCTCTCCCCTATTTCGTCATATCACAAAAAGTGCTGTCCTTCTTTGAACCTTTTCGATGCTCTCCATCAATCGTATATGGTAAGGATCCCACACCGTGTAGCACTACTCCAAAAGAGGACGGGCAAGTCTAGTGTAGGCAGTCTCCTTAGTAGATCTGGTGCGTCTTCCAAGTGTTCTGGCAATAAAACGCAGTCTTTGGTTTGCCTTCCACACAACATTTTGTATGTGTCCTTTCCAATTTAAATTGTTTGCTGTTGTAATTCCTAGGTATTTAGTTGAAGTTACAGCCTTTAGATTTGACTGATTTATCGTGTAGCCGAAGTTTATATCGGATCGCTTTTAGCGCTCATGAGGATGACCTTACACTTTCCGTTATTCAGGGTGAATTGCCAACTTTCGCACCGTACAGATATCTTTTCTAAATCGTTTTGCAATGTGTTTTGTTCTTTTGATGATTTGACTAGTCGATAAACGACAGCATCATGTGCAAAGAACCTCATACGGCTGCTCAGATTGTCTCTCAAATCGTGTATATAGATAAGGAATACCCAATTGCCTATAACACTACCTTGGGGAACGCCAGAAATCACTTACGTTTTACTCGATGAGTTCTGGTCAATTACTACGAACTACGACCTCTCTGACAGGAAATTACAAATCCAGTCACATAACTGAGACGATATTCCACAAGCACGCAATTTCACTACGAGCCTCTCGTATGGTCCAGTGTCAAAAGGCTTCCGGGAATCCAGAAATACGAAATCCATTTGAAATCCCTTGTCAATAGCACTCAACACTTGGTGCGAGTAAGGAGCTAGTTGTGTTTACAAGAACGATGTTTTCTAAATCCGTGTTGAGTCGGTGTCAATAGAGCGTTCTCTTCGAGGTAATTCATAATGTTCGAACACAACATATGTTCCAAAATCGTGTTGCATATCGACGTTAATGATATGGGCCTATACTTTAGTGGACTGCTGCTTCTACCTTTGTTGAATATTGGTGTGACCTGTGCAACTTTCCAGTCTTTGGGTGCGGATCTTTCGTCGAGCGAACGGTTGTATATGATTAAGTATGGAGCTATTGCATCAGCATACTCTGAAAGGAACCTAACTGGTATACAGTCTAGACCATAAGACTTTGTTTAGTTAAGTGATTTAAGTCGCTTCACTACTTCATGGACTTAAAATACTAATAAACATTTTTGGAACAGTGATTAAAACTTTTTTTTTATTTTTTGTTTTAAAATTCAGTCTTAATCACACCACGTATGTTACAAGAACATAGGTGACCGGTTTCGGTCATATCACATGAACTGGCGGCGGCAGCGACCAGCCCCCGTCTCCAGGCGAGAGCTGCACGACGCGACGTTAACACATGGACCGCCTACCTGCGTCGCGGGGCAGACCCACTGCACACTTGTGGGATCCGGTACCAGTAGCTGTGTGTCAGCCTAGCTGCTCTGAATGTGTGACCAGGTTTACAGTTACTGTTTCTCATGTGGGATTAACGAGCTCTGCGATTGAGTTTCTGATCGACCTTAACGTCACCAGGACGTGCATGGGAATGGCAGGCAAAATAATGTGAACGGTGGTAGTAACGGGATGGTTGTGTTTGACGGTCAACAACGCAGGTGAGGCACGTGTCTTGCTCGACTGTGCGTGTTCAGTACAGACCAGGCATCAGTGCAGTTTGTCTACGAGCAGCGCACACTTCGTATTTGCATTCAGAGGCAGAGGTCGACGTTTGTGGGGCGCCCAACTGCGCGGTTATCAGCACCCATACAAATTCCCAACCTTTGCTCAGTCCAATCTCGCCACTTTCGTGAATGATGATGAAATGATGAGGACAACACATACAACCAGTCATCTCGAGGCAGGTGTAAAAATCCATGACCCCGCCGGGAATCGAACCCGGGACCCCTGCTCGGGAAGCGCGAACGCGACCGCAAGACCACGAGCTGCGGACTCGTGCAATGAAAGACTTACCAGAGTTCCAAAGAGGGCAAATGGTGGGGCTCCAATCAGCTGGAGCATCCGTGACCAAGACAGCCAGCTTACTGAATGTTTCAAGAGCAACTGTCCTGACAGCCTACACAAAACATGGACAGACATCGTCGTGTAAACGTAATAGCGGGCGCAAATCAAAACTAAATGACGGAGATCATCGTAAGCGAACACGAATTGTGTCAAAACACCACAAAACTACGAAGGCTAAAGAGACTGCAGAGCTCAATAGACATTTTCGTGACTCCGTATCAATCGACGCTGTCCGCCACCAACTCCATAAAGCGCATATTCGTAGACGAGGTGCTGTAGCAAGACCATTAGTCACGACAAACAAAGCAAAGAAGCGAAAAACATGGTGTCAGGAGCATAAATCCTGGGCGGCTGATCAGTGGGAACGCGTCATATGGTCCGACGAGTCAACGTTTTCGTTATGTCCAACATCGGACCGGACTTACGTCTGGAGAACTCCAAAAGAATCCTATAAGCCTGATTGCTTGATTCCAACGGTTAAACGTGGAGGTGGAAGTGTGATGGTGTGGGCAGCCATATCGTGGTATTCTGCTGGTCCCATGATTACTATCAAAGGCTGCGTTACAGCCAACGATTATAAGAACATTTTATTTGATCAGGTGCACTCCATTATCGAAACGTTGTTCCCCAATAATGATTCCATAATTCAGGACGATAATACATCCATTTACGCAGCCAGGAAAGTAGAATAGTAACATGAGGAGCTCGCAACTGTACTGCAGCGCCTTCCCTGGCCACCACAGTCTCCGGACTTCCACATTATCGAACCCTTGTGGGCGGTATTGGAGCGCCTACTCCAGAGCAGATTTTCGCCTCCCTCTTCACTACAGGACTTTGGAGAGATTCTGATCAAATAGTGGCATAACATTCCACTGGAGACTATAGAATCATTATATGCTAGTATTCCAAGAAGAATCACAGCTGTATTGAGGGCAAATGGGGGTCCAACCTCTTATTAACAAACCATTCCCAAGTAAGTACACGCGTTCACATTATGTTGCCTATCTCCTGTACCTTCTCGCCCAATCGCGTAGTATAGTTACTCAGTTAAAGCCACTAACTAGAATTTCTAGGATTTGTGTTGTAAACCATTCCGCATTTTCTCATGATTTACACACATGAGTGACGTTTTTAGTGAATAAATTAACGACTTTAAATAAAATATTGTTTCAGTTACACACCTCTCCTTCATATTAAACACTGTGCATGTAAATCTCCCATCCGAAGAATTTATAGCTAGGGCCATAAAAAATTTGCGTCATTCAGTTACGTTGTGCACATTTAAACCATAGCGTAGATTTTAAAGCCGTAGACTGATCAGTTAGTTTCTGAGCTGAGGTAACTTTTGATGTTCGGGAGTTCCGCATACTGTCCATACGTTACATGCTGAAGATCGTAACTCTAGAACGAGGCTCATTTCAGCAAATAATATGAAACGGCTGTTACAGCTAAATTTCAGGACGACTACAAAATTGCTGCCTTAGGAGATGACAAGCGGCTCTTTCTCCCGCGTAGGGTGCATTTGGAATTATTGTCATTTTTGCAGCGAGGAGCACTATTATTTAAACCCGTTGAACATCTTCAGCTTGAGCACAGGAGTTCTGTCATTTTAATAGCGTTCAACCAACTATGATTAGGTTTACATTGGAAGTGGTGTATTGGTTTTGAACTCATTAGTATACACGGTCAAGTGAGAAGCAGACTTACAACCTCCGCCACTGACAGAGAACCGGGAACCTCTCCACGCTGTTCCACTATTATAGGCGCAAGCGAAAGGGGCGAGTACACGAGGATGAAGCAGGTAAATAATCCTAACAATCGTAGGTCGGGAAACTAATGGTTTTTCCAATGCAACCTATTCCAAGCAGCATAATTGAGTCCCCGAGGGTCCAGACTGCAGATATACACTTCAGGACAAGTGTTCCTGGTTTATGAGAAAGCAGGATTCAGTCCGCCTCCTCGTCGATGAACGCATACGTTCAAACATCCTTGGTGTGTTCCGAATGCACTGACACCCATCGACGAAGCTTTCTTCAGCGGTTAAAACACCCTGTATGTGGATAGCTCGTAACGCTTTAGCATGAACAAGTGAAAGAAAAGTAACATTACACGTACCACGACGATAGCTGACGCACATATATGTACGAGTGTTTCACTGTCAGCCGCACATTAGTTTCATCACCATGACGGGGTTACGGGTCTGAATTACCTTACGTATTTAACAATTTCGTGGCATCGGTGCGTCAAAGTGAGGTCTCGGCGAATATTTCCCCATTTTAATGTTACACCCTGAAGCACAGATTGAATGCGGACCAGTCAGAGAATTTAGTCATAACCACCCATTTGGAAACTCCCGCCTTCGGTTGAGGGCCGCCCTTTTTAAGTGACATTATCGGTGGTAAGCGCGCAACTTCCAAACGAAGTCGCGAAACACTCGCCAATTTGGAACTTCACCGCGAGTTGGCAATTAATTCACTTTGCAGTCGGTCCGCGGCGCACGGCGAGTGAGAGGGAGGAAATCGAGTTTGGCCGCTGTTAGGGCAATGAGCGGCGCCGCCCCCACCGCCGCCCACCGCCCCCTGCGCGCTGCCGCCGGCCCACCGGCTGCGTGGCGGCAGCCAGCAAGTGCCGCGCTAAGCGTTCGCCTCGGCACACGTTTAACTCGGCCCGTATTTTTATTATTTCCTTATGTTCGTCTTTGGACAACAAAGTGCCACGTTAATATTAGTGCAATTTTGACAACAGAACAATGATAAGAATGTGAAGTACAGAGATAAGTTCGTAATATAAGTGCCTCCGGAAAGGGGCACACGACCAGCTGGGACACAAGACCGGCGAGTACCATGCGGGCTTGCAACCTGGTCGCTCCTGCGCAGAACAAATCAATTTCAAAACTACACTGAAAATCAAAGCCCTCAGAAATACGCCAGTCATATGCACTTTGGTTGACTTTAGGAAAGCGTATGACCCCATTCACCGCCAGTCATTATTCAGTAAACCCACACGAACAGGGTTTGGACAACCAGACACTGTGTGAGGGATCAAACGCAGTGACAAACAAGACATCAAAAGCCAAATTAGGGGAGAAGTCTCTGAACCCTTTGAGGTCACGAGAGGCGTGCGGCAAGGCGTCTCTCGCCACTCCTCTTCAATCTAGTGATGCACAAAGTCATTAAGCAATGGGAGAAAGATCTGGAATTAAAAGGATACTGGAATCCAGTGCGACTAGGATGACCCAAGAATGAACTGGAAGTTGGCTGTTTAGCCTTCGCGGACGACCTGGCACTACTTACAGACAACGAAACTACAGCAGTCAGGCAGGTAGAAGTGCTCAGACAGTGCGCAGGGAAAGCAGGGCTACAGATCTCCTTCCAAAAAGCAGAGTTCTTCTGCACGAAATTCAACTTCCTGAATTTAAACACGAAATATGGCCATGTCAACAGAGTAACACATTTTAAATACCAAGGACAAGTGCTCGAACCGAGAAGAAAGGAGAAAACCACGCCGAACACCAGGCTACTGAAGATGAAGAGTGTATTATACAAAACATAGGGTATCTAAAACAAAAAATGTCTGCCCACCTCCATCAAAAGTCGTCGCTACAATACTGTAATCAAACCTGAGGTCCCCATGCGGGTCTGGGGGTTAGAATGGGCCTGAGGTATTTGTGCCTGTCATACGAGGCAACTAAAAGGAGTTTCACACGTTTCGGCCTTTATGTGACGGTCCCCTGTACGGTTTGACCTCCATTCTTCAAAATTTTCCCGAAGAGTGAGAAAATTGGGGAAGGGAGCCTTACAAGGTGCATCGTGTCCATCGTGCATTGAGATCTTTAGCCCACATTCTCATTGTCACATTGCAGTTCTGCCCATTCTCCATCTCTTGGGCGAGGAAACCTTCCTGGGTGCGTTTTCCACCATGCACTATACATTGCCTATTCCTGCATTGACGATGACCATGGACTTGGTTACACCTGATATCCAGCACAGTAGTCAGTCAATTGTGGTGGTGCCACCATGTACCCTGTTGGTTGTTCCCCCTGACCACACGGGGATCTGCTGATGCCTGCGCCATTAACTGCACACGTGTGCCAAGGGGTAGATACCCATCCCCCTGGGGCACTGGGACTCCCGACAATGGCCATCCTGCCAGGTGGCCCTTTGCTGTGGCTGGGTGACGCCCGTGGGGAGAGCCCCTGGTCGGAGAGGGTGGCATCAGGGGAGATGACACACGATGAAGCCTAGTCCATCATCTCTTGCTGGTGGTGAAACAACAGCTTTCTCTAAGCGACCACGAGCTCAATTCACCGCACAGAAGTATGACCCCAAACCGTTCCCCTCCCTGGCCACACCATAGGAGAAACGTCAGGCTAAGGATGGCAGCGGATCTTATTCGCCACAGTCATGTATGTTCGAGAGCTGATGGGGAATCTTTCATGACAATGAAACCTCAGTTTTTTGTTGGGCATTTAAAGGTCAAGTTCAGGGAGGTGGAGGGCTTGTCCAAAAGGTGATCTGGGTCAGTCTAGATCAAAACAGCATCCTCTGCCCAGTCACGGGGGTTACTCGCTTGTGATGCCCCATAAAAGCTTAAATATGGTCCAGGGTATCATATTTCACAGAGACCTTCTTTTGCAGTCCGACAATAAGCTGCACGCCAATTTAGAGCAGCAGGGTGTACATTTCGTCTGGCGTGTCCACCAGGGTCTGAAGGATAATCAGGTTGCCACCTGTGCCTTCATTGGCCTTTCAGGGTGATACACTACCCGAGAAGGTCAAGGTGATGGTCTACCAGTGTGATGTCAAGCGCTATATCCCTCCCCTGATGTGGTGCTTTAGGTGCTGGAAGTTCTGCCATGCATCTTCCCGCTGTCTTCCAGCCTCACATGTCGAGATTGCGGACACCCATCACATCCCAATACTCCATGTGCCCTGCCTCCCATCTGTGTCAGCTGCGGAGAGCATCATTCACCTTGCTCACCAGACTGCAGGATCTTACAAAAGAGCGGAAAATCATAGAATATAAGACCCTGGACTGACTGAACTATACTGAGGCTAAGAGATGTATGACTCCATCCTGTGTGAGTGACTTCCTCATATGCCGCCACTACGACAACCTGATAGCCCCATCCATTCAGTGAATTCCAGTCGGTTCCCCGAGCTGTATGACTCCACATGCCCCCTTGACTGTGGGGGGGCACTACCTGCCCTGTTGCTCCTGTGCCACCTACCTAGGGAGCAACACCCCTCCCTCCCCACTTCTAAGCCAGAGAAGCATCGAACTTCTTTGGTTCCTCTCGCTCGCAAGGGATCCCTTGGGTCCCTCCCTTCACAGGCTTCCACATGTGGGAAGGATGTCACCTGGCAGTGACATAAGTGCCCACAAGCAGCTGGTCGTAGGGCTTCTCGATCCTCCTCTGTCCCATAGACTGAATCAATGAAGCCCTACCAGCCAGTGAAACCCAAGGAGGAGCGAGAAAAGTCCAAGAAGAAGGCCTCTAACACCAAGGAACTTCCGATGGCATTCACCCCACCCCAACCTACAATCTCTGCATCTGCGGACGAGGTAGAGATTCTGCATTCCACTGAGGACCTAGTCTCGCCGGACCCTCAGACACAATCGATGTCACTCGCAAAGGTACTCCATCGGTGGCAGCAGGTGACCCAGCAGCGTAATCTGCCTCCTCGTTCCCCTCACGCCTCTCTCGGCCATGGACAATGTCATGCTCCAATGGAACTGCAGCAGTTTTTTCCACCATCTTGCTGAGCTCTGACAATTTCTCAACCTCCACCATTTCCTCTGTATTGCTCTTCAGGAAACCTGGTTTCCAGCGATGTGAACCCCCGTCCTGCGTGGCTTTCGGGGTTATTATAAGAACTGGCCATCTTATGAAAGGGTATCTGGTGGTGTCTGCATCTACATCCTTCACCGTCTTTACAGCGAGTGTTGTCCCTCTACAAACACCTTTGGAGACTGTCATTGTTCAGTTGTGGACGCCTCAGGCTGTTACTGTCTTCTGTCTCTATCTTCCACTGGATGGTGATGTACCACAGCATGTCCTGGCTGCGCTTATAGCCCATTTGCCGCCACCTTCTCTGTTACTGGGCGACCTCAACGACCATAACCTTCTGTGGGGTAGATCAGTGGCAACAGGCCGAGGCAGCGTCGTTGAGCAAGTGCTGGCACAGCTCGACCTTTCTCTTTTAAATAATGGTGACTTTACACATTTCAGTGTGGTGATGGCATGTACTCAACCACTGACCTTTCGATCTCCAGTCCTAGCCTTTTACTGTTTGTCCAATGGAGTGTGCATGACGACTTGTGCGGTAGTGACCACTTCACGATCTGAAACTTCCTGGCAGATTAAAACTGTGTGCCCGACCGAGACTCGAACTCGGGGCCTTTGCCTTTCGCTGACAAGTGCTCTACCAACTGAGCTACCGAAGCACGACACAAGCCCGGTACTCACAGCTTTACTTCTGCCAGTACCTCGTCTCCTACCTTCCAAACTTTACAGAAGCTCTCCTGCGAACCTTGCAGAACTAGCACTCCTGAAAGAAAGGATACTGCGGAGACATGGCTTAGCCACAGCCTGGGGGATGTTTCCAGAATGAGAATTTCACTCTGCAGCGGAGTGTCCGCTGATATGAAACTTACTGGCAGATAAAAAGTTTGGAAGGTAGGAGACGAGGTACTGGCAGAAGTAAAGCTGTGAGTACCGGGCGTGAGTCGTGCTTCGGTAGCTCAGTTGGTAGAGCACTTGCCCGCGAAATGCAAAGGTCCCGAATTCGAGTCTTGGTCGGGCACACAGTTTTAATCTGCCAGGAAGTTTCATATCAGCGCATACTCCGCTGCAGAGTGAAAATCTCATTCTGGACTTCCCGATCTTTCTGTCACTGCCACAGCGTCACTCTTGTGGGCGCTCATGCAGATGGGCTATGAATAAGGCTGACAGGGACTTTTTCACCTCCATTGCTACTATTGATCCTCTTTCCAATGATCCCACTGATGCCGTGTTTCACTCGGTCACCACCGGCATCGTTACTGCCATAGAATCTGCCATTCCCTGTTCCTCTGGGTACGCTCGGCGGAGGACTGTGCCTTGGTGGTCACCCGAGATCGCTGAGGTTATTAGAGATCGCAGGCAGGCACTCCAGCGTCACAAGTGGCATCCCTCATTGGCACACCTCATCGCCTTTAAGCAGCTCTGTGCGCGAGCCCGCCGCCTCATTCGCAGACGCATACAGGAGTGCTGGAAAAGGTATGTCCCCACCATTGGCCTTCGTACCTCTCCATCGCAGGTTTGGGCCAAGATTAGGCGACTCTATGGCTATTGGACCCTGATCAGCGTACCTGCACTTTCACTGAATGGAGCAGTCTGTTCTGACTCCGACATGATTACAAACCACTTAGCACAGCAATTTGCTCAGACTTTTACTTCTGCAAATTACCCACAGGCCTTCCACTCCCTGAAAGAGCGGTTGGAATGTCGGAGCCTTTCATTTTACACGCACCACCCTGACTCATACAGTGCTCCATTCAGTGAGTGCTTGCCCTGATATGGTTCCCAGCCCAGATTGGATACACTGTCAGATGCTCAGACACCTCTCAGTGGAATGCCAGCGAATCCTCCTAGATCTTTTCAACTGCATCTGGGTTGAGGGTGAGTTCCCATCGCACTGGCGGGAAAGCATCGTAATCCTTGTGTTGAAACCTGGCAAGAACCCACTGGAGGTGGATAGTTGCCGCTCCATTAGCCTCACCAATCTTCTTTGCAAGGTGTACTCGAACGCAAGGTGTGCTGGAGGTTGAGTTAGCTGCTTGAGTCTCGGGTCCTGGCTCCATCTTAGGTTTCCATAAGGGCCACTCTGCAACTGATAATCTGATGACATGCTGAAGGGGTATGATACGACATGGCGACATCACATCCTCACCACACTTCATAGGTGGGGTCTTTGGGATCTGCTCCTCATTTTCATACAAAATTTTCTGTCACTTCATTCCTTCCGCGTCCAAGTTGCGGCCTCCCATAGTTCCTCCAGAATTCAGGAGAATAGTGTCTCGCAAGGATCCATCTTGAGTGTCGCTTCTTTTTAGTTCCAATTAATGGGCTTGATGCAGTGGTGAGAGCGTCTGTCTCAACTTCCTTGTATGCTGACTTCTGCCTATTCTATAGCTCCACCGGCGTTGCAGCTGCAGAGTGCTATTTGCAAGGCACAGTCTTGGGCTGTTGCGCATGGCTTCCAGTTTTCAACTGCCAAGACCTGCATTATACATTTCTGTCGGTGTCGCACTGTTCACCCTGAACCACGGCTTTATCTTGACAGCGAACCTCTTTCGGTGGTAGAGACGCATCGGTTTTTGGGATTGGTTTTTGATATCCGGTTGACTTGGCTCCCTCATATTCGGCAGCTTAAACAAACGTTCTGGCGGCATCTTAACGCTCTTCGTTGCTTGAGTCACACCAGCTGGGGTGCCGATCGTTCTACCCTTCTACGGCTGTACCAGGCGTTTATCCAGTCCCGTCTAGATTATGGGAGCCTGGCTTACAGTTTAGCATCAGCTTCCGCATTACGGTTGCTTGACCCCATCCTTCACTCGCCACTGGAGCTCTCCGCACAAGCCCTGTCACTGGCATAGTTGGGAGGCTGGTGTCTTTCCATTGTGGATCCGGCGCCAACAATTAATGGCCGCTTACACTGCCCACGTTTGTAGCTTGCCCCGGCATCCCAATTACCATCTGCTGTTCCCCAACTTGGTTGTCCATCAGCCACAGCAGCAGCCCTGATCACAGTTCGTGTCCAGGCTCTTCTCTCTGGGCTTGAGTTTTTCCCTCTCCCTCTTGTTTTCCGGGCCCATAAACGTCTACCCCCGTGGTGTGTGCCCCACCCATACCTTCGGCTCGATTTGGCACAGGGCCTGAAGAACTCAGTCCCTCCACCGCCGATTTCTTTCAATCCTTCCTGCGTTTCAAGGCTCTGACGCTGTCTATGCTGACGGTTTGATGGTTGCTGGTTGTGTCGGTTATGCTCTTACTCTAGGGGATCATTATGAACAACACTCATTGCCGGATGGCTCCAGTGTTTTCACTGCCGAGCTGGTCGTTGTCTCTCGCACCCTAGAGTATATCTGCTCCTGCTCAGGTGAGTCCTTCGTTACCTATAGTGACTCCCTGAGCGGTTTACGAGCTTTCGACCAGTGTTTCCCTCGCTCTCGTCTGGTGATGGCTATCCAGGAGTCCCTCCATACTCTTGCCCATTGCGGTCTCTCTGTCGTCTTTTTGTGGACCCCGGGTCATTTCGGCATCCTGGGAAATGAACATGTTGACACGCTGGCCAAACAGGTTGGCGACGCACCAGCCTTGGAGATTGCCCTTTCAGAGAGTGACCTCAGATCAGTTTTGCAGCAGAAGGTACTTTGCACCTGGGGTGAAGAATGGCGCACCTTGCCTTCGCCCAACAAACTTTGGGCCGTCAAGGAGGCTACTGGTGTGTAGCGCTATTCCCTACAAGCCTCCCGCAAGGACTCAGTTGTTCTCTGCCGGCTCAGCATTGGCCTCACCTGGCTGACGCACGGTCATCTCTTGCTCTGTGAGGACCCACCTCTGTGCCACTGTGGATCAGTGTTGACAGTGGTCCACATCCTGTTGGCCTGTCCGTTTTTAACTGCACTCACGCAGACGTTTATGCTGCCCGATACGCTCCCTGCACTTTTATCAGATGACGCTGCAATGACAGACCTAGTTTTCAGTTTTATTCGTGCACGGGGCTTTTATCGCTCGATCTAAGGGTTTGTGTCCTTTTTTGTGTTGAGTCTGGCCTTTGGCCTACGGTTTTAAGTTGTGGTTTTTAGTGTGTTTCTTGGTGGTTGGCTTTTCCTTTTTTGTTTCCATGCTCGACCAACCACTGTAAATCTCTATGTGCTTTTATTTCCTTGTTTTCTTGTTCTATGTCGTCCCTTGTTACCTCTTTTACTTGTTTTTACGCCTTGTGAGTTTTTATGGTCGTGGAACAAGGGACCGATGACCTTTGTAGTCTGGTCCCTTCGACCCCCACAAATCAACCAAGCAGGAATGCTGTTTTACCTATTACTAGTCTGCTTTTGTTGTTCTCCTTGCTCAGTCCATCACTGTTTATTTTACTGCCTAGGTAGAGTAATTCCAGGAATGCTTTTGCTTTCTTCCGATTTACTCTCAATCCATATTCTGTACTCATTAGTATGTTTATTCTGTTCAGCTGATCATGTAATTCTTCCTCACTCAGGATACCAACGTCATATAATTGATGTCCTTTCACCTTGAATTTTAATTCCACTCCTGAACCTTTCTTTTATTTCCATCATTGCTTCTTCGACGTACAGATTGAAAAGTAGGGCGAAAGGCTATATCTCTGACTTACACCCTTTTTAATCCGAGCACTTCGATCTTATTATTCCCTCTTGGTTCTTGTAAATATTGTGTATCGCCCGTTTCTCCCTATAGTTTAACCCTACTTTTCTCAGAATTTCGAACGTCTTGCACCATTTTACATTGTCGAACGCTTTTTCGAGGTCAACAAATCTTATGAACTCGTTTTGATTTTAGTTTAGTCCTGCGGCCATTATCAACCGCAACGTCAGAATTGCCTCTCTCGTGCTTTTACCTTTTGTAAAGCCAAACTGATCGTCATCTAGAACATCCTCAGTTTACTTTTTCATTCTTCTGTATATTATTCTTGTCAGCAAATTGGATGCCTGAGCTGTTAAGCTGATTGTGTGATAATTTTCGCACTTCTCAGCTCTTGCAGTCTTCGGAGTTGTGTGGATGATATTTTTCCGACAGTCAGATGTTTCCGACAGACAGATGGTATATCGCCAGACTCATATATTCTACACACCAACGTGAATAGTCATTTTGTTGCCACTTCCCCCAGTGATTTTAGAAATTCTGATGGAATTTTACCTATCCCTTCTGCCATATTTGATCTTAAGTCCTTCAAAACTTTCTTAAATTCTGCTTCTAATATTGGATCCACTATCTCTTCTAAATCGACTCCTGTTTCTTTTTCTATCGCATTAGACAAATCTTCCCCCTCATACAGGCTTTATTATTTCCATCTATCCGTTCTCTCCTCTGCATTTAATAGTGGAATTCCCATCGCACTCTCAATGTTACATCCCTTGATTTTAATGTCACCGAAGGCTGTTTTGACTTTCCTACATGCTGAGTCAGTACCTCCGACAATCATTTCTCTTTCGATTTCTTTACATTTTTCATGCAGCCATTTCTTGTTAGCTTCCCTGCACCTCCTATTTATTTCATTCCTAAGCGACATGTATTTCTGTATTCCTTAGTTCCCTAAAACATTTCTGTACTTACTCCTTATGTCGGTCAACTAAAGTATATCTTCTGTTATCCATGGTCTTATCGCAGCTACCTTCTTTGTACCTACATTTTTCTTTCCAACATCTGTGATGCCCATTCCTCTTCAACTGTACTGCCTACTGAGCTATTCCTTATTGCTGTATCTATAGCCTTAGATAACTTCAAGCGTATCTCGTCATTCCTTAATTCTTCCGTATCCCACTTCTTTGCGTATTGATTCTTCCTGATTAATGTCTTAAGCTTCAGTCGACTCTTCATCGCTACTATATTGTGATCTGAGTCTATATCTGCTCCTGAGTATGCCTTAAAATCCAGTATCCCATTTCGGTATTTCGGTCTGATCATGTTGTAATCTAACTGAAATCTTCCTGAATCACCCGGTCATTTCCAAGTAAACCATCTCCTCTTGTGATTCTCGAACAGACTGTTCGCTATTATTAGCTGAAATTTATTACAGAAAATTAGCCTTTCTCCTCGCTCATTCCTTGTACCAAGTCCATATACTCCTGTAACCTTTTCTTCTACTTCTTCTCCTACAACTGCATTCCAGTCCCCCATGACTATTAGATTTTCATCTCCCTTGACATATTGCATTACCCTTTCTATTTCTTTATATACTTTCTATGTCACTTCATCATCAGCTTGCGACAGTAGTACGGATACCTGAATTATAGGAATTATAGTTGTCGGTGTTCGTTTACTGTTCACTCCGATAAGAAAAACCCTATAACTAAACTGTCCACAGTAACACACTCCCATGATACCATTTTATAGTGCTGTTGATATTATCCTATATTCATCTGACCAGAAATCCTTGTCTTCCTTCCATTTCACTCCATTGAGCCCTGACATATCTAGATTAAAACTGTGCGCCGGACCGAGACTCTGGAGCTTTGCCTTTCGTGGGCAAGTGCTCTCGGTCGGTAGAGCACTTGCCCGCGAAAGGCAAAGGTCCCGGGTTCGAGTCATGGTCCGGCACACAGTTTTAATCTGCCAGGAAGTTTCATATCAGCGTACACTCCGCTGCAGAGTGAAAATCTCATTCTGACATATCTAGATTGACCTTAGTATTTTCAGATTTTCTAGTTTCCATACCACGTTCAAGCTTCTGAGATTCTACGCCCCGACTCGTAGAACGTTATCCTTTCGTTGATTATTCAATCTCTTTCTGATGGTCACCTCCCCCTTGGTAGTCCCCTCCCAGAGATCCGAATGGGGGGGGGGGGGGGGGAATCTTTTGCTAATAACACATTTTCAGTTACTGGGCACATGTCCTGATGATGCACGTTATGTGTCTTTAATTGAGTGGTTTCCATTGCCTTCTGCATTCTCGTGCCGTTGATCATTGCTGATTCTCCCACCTTTAGGGGCAGTTCCTACCCCTAGGACAAGAGAGTGCCCTGAACCTCTATCCGCTCCTCCGCCCTCTTTGACAAGGCCGTTGTCAGAATGAGGCTGACTTCTTATGCCGGAAGTCTTCGACCGCCAGTGCTGATTAGTAATCAAAATTTAAGCCGTGACAGGTTTCTTTTTTTTTTTTGTAACCATATATATTTATTTAAATATTTTAACAACGATACATTTTAAAAAAAGACATTTTATTCTATTAATCTATTATCCTAGTGATGGTTAATATTATTGTCATTTTATATGTTTTCGTTTTTATATTTTACTATTTCGTTTTTCTCTTATTGTTTGTTCCTTAAACCCTTTTACATGGCCATTTTTTTTTTTTTTTTTTTTTTTTTTTTTTTTTTTTTTTTTTTTTTTTTTTTTTGAGGGGGGTAGACATTGCAGGACAGGCATAACAGTTTATATTTGGCATCGTTGCATTGATTTGAGTTTATGTTTCTGTATGTGATGCACTTGTGATGACACAGGCACATTGTGTATTCTGGTTTGATCTCTTCCTCTAGTTACACTGTTTAGTGGGACAGTATGAAGGAACGTCACCATGATAGGTGGAGCCGAAGTGGAAGAAACTTTTTTTTTTTTTTTTTTTTTTTTTTTTTTTTACATATACTACAGAATATACCTAATTGAAGAAGAGAGAAAATTTTGTCATATTACATAAGAGAATCAGAAAGGATAGTGTGAGTAATCAATAGAATTTTATAGGCACAAAGTAAAGGAAATCAAAATATCTAATAAGATGAGTAGTTGGCACTTTCCACTAGGGAGCACTTTGTGTCACTGATTCCACTAGGAAGAAGCACTTTATACTACTATACTTCACTATTTGATGCGAGAATAGAAAGCTCTTTATCTTTTGTGTTGCACTTGTTCACTATCACTCCACACGTTATTCTTGTGGTGAGTGTGGTGAGGTGGCTGGTGGCGGTGCTGAGGGTCACAGGCTGGGGAGGACTCTGGCGATTGCTGTCTGCAGTGGAATCTGCAGGAAGTTTTTGAAGTTCTCGTGGTATCGCCTGTGCTGCTGGGCCGTCTTGTTCTCCTCCCAGAGGTCCATCAGGAAGGCCAGCCGGTCGGTTTGCCTCCGCGCTACGATGGCGTGTGCCGTCATGGCGAGGATCCAGAGAGTCGCCAGTCGCTTGGTTCGTGGAAATGGGTTGCAGTCTGGGGCGGTGATTGCTTCCACTGTGATGCTTCCCGGCGCTGTTCTGTTGATGTGGGCCACCATCTGCTGGCACGCTTCCCAGATGTTGATGGCATTCCCGCACGTGAATCGGTGCTGGAGGGTGTCGGTCATGCCACATACGTCACACTTGTCACTTGCGACGAGTTTTATCTCCGCCAGTCTTTGGTTGGTTGGTACCGTTCTGTTAATTATTTTGTACCATGTCTCCTTCGCATGTTTAGGTAACACGTTTTCTGAGACGTTCCCCCATATTTGTTTCCAATTGTATTGCGGGAGTTTTTGTTCAATTTTGTTTTTTTCCGGCTTCCCCCTGAGGGCCCAGTATATTCTCTTGGCTGTTCTGTGGCTGGGGTTCGCCACGGTGTCCATAACGTAACTTTTGTTGGCGTAGTGCAGCCTGACGTGTCGCATTCTGCAGGGAATGTGTCTCGTGTCGACCGGCGCTTCTTGTGATGCGGGCTTGTATCTTCCAATTATCTTGGCTGTGACGCTGTCAGGGTTTTTGTCCTGGATGGCGAGCGTTCGTTTCAGTAGAAGGGCTGCACATTTGGTCTTTATATCAACTAGACCTAGTCCCCCTTCTTTTGTTGGCAGCGACCACGTTGCTTGCGCCACTTTGAATGTATTTCGACGCCACAACAGGTAGTACACTGCGCTCGTTAGTGCTCGCGCAGTTTCTGTCGGGATGCTTAAGATTTGCGCCAGGTGCCAAGCTTTCGACAGGATCGTCGTGTTTATCAGTTCTGTTTTCTGGTGGATTGTTAGCTTCCGGTTCGCGTGCTGTCTGGAGAGACCTCTTATGGTGTGTAGCACGTCCCTCCAGTTGTATGCGGGCATTCTAAGTGGACAAGACTGTATATATATCCCAAGAACTTTATGGCTTTCTGCTATTTTATACCATTGGCTGTCTGGTTTGAGTCGTTGATTCCCTATCGGCAGTAGCACTGTTTTTCTGGGGTTGGTTTGGGCGCCTGACGCTTTTTGGAATGTATTCATGATGGTTTCTACTCTCCCAATATCTTCCTGGTCTTCAATAAAGATGCCTAGGTCGTCAGCGTAGGCTATACATGCTACTGCTTTGCCTCCTACGGAGAAGCCTCTGATGTCGTTTGTGAGTTTCCGCAGGAGTGGGTCCAGTGCTATAGCGAATAGAGCCATTGACAATGGACAGCCTTACCTCACGGATCTGTCCAGTTTTATCAGTTTTGTTTCCCAACTGTTGATTATTACTGTCGATCTTGCAGTACTTAGTATCTTATGGATGATTGCGATGAATTTTTGCCCAAACCCGAGTCTATTTAGTGTGTCTACGAGATATTTGTGGTCGATCCTGTCGAAGGCTTTGTTGAAGTCCACCGAAATTATGGCACCTGCGCTTCTGGTGGTGGCTGCCTGTGCTATTATGTCCCTGTAAGTGCATGTGGCGTCAAATATACTTTTCCCTGGTACCGCACATGTTTGCCACGGACTGATGACTTTCCTCATCGCCGATTTCAGGTTGTTTGCGATGCATTTCGCTATTATTTTATAGTCGGCGTTGAGGAGCGTAATCGGACGAAACTCTTCAATGCGGCGGGCACCCGGTATCGAGAATGTTTTAATTACCAATCAAAGCCGCTACCCCTAGACTATGGGTGCTACATACATAAAAACGAAAGCTTTAATGTGTGGTAGAATAGTAACAACCCCCCCCCCCTCTCTCTCTCTCTCTCTCTCTCTCTCTCTCTCTCTCTCTCTCTCACACACACACACACACACACACACACACACACACACACACACACACACACACACACACACACGTCCGCACCTCTGTCGTGCTCAGCCAGCCCACTGCTCCCCTTCTCCAGCCGTCGGTGGCGTGGGGATGGTCAGACAGGTCAGCGCATTCTTTGTACACGTCAGAGGATGAGCAAATCTGCTTCTTCCAGTTGCCGACTCTTCGTAGCCACCGCTGCAGTCAGCCAGGGTGCACTGCGAAACAATTAACTCCAGATTGGACGTACACAATAGTTCCAAGCAATTCCACCCGGACATAGACCAAAACAGTTTAGAAAACGCACTTTACCCAATCCGAAGCAGCGATGTTGTTGACCATAAACTTGGAATTTCTCACGCGATATGTAGATTCTTCCCCTTTATAGGACTTATTTTCGCAGAAAGAAGAAATCACATCGTACAAGCGTTTTCACATCGCTAAAGTATCCTTTATTGTGGAAATCCTGTGCAGCACTATGGCATAGGCTATATTTTATTAATTTTTTTATTTTACCTGATCAGGTTAGAGCCATCAGGCCCTCTGTTACATCGGACCAGTGTTCCACACATGCAGCATTTCACACATCAGAGTTACATCATGACAATAGTTTAAATAAGAAAATTACTCTAGTGACAATATGAATAAAGAGTAAAGACTAAGACCTAATAAAAGTAAATGCTAGCAGTATTTTGCCGGCCGAAGTGGCCGCGCGGTTCTGGCGCTGCAGTCTGGAACCGCGAGACCGCTACGGTCGCAGGTTCGAATCCTGCCTCGGGCATGGATGTGTGTGATGTCCTTAGGTTAGTTAGGTTTAAGTAGTTCTAAGTTCTAGGGGAGTAATGACCTCAGGAGTTCAGTCCCATAGTGCTCAGAGCCTAGCAATATTTTTACAACAGATGCTATACATACAAATTATGAAAAAAGCAATAATAATAACAGTAAAAAATCAAATAATAATGATAAACATGAGAAAAATAGGCAATCGTAATGAAGATTTGTGCAGATGTACATTAATCTCTTAGTTTGTATAGTAGATGTTTACTAGTATAGCGAGTTTTGGGGAAGGGAGATTTAAGGAGGGGGAAAGAGGGAAGTAATGAGGTGAAGTGCATTCATGTACAGACGAAGGCATTACTGTTGCTTAAGTAGATATGTCATTAACTGTTTTTTGAACCTGGACATGTTTTTAAGTTCTCTAACATAACGAGGGAGGTTATTCCAGAGTCGGGTTCCCGCTACTGTAAAGGACTTGGAGAAGGTGACTGAGCGATGCAGTGGAACAGAGAGGATTTTATTTTGGTGGGAACGTGTGTTTCTGTCATGTTGTTCCGACATAAGCTTTAAGGACGAGGAGAGATATGAGGGACAGTGTACATTTATAAGGCAGTAGATGAGACAGAGTGTATGGAAATCTCTGCGTTTGTCTGCACGCAGCCAGGACAGTTTTGCATATGCTGGTGAAATGTCATCAAAAAGTAGAACGTCACAGATATATCGGACGCAGACATTCACGACCAGTTCAAAACGCGCGAGTTTTCCTGAGAGAGGCCTTGAAGGATAATATCGCTATAGTCAATGATTGGGAATATAAGCGTTTGTCCTAATTTCTTTTTCAGATCGAAAGGGAAGAGTTTTTAGATTTTTGTAGGACATGAAGGGATGCTGATACTTTTTTGCACACTGCAGTTACGTGCTCTGTCCAACTTAGATTTTCATTTATTATTACTCCCAAACTCTTTGCTGAGGGAGAGAAGTTAATATTTGTTCCATTTAGGATAAGAGATGGTACGGATTCGCGATGTTTTGGGCTAATGAGCTTAGAGTGACCAACAAGTACCGCTTGGGATTTAGGTGGGTTTAGTTTTAGTCCTATGTCCTGTGCCCATTTTGATAGTGGATCGAAGTCAGTATTGAAATTTTCAATAGCTTTCTTAAGATTGCTTGATTTCGCACTCAGATATAACTGAAGGTCATCAGCATACATATGATATTTGCAATAGGTCAGAACCGATGACACACCATTGACATACAGAGAGAAGAGTATAGAACATAATACTGAGCGTTGGGGAATTCCTGACACTACCTGCCGCCATTGTGATTTTATATTCCCGGACAGGACGCGTTGCTGACGAGACGTCATGTATGAGCGAAACCGTTGCACTGCACTTGGTGAGAAATGTAGACCGCTAAGTTTGGCTAGTAAGATGTCGAAGTCGACAGTATCAAATGCTTTGCTGAAATCTAAGAAGCAAATGATGGTCACTTCTTGTCTGTCCATGGCAAGTTTCAGGTCATCTGTCACCTTTATCAGTGCGGATGTTGTGCCTCGATGTTTTCTCATTAGGTAGAAAAATATATTTTCTTATGGGTCACATCCTGCGTCACAGGACTAGAATATTAAACTCATTTTTGGCTCATGATGGAGTGCTAAGATCCACCAGTGTCACAGGACGCCCCATCACTTTCAGACTCTGTTTTACGGTAACAGCACAGGGAAGCTTTAAATATAAGGTCTATACTATGTGTCACTTTATAAATTCGGTAATTCATCTGGTTTAATACGATGCTCCTCTCTCTCTCTCTCTCTCTCTCTCTCTCTCTCTCTCTCTCTCTCTCTCTCTCTCTCTCTCTGTATAGGTGAGATGCAAATATCTTTAAAAGACATTGCCGCAACAAAAAGAAACGGCAAGCCGAGAATCATGTCCGTGATGCCCTAGCCACCGCCTCCACCTGCCAGGTGGCATGCCACTGGTATTAAATTGATAGGCCAATTAATCAAACTGATCGTAAGAGACGCTTTGGACGGCGAGTACTCTTTCGTATTCAGTAGTCGCATTGCACTCGTCAGGTAATTCAAATGGGCGTCCCTGGAGGGAAGGCGATGAGCTTTTCGAGGAACACTACTGAGAACCGACATTTGTAGCTGACCACAGAAGGATTCTACCGCCGGCAACATACATTCCACGTTAGGAAATACTAAAAACACCATCACAATGAAATACTACTGTCACCCTGAATAAAAAAAAACTGTCTTGGTTCTACAGGCACACACAAAACTGAGCAAAGGTCGGAGAGCACTGTATCTACCATCTTCTGCACTCCTTGGCGAAACATGTCGAGCTGAGGTAATGCAACCAGACCATCTTTCCTGACCACTCTGTGGAAACGGAGACATTTTGTCGTACTCCATCAACAGTGTGCGATGTGTAAGGCCAGCACCAAGGCGTAGCTTTCTCCTGCAACACAAGACAGTATAAGAGGCAGTACAGGAACTGAAAGAAGGGTGAGGATTTTGCTACTGTATTGCTGTGCGCCTCCAAACTACATACAGGGACTACACTCCAAAGGCGATCTGCATACCTCAGGGTGCATTCACGTCTGACACCCAAACATTCTCCCTGTCGCCGTTATTTTGTTCCATACAACAGAGAAAAACTACTAGCTCGATAAGATCCATCCATCCACGGGTACACTATTGATTACTGCATAATGACTGACTGATATCACTTATCTGAATGGAGAAAGTGTCTTGGTGGAGGCGGTGGCTATCACTGGGATAGTGATCAGATACATGACCATAATACGAGTAATCAGTCGAAACAGCACACCGAGGCATCTGCTATCCTGGCATTGTGAAATACACTCCTGGAAATGGAAAAAAGAACACATTGACACCGGTGTGTCAGACCCACCATACTTGCTCCGGACACTGCGAGAGGGCTGTACAAGCAATGATCACACGCACGGCACAGCGGACACACCAGGAACCGCAGTGTTGGCCGTCGAATGGCGCTAGCTGCGCAGCATTTGTGCACCGCCGCCGTCAGTGTCAGCCAGTTTGCCGTGGCATACGGAGCTCCATCGCAGTCTTTAACACTGGTAGCATGCCGCGACAGCGTGGACGTGAACCGTATGTGCAGTTGACGGACTTTGAGCGAGGGCGTATAGTGGGCATGCGGGAGGCCGGGTGGACGTACCGCCGAATTGCTCAACACGTGGGGCGTGAGGTCTCCACAGTACATCGATGTTGTCGCCAGTGGTCGGCGGAAGGTGCACGTGCCCGTCGACCTGGGACCGGACCGCAGCGACGCACGGATGCACGCCAAGACCGTAGGATCCTACGCAGTGCCGTAGGGGACCGCACCGCCACTTCCCAGCAAATTAGGGACACTGTTGCTCCTGGGGTATCGGCGAGGACCATTCGCAACCGTCTCCATGAAGCTGGGCTACGGTCCCGCACACCGTTAGGCCGTCTTCCGCTCACGCCCCAACATCGTGCAGCCCGCCTCCAGTGGTGTCGCGACAGGCGTGAATGGAGGGACGAATGGAGACGTGTCGTCTTCAGCGATGAGAGTCGCTTCTGCCTTGGTGCCAATGATGGTCGTATGCGTGTTTGGCGCCGTGCAGGTGAGCGCCACAATCAGGACTGCATACGACCGAGGCACACAGGGCCAACACCCGGCATCATGGTGTGGGGAGCGATCTCCCACACTGGCCGTACACCACTGGTGATCGTCGAGGGGACACTGAATAGTGCACGGTACATCCAAACCGTCATCGAACCCATCGTTCTACCATTCCTAGACCGGCAAGGGAACTTGCTGTTCCAACAGGACAATGCACGTCCGCATGTATCCCGTGCCACCCAACGTGCTCTAGAAGGTGTAAGTCAACTACCCTGGCCAGCAAGATCTCCGGATCTGTCCCCCATTGAGCATGTTTGGGACTGGATGAAGCGTCGTCTCACGCGGTCTGCACGTCCAGCACGAACGCTGGTCCAACTGAGGCGCCAGGTGGAAATGGCATGGCAAGCCGTTCCACAGGACTACATCCAGCATCTCTACGATCGTCTCCATGGGAGAATAGCAGCCTGCATTGCTGCGAAAGGTGGATATACACTGTGCTAGTGCCGACATTGTGCATGCTCTGTTGCCTGTGTCTATGTGCCTGTGGTTCTGTCAGTGTGATCATGTGATGTATCTGACCCCAGGAATGTGTCAATAAAGTTTCCCTTTCCTGGGACAATGAATTCACGGTGTTCTTATTTCAATTTCCAGGAGTGTATGTATGTGAAGTATGTGGTTGAATGGAGAAACTCTATTCCAAATTGCAGACAGCATTTCTACCAGATGTCGTAACGCTATTAGCAACTCTTGTGTGTGCCTGTAGAACCAAAATATCTTTTTATACAGGGTGGCAGTAATGTACTCATTGCGATCATGTTCTTAAGTACGAAAGGTTCCCTCTACTACTTCAGTTTAACACTACGCGCAATGGATTTATTTGCGGGACCTTTGCATAAATGCCCATATTTGAAAGCTATGTCAATTCTGCTTGGCCCAATGATTGACATTCAAACACATAGTAAAATTTTTAAATAAAATTTCTTTTTTTAACAGAAAATAAAATAATGAAAGGTTTTTCTACTCTTACAGAAAGCATGTTCTGACTCAAATTTGAATTTTATATAACAAATCGTTTATTCATTTGAGATAATTATAAGAACAAAAAAATTCCCTTCTTTAAACAAATCTTATCGCATCTGATCTTCACACAGCATTAAATTTGCATGAAATTCCACAATGTAAATTAAATGCATCTGAATTTTTTATTAACAATGTAAAATTTAACGCATTTGGCTTTGTATTTAAATTTATCGTTAATGCATCTCACTTTTTTACTAAAACTATAGTCTCCTACAGAGTGGTATGTCTTATTACCACAGATGCCCACTTTTGGACTGGAAGGAAAGATATTCCACAACTGTATCTTTTAATCGACATGCACACACAATTACTGCACTAACATATGCACAGGAGAAATTTAAGGATCGATCCGTTAGCTGTGGTGTCACCTCCAGACACCACACTTGCTAGGCGGTAGCCTTTAAATCGGCCGCGGTCCGTTAGTATACGTCGGACCTGCGTGTCGCCACAACATTAGCAGTTCCGATATTCACCGAAAACCAAAATTATCACATACAAATTCTGCGCCTATTTGATCATTCAGTTTAATAGCCACTGCTGCGTACCCCCGACACAACTTCACCCATTGAAATATGAAAACCCTTCTAAAATTACACATACAAAATACACACACTCAAGTTGAATTACTTACTTTGTTGCAGCCTAAAATCATAGCTACGTTATCAGTTTACCAGTCTCCTTCGCCGCTTTGCAATATTAATTTTTCAGAAAATTTCCCCACGTGACTATACATTCCAATAAACATGAATAAGCAAGCATAATCTTCACTTGGTTTGCTAAAATTCGACGCACGCCTTCACACAAGACAGCCCGTATCCTTAGCAAATGATCCATGTTACTAAATATTTGAAGATTGCAGATATGTAAGAAAATTGAAAAATTGTAACAGTACTTAATTCGACACGCATATTTCAGGTAATAGCACACTTCCTACTTACATGCTATAGGTCACTACCACTCGTGCATCGTCTAGTTACAAAATTCCTGATCAGCCCCTCGTGGTGAGTGCCAGGTGTAAAACTAAATACATTGCCACACGCAGTTAAATATTTAATTTTTCCTAATGAAATTGCTTGCTCAAGAAATTAAATTATTCACCGCGAAATTGTTATAAAACCCCAAAATTGCGAATTACTATCACAAAGCAAAGCAACGCAACATTTCTACATCGCCTACTATTGCACATTACCTGCCTACATAAATTTCGTTCCCCCAAAATATTAATATTACTTTACGTCTAGCTGCAAAAAGAGGGCTGTCGACCCAGTGTGAAACCATTAATCATAAATATAGCACATTTCCCACACTCAAATCGAACATCGCCGGACCCACCTCAGAAAAGCTTCCTCTCTCGCTCAAGCCTTCAGCAGCAGTCCCCGACTCGGACCCACGCTACCATTCTGCGTTCTGCTCGCCTGACCGTTCAAGGTGGGGGCGGCCACAATTTCCCCAGTTTAAAGTTGTCGGTCAAACCTCGCTTCTACCCAATGGTACTGATCCCGCGCTTTGCCTCCCAAAGACTGAAACGTAAGTTGTGCAGACTGTCCAACCTTCCTACACCTCGCTACAGTCAAAGGCTGAAGTTTCAGAGCTCCCATAATCGCTGCCTATCGACTAGTTGTTCCCTATCGTATACCCACAATCGCTAATGAGATCTTTATTCTCTCCCTAAACATTTTTCCTGCAATTATTTTCATACATTCATTTCGTTCTCCCTCCTGCTGTGGCCTCAGTAGGATAAGGAAATACGGAAACAGTGGGCATTCTTAACTCATTCAATCAATAAACAGTTAGATTCCTCTGGTGATCCTTTTATAACTTGTTGGTTTGCAGACACCGTCGGTAAGTCTGTGCTAAGTAAATTAAATTACATTATTACTATCAAAAAAACATATTATTAGATCAAACTCGTGTTCTCAGAAAAACACGACGATCAGTTGCATTAAATATTGTTACAGTATTAGAAATATAAGTGAGAATTGTCATTGCCGAAGACAATCGCCACCTCTCACTAATAGTGCGGTGCTTACGGGAAATGTATGTTTCCAGTGATAGAATCGTCTTGTGTTCTGCTTCAAGTGACGGTTCTCAGTTGTGTTCCTCGAAAAGAATGTAGTGTTCTCTCCAGGGATGCCCATTTGAACTCGCCATAAAAAGTGGCTCTGGTGAACAATTTAATTAATTAGCCAATCCATCTCATACTAATCACATGTAACCTGGTGGGTGGAGGCGATAACTAGAGCATCACAGATATGATTCTTCACTTATCGTTCCTTTTCGTTATGGCGATATCATTCAACGATATTGGAATCTCTCACCTACACACGGAGAGAGGATCATCGTAATAAAATCAGACGTATTACCGAATTTATAAACTCATGTGTTGTATAAACCTTACATTTACAAATTCCCTATACTGTTACCTTAAGAAAGGGTTCCAAAGTGAGGAGACATTGGTAGATCTTAGCACTCCATCATGAGCCAAAAATGAGTTTAATACACTACTGGTCATTAAAATTGCTACACCAAGAAGAATTGCATATGATAAATGGGTATTCATTGGACAAACAGATTATACTAGAACTGACATGTGACTACATTTTCACGCAATTTGGGTTCATAGATCCTGATAAATCAGTACCCAGAACAACCACCGCCTGGACAATGAGACAAACAGAGCTTGGATGGCGTGTACAGGTACAGCTGCCCATGCAGTTTCAACACGATACCACAGTTCATCAAAAGTAGTGACTGGCGTATTGTGACGAGCCAGTTGCTCGGCCACCATTGACCAGACGTTTTCAATTGGTGAGAGATCTGGAGAATGTGCTGGCCAGGGCAGCAGTCGAACATTTTCTGTATCCAGAAAGGCCCGTACAGGACCTGCAACATACGTTCGTGCATTATCCTGCTGGAACGTAGGGTTTCGCAGGGGTCGAATGAAGGGTAGAGCCACGGGTCGTAACACACATGAAATGTAACGTACACTGTTCAAAGTGCCGTCAACGCCAACAAGAGGTGACCGAGACGTGTAACCAATGGCACCCCATACCATCACGCTGGGTGATACGCCAGTATGGCGATGACGAATACACACTTCCAATGTGCGTTCACCGCGATGTCGCCAAACACGGATGCGACCATCATGATTCTGTAAACAGAACCTGGATTCATCTGAAAATATGATGTTTTGCCATTCGAGCACCCAGGTTCGTTGTTGAGTACACCATCGCAGGCGCTCCTGTCTGTGATGCAGCGTCAAGGGTAACCGCAGCCATGGTCTCCGAGCTGATAGTCCATGCTGCTGCAAACGTCGTCGAACTTTTCGTGCAGATGGTCGTTGTCTTGCAAACGTCCCCATCTGTGGACTCAGGGATCGAGACGTGGCTGCAAGATCCGTTAGAGCCATGCGGATAAGATGCCTGTCATCTCGACTGCTAGTGATACGAGGCTGTTGGGATCCAGCATGGCGTTCCGTATTACCCTCCTGAACCCACCGATTCCATATTCTGCTAACAGTCATTGGATCTGAACCAATGCGAGCAGCAGTGTCGCGATACGATAAACCGCAATCGCGATAGGCTACAATCCGACCTTTACCAAAGTCGGAAACGTGATGGTACGCATTTCTCCTCCTTACACGAGGCATCGCACCAACAAGGAAACGCCGGTCAATTGCTGTTTGTGTGTGAGAAATCGGTCGGAAACGTTCCTCATGTCAGCACGTTGTAGGTGTCGCCACCGGCGCCAACCTTGTGTGAATGCTCTGAAAAGCTAATCATTTGCATATCACAGCATCTGCTTCCTGTCGGTTAAATTTCGCGTCTACAGCACGTCATCTTCGTGGTGTAGCAAATTTAATGGCCAGTAGTGTAATTGATTGTAAGTAAATTAATTGCTGTTTATCTCCATACAACTACGTTGTCTTAAAATTCTGAATCAGAGGCTCAGGCGGTTCTGTGAGCGTGTAGGCTGCAGATTCCTTGACTTGCGTCATCGGGTGGTGGGTTTCCGGGTTCCACTTAATAGGTCAGGAGACCACTACACACAGGAGGCGGCTACTCGGGTAGCGGGGGCTGTGTGGAAGGGACTGGGCGGTGTTCTAGGTTAGAGGGTCTCAGGACCGTCCGTCTAAATGTGGGCAGGTAAAACAGAGTAAGGTAGTTGCAGAAACGATTGGTATTGTTGTTGGAAATTGTCGGAGCTGTGTTAGGCAATAATCAGAGCTCCAAGCTCTAATAGAAAGCACTGAAGCTCAAATATTTGTAGACACAGAGAGCTGGCTAAAGCCGGAAATAAGTTCAGCCGAAATTTTTTCAAACCATCTAACAGTGCACAGAAAGGATAGATTAAATACAGTTGGTGGTGGAGTATTTATTGCTGTCAGAGGTAATTTGCCGTGTAGCGAAATTGAAGTAGGTAGTTCACTTGCAATAGTATAGGTAGTGGTTAACCTGACAATCGGACTAAACTATTAATTGGATCGTTTTACCGACCCCCCGACTCAGAAGATATAGTTGTTGAACAGTTCAAAGAAAACTTGAGTCTCATTTCAAATAAGTAGCCCGCTCAAACAATTGTAATCGATGGTAACTTCCATCTACTCTCGATATGCTGGAAAAATTACACGTTTAAAGCTGGCGGCAGGCATAAAACCTCATTCGAAATTGTACTGAATACTTTCTGAGAAAATTAGCGCACTCATGAGCGCACTCGAAGCGTAAATGGTTGCGAAATCATACTTGAACTTTTAGCAACAAATAATCCTGGACAAATAGTGACGAATACAGGGATTAGCGACCACAAGGCAGTTTCTGCTAATCTGAATACCGTAAGACCTACAACTATCAAAAAGAAACGCAAAGTATATCTATTTAAAAAAAGCTAATAAAAATAGTCTTCACGTCTTTTTAAGAGTCTTCACTCCTTCCGATCTGATCATGTAAGTGTAGAAAAGTTGTTGAATGTTTCCAAAGAGACAGTATCGACAGCAATTTTTATATATATATACCACATAAATTAATAAGTGATGGTACTGATCCCCCATGGTACACAAAACAGGTCATTGCGTTGCTGCAGCAGCAACGAAAAAAGCATGCCAAATTTAAAAGAGCGCAAAATCCCCGAGATTGGGAAAGTTTTTCAGAAGTTCGGAATATAGCGCGTACTTCAATGCGAGATGTTTTTAATAATTTCCACAACGAAATTTTGTCTCGAAATCTGGCAGAAAACCCAAAGAGATTCTGGTCATAGATAAAGCACACCAGTGGCAATACGCGATCAGTACCTTCACTGCGCGCTAACAACGGTGAAGTCATTGATGACAGTGCCACGAAAGTAGAGTTATTAAAAACAGTTTTCCGAAACTACTTCACCAAAGAAGATGAATTAAATATTCTTGAATTCCAATCAAGAACAACTGTCAAGATGAGGAACGTAGAAGCAGATATCCTCGGTGTAACGAAGCAGCTTAAATCACTTAATAAAGTCAAGGCCTCCGGTCCAGATTGTATGCCAGTCAGGTTCCTCCCAGAGTATGCTGATAAAATAGCTCCATATTTAGCAATTACATACAACCACTCGCTCACAGAAAGACCGGAAAATTGCTCAAGTCACACCAATACGCAAAAAGGGAAGTAGGAGTAATCCGCTTAATTACAGGCCTATATCACTAACGTCGATTTGCAGTACGGTTTTGGAACATACACTGTATTTGAACACGATTTATTGACACATAGTCAGCACTGATTCAGAAAATATCGTTCTTGTGAAACACAACTAGCTCTTTATACTCATGAAGTAATAAGTGCTATCGACAGGGGATGTCAAATTGATTCCATATTTTTAGATTTCCAGAAGGCTTTCGACACCGTTCCTCACAAGCGTCTTCTAACCAAACTGCGTGCGTATGCAGTATCGCCTCAGTTGTGCGACTGGATTCGTGATTTCCTATGAGAAAGGTCACAGTTCATAGTAATAGACCGAAAATCATCGAATGAAACAGAATTAATATCCGGCGTTCCCCAAGGAAGTGTTATAGGCCCTCTTATTGTTTCTGATCTATATTAACGACATAGGAGCCCTCTTAGATTGTTTGCAGATGATGCTGTCATTTACCGCCGTGTAAAGTCATCAGATGATCAAAATGACTTGCAAAATGATTTGGATAAGACATTGTATGGTGCGAAAAGTGTCATTTGACCCTGAATAAAGAAAAGTGTGAAGTTATTCACATGAGTACTTAAAGAAATCAGCTAAATTTCGATTACGCGATAAGTCACACAAAACTGAAGGCTGTACCTTCAAGAAAATACTTAGGGATTACAGTTACAAATAACCTAAACTGGAACGATCACATAGATAATATTGTAGGTAGAGCAAACCAAAGACTGCGATTCATTGGCAGAACACTTAGAAGGTGCAACACGTCTACTAAAGAGACTGCTTACACTACGCTTGTCCACTCTGTTCTGGAGTATTGCTGTGCGGTGTGGGATCCGCATCAGGTGGGACTGACGGATGACATCGAAAAAGTACAAGGAAGGGCAGCTCGTTTTGTATTATCGCGAGATAGGGGAGATAGTGTCACAGACATGATACGTGAATTGGAGTGGAGACAATCCGATGAAGCTCTGTACAGATGGGCCGGCCGCAGTGCCCGAGCAATTCTAGGCGCTTCAGTCTGGAACCGCGCGACCGCTACGGTCGCAGGTTCAAATCTTGCCTGAGGCATGGATGTGTGTGATGTCCTTAGGTTAGTTAGGTTTAAGTAGTTCTAAGTTATGTGGCACTGATGACCTCAGTCGTTACGTCCCATAGTGCTCAGAGCCATTTGAGCCATTTTTTTTTTCTGTAGAGATGTGTCGCGCAATGTCTCTAGTGTGCTCGTAAACAACATCTCATGTCCCTCATCCTTGTTCTGAGCGCTTAAAGACGTTTAGAACATAGTGTCTCCCGTCAAAGCATTGGCGCCTGATGAGAGATTTCGTCTGAATTCGTGCAGCCCCACACACCGCTCCTGCAGCGTTTTCGATACGAAGCGTTGAACCAACTGCCTATGAAGACAAGATTTTGCCACAGACAACAGCCTGTAGTCCAGCGCGGAAAATTGTGGGAAAGCACATGAAGCTACCTTCCGCGATGGAGGTGCTGAGAAGTTGGTACAACGCTACGACAAATGTCTAAGTCGGAGTGGCGAATATGTAGAGAAGTACCTGGAGGGTATAGCTTAGTATTGCAAAACAGCAAAAAAGGTTATGTTTTCCACTATGGTTTCCATTTGGCGACAGATCCTTCCTTACTTTCCAAATAGGCCTCGTATTTTGCTAGTCTCCTGGGCACACGCTGCCTAGATGTGCAACGTGCTCCTAATTACAAAAGCTGTTCTTCCAATGCCATTTTAGCGCTCGGAACAAAATACTGTTGAAAATTTTTAAGGAACAAATCAAATGCTTCCCGCATTAACGCCAGTTTGTGAAAAAAAAATGATTCAAATGGCTCTGAGCACAATGGGACTTAACATCTGAGGTCATCAGTCCCCTAGAACTTAGAACTACTTAAACCTAACTAATCTAAGGACATCACACACATCCATGGCCGAGGCAGGATTCGAACCTGCGACCGTAGCGGTCGCGCGGTTCGAGACTGAAGCGCCTAGAACAGCTCGGTCACAACGGCAGGCGTTTTTGATTACTTGTGCTAAGTTGCCTGTTCCCAACATCATCAAATTGCGAATTTCTCATAAGAATTTTGAGTCTTTGCTCCTGTGTAATCATACTAATTGTGTCAAATGCAATCTATTTAACATGGTAAAATATTTGCCTAGACCTCAGTTGGCTTATCTTCAGCACTCCATTTATCAACAGAACCCCCTAAAACCCCATTTATTTAGTTGCACCTGTACGTTTACCCCCCCCCCCCCCCTCTCTCTCTCTCACTTTCTCTCTCTCTCTCTCTCTCTCTCTCTCTCTCTCTCTCTCTCTCTCTCTCTCTGGAATATTTATTTTGATGTGGTCTGTTTTTATGCAAATATTTTTGAATGAGATGAATGATACTGTCCAAAAAATGGACCTGCAGCCTTCAGTCTTGGTCGTGCAGTTCCTGTAACACCAGAAGGCCTTCTTCGCCTTGGTCAGACTCTCACCGCTCTTCCGGAATGTTGTTTCTGATTCCAGTATCGTACCTGTAATCCACGATGTTTGTAAAATGTAATGAATTTACACGATTACCTCATGTGTTTATAGCCTTCATTCTAAAATAATAGTGACTATAAAAAACGTAATTAACAATAGTAGTGAAAAAAGCAATAGGAAGAAAAAAACTGCTTCAAAAATTCATATGTAATCGGACGCGCGGATTACAGTGGTGGATGGGCCGCTGAGTTCATGGAACTCGTGCCACACGGCGGCAGGCGACCCTCCGTACCTCCCACGCACAAAACTGAGGGAGGGGATCCTCCATTGCTCCATCTTAATGTATTCAGAGGCTCGAAACACTGTCGTTATCTTTCACACTTAAGCTACCACTTCAGGGTTAAAAAAATCAGTTTTATAATAATCTTTTGTTTAGCGGAGCACTTGCGTTTTCTGAGTTTACCGAATTCGTAGGAGTGTCCTGGTCCTTCATAAATTCAGAATGTTTGAATGCGAAGCACTTAGTGTAATATGCACCTGCCCATCCAGAAAGCATAATAGAGTGTAGGCTAAATTAAAATAATAGTAGAAATAAGAATAATCTTCACAAAGATTTAAAGTCACTTACTCTTGTACAAAAAGGTGTGCATTATTCAGGAACACACATTTTCAATATATTGCCAGCAGCCATAAAAAGCTTAACAACCAATGAAATTCAGATTAACAGAATTTCTCAGTAGAACCAACTGATTTGTGGTGTGTGTGTGTGTGTGTGTGTGTGTGTGTGTAAGTACAATCTAACTTGACGATCATTCCACTTGGCACCTGTGGAATGGTTGTTGTTGTTGTTGTTGTTGTTGTTGTTGTATTCAGTCCTGAGACTGGTTTGATGCAGCTCTCCATGCTACTCTATCCTGTGCAAGCTTCTTCATCTCCCAGTACTTACTGCAACCTACATCCTTCTGAATCTGCTTAGTGTATTCATCTCTTGGTCTCCCTCTACGATTTTTACCCTCCACGCTGCCCTCCAATACTAAATTTGTGATCCCTTGATGCCTCAGAGCATGTCCTACCAACCGGTCCCTTCTTCTTGTCAAGTTGTGCCACAAACTCCTCTTCTCCCCAATTCTATTCAATACCTCATCATTAGTTATGTGATCTATCCATCTGATCATCAGCATTCCTCTGTAGCACCACATTTCGAAAGCTTCTATTCTCTTCTTGTCCAAACTATTTATCGTCCATGTTTCACTTCCATAAATGGCTACACTCCATACAAATACTTTCAGAAACGACTTCCTGACGCTTAAATCTATACTCGATGTTAACAAATTTCTCTTCTTCAGAAACGCTTTCCTTGCCATTGCCAGTCTACATTTTATATTCTCTCTACTTCGACCATCATCAGTTATTTTGCTCCCCAAATAGCAAAACTCCTTTACTACTTTAAGTGTCTCATTTCCTAATCTAATTCCCTCAGCATCACCCGACTTAATTCGACTGCATTCCATTATCCTCGTTTTGCTTTTGTTGATGTTCATCTTATATCCTCCTTTCAAGACGCTGTCCATTCCGCTCAACTGCTCTTCCAAGTCCTTTACTGTCTCTGACAGAATTACAATGTCATCGGCGAACGTCAAAGTTTTTATTTCTTCTGCATGGTTTTTAATACCTACTCCGAATTTTTCTTTTGTTTCCTTTACTGCTTGCTCAATATACAGATTGAATAACATCGGGGACAGGCTACAATCCTGTCTCACTCCCGTTCCCAACCACTGCTTCCGTTTTGCCCCTTGGCTCTTATAACTGCCATCTGCTTTCTGTACAAATTGTAAATAGCCTTTCGCTCCCTGTATTTTATCCGTGCCACCTTCAGAATTTGAAAGAGAGTATTCCAGTCAACATTGTCAAAAGCTTTCTCTAAGTCTACAAATGCTAGAAATGTAGGTTTGCCTTTCCTTAATCTATTTTGGAATGGTACATTAGCTTATTTGTTTGATTTGTAAATATTTGTCATGTATTGTTGTTTTTCTGACATGTCCTACATCCTGGAGGACCTCCTCACTACGGATCAATTGGAATGAAATTAAATCTAATGTAAAAGTAATAAATGACGATTATGTTTCCTACCATGTCTTGTGCCCACTGACTAAGGTATCTTGTTTTCCTCTCACCTGAACGCAGACAGCAGGGATGTCATACTGGGTCACTGCTTCTGTCGGATCGCACACAACTTCACACGCAATGTATTGCGAAGCATCGCGTTTTCTATTTAGTATTCGGTCGTTATGTTTCAGATTCCACAATTCTGGTTGTTCTCCGGACGGATATTTTCTGCCAGTTCCACTCGAAACTCGTTTTGAGGTGGGACGTGAGTTACTTTTGGCACTTGCCGTCGGTCTCTCTCGGGCTGGGCAGGCAGAATCCCCGACCAGACAGAGCGGCAACTAGCGGACCGTTTCCTTTGGTGTAGCACCGACGCTGCGCGAGACTTGTCCGTTGTTGCAGGACGGTGCTGTGCGGTCTGCCGTCTTCGCCGTTTGTCCTCCCACATAGGAGGAGGGAACGCCGCACTCCCACGGCGTCTGAGTCCCGTGTCGAAGGAATTTCTGCGGTTTGTTTGTCCGAATAATCTCCGTGAAGTACTATTTAGGGCGGAAGTACGGTTTCACCATTGCAACCTCGACTAATCCTCAGCACTTGGACTGTAAATACTACCAATAACTAACTTAATTTCGCATTTAATGTTACCCAAACAACAATTGTGATATTAAATACGTCTTTGTTTCCTGTTTATACTGGATGAGTATGAAATTCGAATAGAACAGGTGGATATCGGAAACACAAGTTATAAATGTATTTCCGGAAATGTCTAGGTCTCCAGTTACATAACAACGTTATCTGCGTCGTACAGCAGCTCTACGTCAAGTGGATAGATCGACGGGCCACGTGACCACGTCAGCTTGCCTGCCCTTTACTGACATGATTTCCTACGAACCCTGGAAACATTTCCTAGACTTCGGGAAACTGTTGGAGACGGTGCCCCACGCAGACTTTAAGCAAAGGCGTACGGGATAGGTCTCCAATTCAGTAAGATGTCCTCGACGGCGAGTTTTCACAAGAGACGATGGTATCGCCACGATTTCCTCGGGGAAGTCTTTCGCTACCATTCCTTTCTTTGTAGGAACTGCTGTTCCAAGGTCTGGATGAGTATATCCAATAATTTTGTGGAGGTCTATTTTAGACAACTCTTGCAGTAGGACAACATCTAACTAGGCGGCACACAACGTGTCACGTAATATCCGGAACTTCAGGCTGCTGCGTGTATGTTGCTGTTGACCGGTCCTATTTCGTATGCTTGTGCTGGAATCTCTCTTTGAGGGGCAGCTGAGTGTCTCTGCCCTTGCCTGAGGCGGCTGTCTACTTTTTCTCGTACAGGTGGGCCATTACCCCTCAGCGTGACCCTCGACTCCGTGCACTTCCCACGTTACGACATGTAAAGCATTTTCATCATACGTGACTTAAGCCGACACACCGCATTCCACTCCAGCCGGCCAGTTACCAATCGCCCTGAGGCAACTCGGCACGTCCCGACGTTGCGCCAGTGCGCCGCTTCTCGGACAGCCCGTACAGTGCCACTCCACGTCTCCCGTCCACTTAGGTCTAATTCGGTGGGTGGATTCTTTCTCAGCCATGTCAGTGATGGCCGCCGAGTAGAGGTACCTGGCGGATTCCGTGTCGGTGACCATCCGATTTTCCTGCAAGGGTGCGGGCGATCCTCTGCGCGCTTTCACACACTTCCCTCGCCACTTGTCCAGCGTCTGACAGTCCTATCCATTGTTCTTTGTATTTTCGTAGCGAGTGGCGTGGTCCGGCCATGTCATCATCTGAGTGTGTGCCAGCCTGAGGTGGCTTCGGGTCCGCCACCTCCTGTAGCCCGACATTCCAACAGGGACATCTCTGGTTCTTCTGCGCCATCACTGGTTGCCTGTCCATCCGTTCATTACGGGGGTGGTTGTGTCGCCTATCTGATCCGTGTCTACTGGTGTGACGCTTTGCTCAGTAGCTGTCACTCCAGATCCTCCTCTTTGCTGACTCCTCAAGTCGCTGGTAATGTCGACATTTGTGCAGGGCCAGTTGCTTCTCCCACAGGTAATTGGGCCACCTCTTCTGCACACATTCAGATCGTACACGGCCTTACTTGCCACATCATGAACACGTTCAGGGCTGCCCTTCGTACATAACGATCTCTCTACATCGGAAGACGTTAATATACGACAGGACACGTCGCTGGAGGTCAATCTTAACCCGTCTGACACCGTTTAGGACAGGAAAGTTTTGGAAACTTGTACAATTTCCTGCCATATTAGTCATCATCGTGCCATACGTGTTTAGAACTGAGCTGATTTGCTCTGGAGAGATATCCAGAGATCCTTATGATCCAGATCCCACCTCCCCCACATTCCCGTCACAATGATTAAAATTAAATCGTTCCCCTGTTAAGATAGTGACTCTGTCAAAGAGGAGGATCTGGAGTGACAGCTACTGGGCAAAGCGTCACACCAGTATACACGGATCAGATAGGCGACACAGTCACTCCCTTAACGAATGGATGGACAGGCAACCAGTGATGGCGGAGAACAACCCAGAGATGTCCCTGTTGCAGATGTCAGGTTACAGGAGGCCACGCATAATCGTCGTCAAAATTAAATTACAGAGTGTCCTTATGGAACTGGTCGTGATGTCAGTATTATGTCCACTCTGCTCTAGCAACCACTCTCCCCATCGAGTTTACTCGTCTCAACGCTCGGCTCACAGCAACGGGGCCGTCAACAGCATACGTCTGCACAGCTCGCCTGCCACAGGCAGATTGCTCTTTCGTTGAGCAGTATTTACCATGCAACAGCGTTAAGATTCCTTCCTCGATTTCTTGGAAAATGTGCGTCTATGGGCCCCGTGTATGTTGACGAAAAATGCTCTGTTTTCAAGTATCTATCGGCCTTGTCAATTTTTGAGTCAACTGCACGTCGTGAACTTCAAGAGTGGTTTTGACTGAACTGGAGGGCTGCAATCGTTCATTTTAGGTTGCACACAAGCAACCTGACAAATATGAATGAATGTGAGCGCGTTTGGTACACTAAAGTAAAGTTCTCTCTGTGTTGGATTTCAACGGTGAGCGCTGCCTACACTGGTCATAGCAGATCGCACCGAGCTGCTGTACTTCATGTTTAAAGCAACGTTTTAACTTGAATTGATTCTTTCTGTATTGAAACAGAGAGCGTGGGGGCTGGTCTTCTGACTCGACATAAGAACAGACTGTGGTGGTCACAGGGCGCTGAGGCTGGCAACAGGGGGAAGCCTCAACATCGACAAGCTGTGAGGACGGGTCGTGAGTCGTGCTTGGGTAGCTCAGGTGGTAGAGCACTTGCCCGCGAAAGGCAAAGGTCCCGAGTTCGAGTCTCGGTCCGGCACACAGTTTTAATCTGTCACGAAGTTTCACCTAGGGGTCAGCTGAGTGGATAAGAGGAAAAAAGGAGTATGGGCTTGCAGTGTGCATAGGACCATAGTATAGAGAGAAAGGATAGGGAAAGATAGAGGGAAAAAATGGTAATCCTGATGTAGGATGGGACACATGGGGAAGGGCTATAATTGATAGGATGGATAAATGCTGGGGCCGACCCATTGTCTGGAAGAGAGAATAGATTGAACTTTCGATGGACTGGGATACGGGGTGAGTGTAGATGTAGGGTGCCAGGAAATAAGACAGGAGAGCACAGCTTCGTTGGAGTCGAGTTTACGGACAGTGTAGGATGTGCGGCGGCGTTTATTTTGGATCAGGAGAAATGGGAATTTTGTTGAGAAAGTAAACTATCCATGTGGGGGAAGGTTCAGAATGTCAAGTGAGAAAAGTGCGGGTTGGGTTTCACATAGTCGATGTTTTCGGAATCCAGGCCGATTGGCATGGAGAAGTCATTTTGTTCAAGGTATCTCGTCATATTTCAGCTCAGAATATGTTTTAAGATTCTACAAGAAATGGATTTCAAGGATACTGAGCGGAAGCTTTGTGCATCACTTCCTGTAAACCCTTATTTTAAACGGGTGTGACCTGTGCTTGCTTCCAAGTACTGGGCACGTTTTCTTGACTGAGGGTTCTACAGTATATTACAGTTAAAACAGTAGGAAATTGAGACGAAAATTGAGTATCGAATCTGATAATGATTCGATCGGACCCTGGAACTTCGTTCAGATTTTACGAGTTGATCAGTCTCTCAACATTACTGGCATTAAAACTTTTTAAACTGATTTTTGCAGTGGCTTGAGGATTAAATTGGAGCAATTATCCTGGGTTTTTCTTTGTAATGGAACATTTCGGAACGGAGATAGGCATTTGTGCTTCTGCTTCGCTGCCGCCAATTTCAGTTCCTGTGACGAGGAGCTGAATTAAGGACAGCAGCCGAATTGGAATGAGAGAGAGCGCTTGCAAGTTGACGGAGAAGTCGGCGGAGCCATTACCGGGCGCGCATTGCATTATGGGAGCAGGTCTGGGCCCCGTCACGTCAGCATGGGTAATACTCATTTGACAAGACTTGGTGCAAACGTGACGTCATTCTGACGTGACAGCCTGTAGCGAAGGCAGAAAGAGCTGACTGTCGACTTTCGTGATAGTACGGTTCACGATACTCGAGGATGCAAATACAGATGCAGTTGAAAATAATAACATTCCCTTCAATTAGAGAGAACTGGGGGTTACGCTTTTTCTTCACGGCGGAGTACGCTAACTTCGAAGTTACGTTGTTTATAAATGTATAAATTTCTACATTCATGAGGACTGGATTGTGGATGCGGCAGAGAGTAAAGTGTTTGCAAGAAATAATTCCGAAACTTACGGAAAAACTTGTACAAATTATTTTTCCAAACACTTCATCAATCCCGAATGTGAGACGACTTGCTGATTTACACGCAAAGAGCAAATTGAAGCTAGCCAGCACTGAGTCCATTCATCGTACGGTGCACACTGCTCAGTAAGCTTCCTCAACAGCGTAGCTTCGGCTTTAGAAACGCTGAGAACTAGTTTCAGGAAGTGGTATGCAATTAAAAGGATTGAACAGCCATTCCAGCAGACAAACCGAAGCTGTTTCAAAACAGCAGCATATTTAGAATCCGTTCAAAACGCGTCGCTATTGTACCATCTGATGTAATAAATTGGTGAAAAATATGTCATATTGGTGGTTAAAGATGTACTCTGCTTGAAGACTTTCTTCTTTGGCAAAAAAGTATCCTAAAAGTAGCTTGTAAATTTTCTTTGATACTTTAGAGATGGCTAGGACTAATTTACTTTTTAATTCTTGTGCGATTGTGTCACACCAGATGATCAACTTCTTTTTAAAATTTGCTAGACATTTCGTGTTTCATGCTTAATTTATAAATTACTGACAGTAACAGATCACTCCGAAGAGAGCACAGTTATACAGGGTGTTACAAAAAGGTACTTTCAGGAAACATTCCTCACACACAGAAGAAAGAAAAGATGTTATGTGGACATGTGTCCGGAAACGCTTACTTTCCATGTTAGAGCTCATTTTATTACTTCTCTTCAAATCACATTAATCATGGAATGGAAACACACAGCAGCAGAACGTACCAGCGTGACTTCAAACACTTTGTTGCAGGAAATGTTCAAAATGCCCTCCGTTAGTGAGGATACATGCATCCACCCTCCGTCGCATGGAATCCCTGATACAGCCCTGGAGAATGGCGTATTGTATCACAGCCGTCCACAATACGAGCACTAAGAGTCTCTACATTTGGTACCGGGGTTGCGTAGACAAGAGCTTTCAAATGCCCCGATAAATGAAAGGAAAGAGGGTTGAGGTCAGGAGAGCGTGGAGGCCATGGAATGGGTCCGCCTCTACCAATCCATCGACCACCGAATCTGTTGTTGAGAAGCGTACGAACACTTGGACTGAAATGTGCAGGAGCTCCACCGTGCATGAGCCACATGTTGTGTGGTACTTGTAAAGGCACATGTTCTAACAGCACAGGTAGAGTATCCCGTATGAAATCATGATAACGTGCTCCATTGAGCGTAGGTGGAAGAAGCTAAAATGAGCTCTAACATGGAAATTAAGCGTTTCCGGACACATGTCCACATAACATCTTTTCTTTATTTGTGTGTGAGGAATGTTTCCTGAAAGTTTGGCCGTACCTTTTTGTAACACCCTGTATACACTAATTGATCCTGGGTGAAAATTACTTACAAGTTCGTGGCGCCTTCCATCGGTAATGCTGGAATTGAATATGGTGTTGGCCTACACTTAGCCTTGATGACAGCTTCCACTTCCGCTGGCCTATATTCAATCAGTTTCTGTAACGTTTCTTGGGAACGGCAGCCCATTATTCAAGAGGTGCTGAATTGAGGAGAGGAATCGACGTCGGTCGGTGCAGCCTCGCACGCAGCCGGCGTTCCAACACAACCCAAACGTATTTTGGAGGATTCAGGTCAGGAGTCTGTGCAGGCCAGTCTATTATAGGGATGTTATTGTCGTGTAACCAGTCCGCCACAGGTCGTGCATTATAAACAGGTGCTCGACTGTTTTGAAAGATGCATTCTTCATCCACGAATTGCTCTTCAATAGTGCGAAGCAAGAAGGTGCTTAAAACATCAATTTAGGCCTGTCCTGTGATGGTGTCACGAAAAACAAGGGCTGCAAACCACCTTCATGTGCCGAGCGGTTCGAGGCGCTACAGTCTGGAACCGCGCACCCGCTACGGTCGCAGGTTCGAATCCTGCCTCGGGCATGGATGTGTGTGATGTCCTTAGGTTAGTTAGGTTTAAGTAGTTCTAAGTTCTAGGGGACTGATGACCGCAGTAGTTAAGTCCCATAGTGCTCAGAGCCATTTGAACCACCTTCACGTAAAACATGACAACACCTTCGCCTCCGAATTTTACTGTTGGCACTACATACGCTGGTAGATTACGTTGACCGGGCATTCGCCATACCCACACCCTGCTATCGGATCGCCACACTGCGTACCGTGATTCTTCACTCTACACAACGTTTTTCCACCAGTCGTCCATTGTTTACGCTCCTTACACCAAGCGAGGCGTGATGTGTGGTTTATGAGCAGCCATTCGAACATGAAATCCAAGTTTTCTCACCTCCCGCCTTACTGTCATAGTACTTATAGTGGATTCTGATGCAGTTTGGAATCCCTGTGTAATAGTCTGGCTGCCTATTACAAATTACGACCCTCTTCTACTGTCGGCGGTATCTGTCAGTCAACAGAAGAGGTCGGCCTGCACGCTTTTGTGCTGTACGTGTCCCTTCACGTTTCCACTTCATTATCACATCGGAAACAGTGGACCTAGGAATGTTTAGGAGCGTGGAAATCTCGCGTATAGACATACGACACAAGTGACACACAATCATCTAACCACGTTCGCGAGTTCCGCGGAGCGCCCCATTCTGCTCTGTCACGATGTGTAATGGCTACTGAGGTCGCTGATACGGAGTGCCTGACAGTGGGTGGCAGCACAATGCACCTAGTATGGTTCAAATGGCTCTGAGCACTATGGGACTTAACGTCTGAGGTCATCAGTCCCCTAGAACTTAGAACTACTTGAACCTAACTAACCTAAGGACATCACACACATCCATGCCCGAGGCAGGATTCGAACCTGCGACCGTAGCAGTCGCCCGGTTCCAGACAGTAGCGCCTAGAGCCGCTCGGCCACCCCGGCCGGCACCTAGTATGAAAAACGTATGTTTTTGGGGGTGTCCGGATGCATTTGATCATAGTGTATATAGAACATCAAATATTATAGAACATCTATTAAATTAATTAGCAAGTCCCAAATCTTTCACAAATGCGACGGCGAAAAAAGAAAGAGAACCTCGGTGCTGTCCTTTATCCGATGATGAGGCGTGCCAAGCTGCAACCAGCCTCTTGCTCCATCGCGTTTCACCGACCAAACTTTACCCCTCGATGTGATAGGAAAATTTCCTCGTTAGTTTCTAACGTACCGTATATGCAATAGAGCGGTATTATTCATGGCAGTGGGTGAGGATTGCACAGAATTTCCTTCTTTTTTCTTTTAATTCTAAAATACGTGGTGACCTTGTTTCTCTGGTAGTTGACATGGAGTGGTGTTACGGCGCACTGGTTTACGCTGGCCTCAGCAGGTGAGACAGGATACCGGACCCCCGGGGAAGGGAGGGGGGGGGGGGGCACAGGGGAACACCGGGACGCCCTCGGCGCATTCTCTGCAACAAAGGGCGGCGTCAACCTCTTACCGGATTAGCAATGCCTGTGTGCTGTGGGTTCAAATACTGCCTTCAGCCCTCGCCGTAGTTGCGGTTATGAATACAGAGCTGTCTCCGAAAGGAACTCGACCACCCACGCAAAGCTGTGTACCTCGTAAAGATAACATCTCACTGCTGTGTAGGAGCAACGGGATGGCCGCCCCCACGGGCGGGTCTTCTGTCTCGCGCCACCAGGCCGCCTGGGCCGCCATCGTAAACTTTGAGGGGAAAAAATTTGCAGAAAGTTTCGGTGGGGCGATTTTTGGTTGGTCAGCACTCGCGACTTCTGGAGCGGCGCTTTGGCATCGATTGGCGCTCACAACTTTTCGAAACGGGGAGTTGCCATAGGTGGCACTCGAAGTCTTCCAAATAGTGCTGCTGCGCCATCGAGAATAAAATCGTTAGTTCTCCGATCGGGAGAATAAAATAAACAGTCTCAAACTGGTTTAATGTGCAGTTTTAATAGGGAGCACAAGTTTACAGAAGAATTCGATGTTTGGAGTTTGGCAGAGGCGGTCGCTGGGAACTGGAGAGGAGCGGTCGACTCAGATTTACCGATTGAGAGAACGGTCAGCTGTTTCCTGGACGGCAGGTGGGCTGCGTCGTGCCAGGGTTCATCTCTGCCTGCATCCTTGCCGCGCCCCCAAGTTTCGCAGCATAACGGCATACGAAAAGCATATAGGATGATAGGCGCTTTGTTTCATATAAATACTTGTTTTGTGAACAAAACTGCCTTTTCCTGGGGCTAGTTACTTTATTTATCCCAGACGCGTTTCGCCTTCTCCTGTTCCAAGGTATCATCAGTGGCATCTATAACGATACAGTTTTGTTGGTCATAGATTATCAAACAGTAGCGAAGTGAACTATTTGATAATCTATAACCAACAAAACTGTATCGTTATAGATCCCACTGATGATACCTTGGAACAGGGGAAGGCGAAACGCGTCTGGGATAAATAAAGTAACTAGCACCAGGAAAAGGCAGTTTTGTTTTATTTACAAAACAAGTATTTATATGCTTGCTGCGGAGCATGGCCACACAAACAAACTTGTTTCATATTAATTGATCAGTCACTTTTAAGGGGACCTCTCGGCCATGATTTTGCCCTTTGGAGTTCTCATTCTTTTACTCAGCAACTTTCAAATGAAATCATCATCACCAATTTAATTTTGCGACTAACAGTAAGTTAGCATGGATGGATACATTTCTTATCCTATCAGTTTATTCTGTCAGAGCATTTGTGGTTCCTTCCTATCTGGTGATCAATAATTACTACATATTGATATGCGTATCTGCACTCATTCTCTAGTAAAGAGTTATTTGACGCAGTCTTTGTTCTGAGCAATATCATTTGAATTTGCAATCAATAAATGCGCGTCATATGTAATTCTTGTTTCATTACAGTTCCAGAGTACATAGCTCCATTCATCCACAAAGTCTGTGTGTAATACAGGCAAACAGTGAAATGTCATTCCCAAAAGGAAGATGCAGATATGCTATATATATGCTTCATCGTTTTCCCAGTGTGAGGCTCAGATCACCTCTATGCAGCTAAAAATATTTTTTGTGATACGGAATTGCCTTGCGAGAATCAGCACTCAACTGTTAACTCCTCATTCTTCTTATGAAGATTAGCGGATGACATGTGAATGACGTTCGCAATACATTCTTTGTTCCACTATCGTAGGCCGAAGGTGTCTAGTCCCTTCAGGACAGGTTTTGTCTAAACCGAATCCATACTTCTTCCCTAAATTAATTACTTCCAGACACTTCGCTACTTCACACTCATCTCTCCAGTCTATAATTCCACTGATGACTTGGGAAATGGTCTATTCTGCTATTTCCACTTGTAAAATTAATTTGTTACTTTGCCTTCGACTGTTTTTTTTTAGATATCTCTTACATTATGACATTAATATCTCTCCTGTACTGCTTTCTGAATGTCATTATTTTCGTTATTAGCTATCCATGTTTCTACCCGCCAGGTTAGCAGAGGGCACTAATGCGCTCCTTCCTAGACTCGGTAGGCGCGCCGTCCCCAAATCGAATCCGTCTGGCGAATTAACGACGAGGCCGGTGTACCAGCCAACCTCGATGTGGTTTTAGGCGGTTTTCCACATCCCTCTAGGTGAATACTGGGCTGGTCACCATGTCCCGCCTCAGTTACACTACTCGCAGACAGCTGGGGTACATAAATTCCGTCCTGGGCGGTACAGGGTGGCGGCAGGAAGGGCATCCGGCCACCCCCCGTCACTAATGTCACCAGTTCCGTAGTAACGAGGCGGACCCCGCGCTGACGTGGGACAGAGGCCCAAAGGAGATGATGATGATGATGATGATGATGATGATGTGCTATCCAAGCTTCTGATTCAGCATTCAAACTATACAAACACTTAAATAAATCTCCTCACTTTAGTCGATTTAGCCAGCGGCACACGGGACGAGTTAGTTAATGGTGACATCGCTCTCTGCAAGGTTTCTGACGTCACTTCCTGTAATTTTTCGTTGAGGAGCCATTTGGTCAAGTGAAAAAGAAAATAAGCTCTGTTATGTTTCGGTAACGTGCCAAGTAAAGTAGAACCAATAGGAAGTAGAATGCACCCTAAGTCACAAGCAGAGAGCAAGACGCCGTACTGTATTGGTCGTGTTCAGTAGAAGCTGATATTTGGCTCATCTTAGGTTGCACGCCACACCCTATGAAGATATGCTGTCCCTCAGCACCAGCACATTGGTTGTCTCGAAAAGGAATCGATATTGGTATGATTTGTTGTAATAAATTTTTTCGCTCTATAGCTCGCGTGTTACGTGGGTAAGCCGTTTTGAGACAACGATCCACGGGTTCTTCATAAAAACGTATCAAATGGCCTCCATTCGACCGCTCTAGTCAGTTATACAAGTAGAGGTTATTGTTATTCAATAATGCAATAGAATCAATAATAATTCAATAAGACAATTCAGTAGCGCAGTGGTTATGTGGGGGTTATTTTCATTTATTATTATATGAAGGAGGGTGTTTTGCCATTCTGTGTGAACCATACGTCCTCATTCTTTTAGATATTTTCTTTCTTTCTTCGTCTCAGATCACTCCTTCTGCAGCCAATTCATTGACCTTCGTTTGTAGCCAGGTTTGTGTGCCTGGCTGTATTTTGGTTTCCACTGTGTTGTTTTTGAAGTCATCAAATGTAATTTGGAATTCTCTTATATAGGCTTAAGACAAGGTGACTGTCTATCATCATTACTGTGCAACTGTGCCCTGGGATACATAATGAGGGAATGTGTAAGGATCTGCAACGAGTCACTGGCAGAGAGATGTTCTGTGGTGGTATCATATGGGGCCCCCGTATACCTCTCGCGGTTGTTGAGACCGGTCTCACTGCCCTACAGTTCGTGATTCTGCAGCCAATACTGTAATTACCTGGCAAACGTTTTGGTGACAATTTCATCGTGATGGGTAATAACTCGTCTGCTCATCATGCTGTTCTCCAGAACACGTTCTTCCATCAACACAATGGAGTGGCCTGCCTGTTCCTCAAACGTAAACGCAATCGAATATATGTGGGATCGATTAAAACGAGCTGGTTTTTGATCTTGACGATGACCTCTTAGTCTCAGCGACGTACGCAAAATCGGAATCGCAGAGTTGGGTAATTGGGATCCAGCTGGCTCGATGGTATCATCGATGATATCGCGTGACGAATTCAATCGAACCTGCATCAGAGTAAGTGGACGTTCCATTAGATATCGACGTTGCCCAGGAGTGCTGTGAAAAACCCTCCGTGGTAAATAGGCGGTTTTGTCGTCACACAATTTTTTTATTTGATTATTTGCACCGATTGTAAATGGACATATACTCAGGCCTCAGAGCCAAGTTTTGTTTTTTGCACCACGAATATAGAAACAAAGAGGCGATGCAAAAGCTGTGTTGATATGTATGGTTACACAGGAGATACATCAGCGCAGCAAAATCAAGTTGGACAATTTTGGCTAAGTGGTGATACATCAGATACTCAGCAATGACTGTAAATCAGTATAAGCGACGGGGACGTGTAGAAACTGTAGGGTGAGGTACTGAGAACACCTTACAGCTCTAAAAAGTGAAAGTGTAAATGCACATGCTGACAAGGGAACCTCCCCATCGCACCCCCCTCAGATTTAGTTATAAGTTGGCACAGTGGATAGGCCTTGAAAAATTGAACACAGGTCGATCGAGAAAACAGGAAGAAGTTGTGTACAATTATGAAAAAATAAGCAAAATATGCAAACTGAGTAGTCCATGTGCATGATAGGCAATATCAAGGACAATTTAAGCTCAGGAGCGCCGTGGTCCCGTGGTAGCGTGACCAGCTGCGGAGCGGGAGGTCGTTGGTTCAAGTCTTCCCTCGAGTCAAAAATTTAACTTTTTATTTTCAGTTTATGTGACAAACTCTTATGTTTTCATCACTTTTTTGGGAGTGATTATCACATCCACAAGAAAACCTAAATCGGGCAAGGCAGAAGAATCTTTTCACCCATTCGCCTAGTGTACTAGTTAGGTGGGTCGACAATATATTCCTGTCATGTGACGCACATGCTATTGCCAGTGTCGTATAGAATATATCAGACGTGTTTTCCTCTGGAGGAATCGGTTGACCTAGTACCTTGCGATCAAATGTTTTCGGTTCCCATTGGAGAGGCACGTCCTTTCGTCTACTAATCGCACGGTTTTGCGGCGCGGTCGCAAAACACAGACACTAAACTTATTACACTGAAGAGAGACGTCAATGAACGAACGACAGATCATAACTTTGCGAAAATAAAGAAAGTAACCTTTTCACTCGAGGGAAGACTTGAACCAAGGACCTCTCGTTCCGCAGCTGGTTACGCTAACCACGGGACCACGGCGCCCCTGAGCTCACACTGTCCTTAATATTGACTCTCTTGCGCATGGACTACTCAGTTTGTATATTTTGCTTATTTTTTTCATAGTTCCACACAACTTCTTCCTGTTTTCTCGATTGATCCGTGTTCACTTTTTCAAGGCCTATCCACTGTGCCAACTTATGACTAAGTCTGAGGGGGATGCGATGGGGAGGTTCCCTTGTGAGTAGCAGACCATCCCATAGCACACAGTCACCACCCTAATGGTAAGGGAGGAAGCTCCCCAAACCCTGAGGACCAGCAATAACGAAAACCACTTGTAAACAGCAAAGTAAAAGAAGTCATCACTGACCAAAGAACATTATTTAACTTACGAATCTACATTTACACCTGTGGAACGTACCGTGCGCACTCGTATGCGGTTGCTGCAGAAAGAAGAGAGGCAGACAGGCACGTGATGGCGCAAAGTTAAGCACACGTCTGACTTGTCCACGGGGGACCCGTTGCGCCACGGAGCGGGCTCTGCCCGTCGCAGTAGGCACCAGTGGCGCGCCTGCCTGCCTGCTCTTCTGCCCGTTTGCTGCTTTCTTGTGCTGCTGCTGACTGCTGCCAAGTTCAGTTCTTGACAGACATACATTATCACTACGGTCGAGTCGTCTAAAGAGACCCACAAGCAGTGTGTGTAGAGGATTGCGGTACTCGTGGGAGGGGGGGGGGGGGGGGGGACCTCGCCCAGGCACAGGACTCGGCGCTGCTGTTCTTCATCCCCCCCCCCCCCCCCCCCCCCCACGTCGCAGCACTACGATTCGATGCACGACTCCTCCCAACCTACAACTCATTTGGTTTGTGCCCCCTTCCAACCCCTCTATATCTACTAATATATACTATCCACCAAGCACTTAAAGTAATAAAGGATTTTTGCTATTTGGGGAGCCAAATAACTGATGATGGTCGAAGTAGAGAGGATATAAAATGTAGACTGGCAATGGCAAGGAAAGCGTTTCTGAAGAAGAGAGATTTGTTAACATCGAGTATTGATTCAAGTGTCAGCAAGTCGTTTCTGAAAGTATTTGTATGGAGCGTAGCCATGTATGGAAGTGAAACATGGACGATAAATAGTATGGACAAGAAGAGAATAGAAGCTTTCGAAATGAGGAGGTACTGAATAGGAATGGGGAGAAGAGAAGTCTGTGGCACAACTTAACTAGAAGAAGGAATCGGTTGGTAGGACATGTTCTGAGGCATCAAGGAATCACCAATTTAGTATTGGAGGGCAGAGTGGAGGGTAAAAACCGTAGAGGGAGACTAAGAGATGAATACACTAAGCAGATTCAGAAGGACGTAGGCTGCAATAGGTACTGGGAGATGAAGCAGCTTGCACAGGATAGAGTAGCATGCAGAGCTGCATCAAACCAGTCTCAGGACTGAAGGCAGCAGCAGCAACAACAACAACAACAACAGCCACCAAGCAGTGTGTCACGGAGGGCACAATTCGCGCCATAGTCATATTCTCCCCCCCTCCCCCCTCCTCTGTTCCAATCGCGGTTCGCGCGAGGGAAAAACGACTGAACGCCTCAGTACGAGCTCTAATTTCCCCTTTCTTTGAATGTTGATCATTGCGCGATTTCAATGTTAGTGGTAATAATATACGCTCTACATCCTCGGTGAAGATCGGATTTCGGAATTTAGTGAGCAGCCCCTTCCGTTTAGTGCGTCGTCTATCTTCAAGTGTGTCCCACTTCAGACTTTCTATGAGATTTGTAACGCCCTCGCGATGGCTAAGTGTACCAGTCACGAATCTTGCCGTTCTTCTTTGCTCCTTCTCAATCTCCTGAGTCATACCCAATTGGTAAGGGTCCCATACAGATGAACAGTAGTCTAAGACTGGGCGAACTAACGTATTTCAAGCTATTTCCTTTGTTGAAGGACTGCATCGCTTCAGGATTCTACCAATAAACCGCAATCTAGAGTTTGCCTTACCAGTTACTTCTGTAATCTGATCATTCCATTTGAGATCATTTCGAATAGTCACACCCAGATACTTGACTGATGTTACCGCTTCCAAAGACTCATCATTTATTTTGTACTCATACATTAATGGGGATTTTCGCCTTGTTATACGCAATAGGTTACACTTACTAATACTGAGAGATAACTGCAAGTCATTACACCACACATTTATTTTCTGCAAATCCTCATTGATTTGTTCACATTTTTCGTGTGATACTACTTTCCTGTAGACTACAGCGTCATCGGCAAACAGTCTAATGCCGCTGTCAATACCATCAACCAGGTCGTTTATGTAAATCGTTAAAAGCAGCGGACCTATTACGCTGCCCTGGGGCACACCTGAAGTTACTCTTGTTTCTGTTGAAGTCACCTCATTCAGGACGACGTACTGCTCCTGTCTGTTAGAGAACTTCCTATTCAACCGCATATGTCATCGGATAGACCGTAAGCGCGGACTTTTTGGGCCAAGCGACAGTGCAGAACTGAGTCGAAAGCCTTTGGAAAGTCGAGAAATATGGCATCAACCTGGGAGCCGGTTTCTAGAGCCTGTTGTGCATCGTGCACAAGGAGGGCCAGCTGTGTCTCGAATGACCGCTGGTTTCTGCAGATGAGGTTCTCAGAGTCTAGAAAGGTCATTATGTCTGAACACAAAATAAGTTCCATGATTGTACACAAATCGATGTCAGTGAAATCGGCCAGTAATTATGTACATCCGATTTTCTACCCTTTTTATAGATTGCTATGACCTGGGCCTTCTTCCAGTCCCGTGCAACTTTCCGCCGTTCCAATGATCTCTGATAGATGATGGATAAGAATGGTGCTATATTTGTAGCATAGCCCACATAGAATCTTACGGGGGTACCGACTGGGCCAGATGCCTTCCTGGCGTCTAAGGATCTTAACTGTTTTACAATCCCAGATACACTAAACACTATGTCAGCCACCCGTACGTTTGTTCGATAATTCAAAGGGAGAATGGTGCTGCAGTCCTCTATCGTAAACGAGTTTTTGAAAGCTAGGTTTAGAATTTCGCCCTTCTGTTTATCATCATCCGTTACATTACCCGTACTGTCAGCAAGAGAAGGTACTGGATTATTTGTGGCGTTCATAGAATTTACGTACGACTAAAATTTTTTGGGGTTATTTTTAGAATCTGGAGATAAAACACTGCTTTCAAATTCGTTAAAAGAATCTCTCATTGTCCTTCTGACAGCTGCTTTCGTTTCGCATTATTTCTGTTTGCCCGCGGGGCAGTGACTACGTTTAAAACGACTGTGCAAAATTCTCTGCTTTCTCAGCAACTTCCTAACATGTTTGTTGTGCCAAGGTGGATCCTTCCCATCCCCTATACTTCTGCTAGGCACATACTTCTCTAGCACATGGTGGACAATACCTTTAAATTCCGACCAAAGATACTAAATATCTTTGAGTCGCGCGTTGAATGCTCTGATCTGAGTGTGAAGATATTCATTAATGACACTTTATTTGCTTTCCCGAACAAGAAAAGTCTACGGAGTTTCTTTGGCTTTTTTGCAACTTTCTCTGATACAGAAGCCACAACGACATTATGGTCTCTAATACCTTCTTTCTAGATTAACTTCCTCAAAAAGATTAGGTCCGTTTGTCGCCAAGATATCTAATATGTTCCCATCTCTAGTTGGTCTTCTAACCAGTTGCTCAAGGTTGTATGTTGAGAGTGCTTCTAGGATAAGTTCACAAGAATCTTTGCTTCTGCCCGCTTTGATAAACGTGTAATTTTCCCAGTCACTGGATGCCAGGTTAGTCTCCACGTGTAAGTAACGGATAATTTGGATATTTATTCTCAGTGTGCTCAAGAGCTTCCCTGAAACGTTGTGCAACGTCTGTTGCGGATGCTGGTGGTCTATAAAAACATCCTAATAGAATGGTCAATCCTTGTCTGATTGACAGCCTTATCCAGACTATTTCACGGTCCGACCCAGTATCGACCTCAACTGCGTTTAAACAGCTTTTAACTGCAATGAACAGCACCAGTGTGTGTTCTACATCTACATTTATACTTTCCAAGCCACCGAACGGTGTGTAGCGGAGGGCACTTCACGTGCCACTGTCATCACGTCCCTTTCCTGTTCCAGTCGCGTACGGTTCGCGGGAAGAACGACTGCCGGAAAGCCTCCGTGCGCGCTCGAATGTCTCTAATTTTACATTCGTGATCTCCTCGGGAGGTATAAGTAGGGGGAAGCAATATATTCGATACCTCATCCAGAAACGCACCCTCTCGAAACCTGGCGAGCAAGCTACACTGCGATGCAGAGCGCCTCTCTTGCAGAGTCTGCCACTTGAGTTTATTAAACATCTCCGTAACGCTATCACGGTTACCAAATAACCCTGTGACGAAACGCGCCGCTCTTCTTTGGATCTTCTCTATCTCCTCCGTCAACCCGATCTGGTACGGATCCGACACTGAGGAGCAATACTCAAGTATAGGTCGAACGAGTGTTTTGTAAGCCACCTCCTTTGTTGATGGACTACATTTTCTAAGCACTCTCCCAATGAATCTCAACCTGGTACCCGCCTTACCAACAGTTAGTTTTATATGATCATTCCACTTCAAACCGTCCTGTACGCATACTCCCAGATATTTTACAGAAGTAACTGCTACCAGTGTTTGTTCGGCTATCATATAATCGTACAATAAAGGATCCTCCTTTCTATGTATTCGCCTTTCTGTGTTGCCGCCTCCACGGTTTTGCTTCTCTGCGCCACTACTCGTTCTTACAGGAACGCGCTCCCCTGCCCTCCTACTGACCCCTGCCACACCACTGGGCCCGTCTGCCCCTCACCTGCAGGACTCTGCGCTGCTTCCCACTCTCCTATGCACGATGACAAACTGCAGGAACAAACCCTGCAACACCCTCGTGGGCTGTGTCCGGTGGCACGAGCTTACGGTATGTGTATACGGAGGGACTGTAGGGTTATCGATCCACTTGTCACTGCTGTCTGAGCTCTTATGGCGCTCACGAGGCCTGTCTGAGGCCGCCCTCTGTATTCACTTTACAGGTAGTAACTGTGCCGAGGGTAGAGGTGAACAGTGTTCGTAACGCTGATCCTGGGCTACAGCGATGTCCCACTGACGACGAGGTGGTGCAGCCGTTTGAGCAGGGCGGCGCTGCAGGCCCGCAGGAAGCGGAATGGACACGTCGGCGGACTGCCGCACGCGCCGGGCGCAGAGTGGGCCGCTGCTTGCGGCGCTTGTCTGTGGGGGCGCTCCCGCATTCGCAGACCGCGTTCTGGAAGTCCACGTAGTACACACAGACACACGTCGAGGCCGGAGCACTGAGCGACAGGCAGTGGCTGGCTGCTCGTCATCCGCGGACGGAATCTGAGCACCGCGGGCCGTTGTGGACTGTCTGAACTACACCGCCGACCACCCCTATTTTCGTGGCGTGAAAAAGTTGACTGCAGACTGGAATGGCGATCTGTCGTCTTCAGCGACGAGAGAGGGTTCCGCCGGAACGCGAGCCACGGACACACAGCCGTGCGGCGGAGACCCGGGGAGCGGCCGGCTCCAGACTGCACTCCGCCACAACACCTCCCGTCACCTACACGCCGTGATCGCATTGGGTGCTCGTGGGGGGAGGGGGGGGGTAAATTAGCCGGTGCACGCTACATTGCACGCGCTGTAGCTACACCACTGGCCATTAAAATTGCTACACGACGAAGATCACGTGCTACAGACGTGAAATTTAACCGACAGGAAGAAGATGCTGTGATATGCAAATGATTAGCTTTTCAGAGCATTCACACAAGGTTGGCGCCGGTGGCGACACCTACAACGTGCCGACATGAGGAAAGTTTCCAACCGATTTCTCATACACAAACAGCAGTTGACCGGCGTTGCCTGGTGAAACGCTGTTGTGATGCCTCGTGTAACGAGGAGAAATACGTACCATCACGTTTCCGACTTTGATAAAGTTCGGATTGTAGCCTATCGCGATTGCGGTTTATCGTATCGCGACATTGCTGCTCGCGTTGGTCGAGATCCAGTGACTGTTAGCAGAATATGGAATCGGTGGGTTTAGGAGAGTAATACGGTACGCCGCGTTGGATCCCAACGGCCTCGTATCACTAGTAGTCGAGATGACAGGCATCTTATCCACATGGCTGTAACGGATCGTGCAGCCACGTGTCGATCCCTGAGTCAACAGATCAGGTCCTTTGGGATCCAACAATCATCTCCACGACAGTTCGACGACGTTTGCAGCAGTATGGACTATCAAGTCGGAGTACATGGCTGCGGTTACCCTTAAACGCTGCATCACAGACAGGAGCGCCTGCGATGGTGTACTCGACGAAGAACCTCGCTGTACGAATGGCAAAACGTCATTTTTTCGGATGAATCCAGGTTCTGTTTACAGCATCATGATGGGGGCATCCGTGTTTGGCGACATCGTGGTAAACGCACATTGGAAGCGTGTACTCGTCATCGCCATACTGGCGTATCACCTGGCGTGACGGTATGGGGTGCCATTGGTTACACGTCTCTGTCACTTCTTGGTCGCATTGACGGCACTTTCAACAGTGGACGTTACATTTCAGATGCGTTACGACCCGTGGCTCTACCCTTCATTCGATCCCTGCAAAACCCCAAATTCCACCAGGATAATGCACGACCGCATGTTGCAGGTCCTGTACGGGCCTTTCTGGATACAGAAAATGTTCCACTGGTGCCCTGGATAGCACATTCTCCAGATCTCTCACCAATTGAAAACGTCTGGTCAATGGTGGCCGAGCAACTGGCTCGTCACAATACGCCAGTCACTATTCTTGGTGAACTGTGGTATCGGGTTGAAGCTGCATGGGCAGCTGTACCTGTACACGCCATCCAAGCTATGTTTGACTCAATGCCCAGGAGTATCGGGGCCGTTATTACGGCTAGAGGTGGTTGTTCTGGGTACCGATTTCTCAGGATCTATGCACCCAAACTGCGTGAAAATGTAATCGTATGTCAGTTCTAGTATAATATATTTGTCCAATGAATAACCGTTTATCATGTGCATTTGTTCTTGGATTAGCAATTTTAATGACCACTGGTGTATGTGGGTTGGGTTGATTTGCGGGGAAGAGACTGCGAAGTCATCGGCCTCGTCGGATTAGGGAAGTATGGGGAAGGAAGTCGGCCGTGCCCTTCAAAGGAACCATCCCATCATTTACCTAAAGCGATTTAGCTAAATCACGGAAAACCTATATTAGGATGGCCGGGCGCGGGATTGAACCGTCGTCCTCCCGCATGCGAGTCCAGTGTGCTAACCACTGCGCCACCTCACTCTTTTTTTAACATGCTACCACTTTTTTTAAATATCGTTTTGTTCTTCTTCGTTCTTTGTATCTGCTCGGGGCGGACGTCGCAAGACACCCGTTTCAGTTCGTCGTTGATCCATTAACTCAGTTTTTTTATTACAGAGTGCAGCTAACCATCTGACCGAACACGCTGTTGTTGCTGTTTCCTTGACGGGAAAGTGGCGTGTTTTTCCAGCAGTACAATGCGTGTCCACATACCGCAACTGCGACACAATGTGCTCTTCACCGTGTGCGTAAACCGAATGGCCTCGTCAGACCTGACGCTAACTGAATACGTACGGGTCACGGTGAACCGGGAACTTACTCGTTCTTGCACAAACCGTTGCCGAACTGCATCAAAAAGGACGTGCGAGAACACACGTGTACACGCCTGCACCGCAGCCAGTGCGGGATGCGCTGTGTACAGGCGCCCACCTCTGTCACGTGTGTGCCTCCCCTCACCTGAATGTATCACCGTGGTCAACTGTCTGTAACCCCACTTCTCAGTAGAATGGCCTCGTACTCGTGGATCTCGGAAGTGTGTGTTCCCCTTCCCGCAATGGTTCCTCACCGCGCAAGACTCTGCGCTGCCTGTTCTTTACGTCGCTTGTTCCTGTCCCCCCCCCCCCACCCCCACCCCCACCCTTCCACGAGCTGTGGTCCACTTCTCCCCCCCTGATCGTCTACGTCTTTGTGCCGACCTTCTGCGCTACCGGCTGCACTTCCCCACTCTCCAGAATGTCTCGTGCCGCTCTGCTCACTGCCACAGGACTACGCTTTCCAGGTTTAGCACAACGGTAACAGTGTATGCGTCGTGAAGCACCGTAACTCACTGCGCGCTTATTACGCAGATTACATTCATCCAGTCAGGGGAACATCGTCGTTCGTGCGGTAAAACTTTGGCATCGAGCGTAACGTGTTAATTTATTGTTTCTTTACTACTAACTCTATTCACAACCCACTCCGTACAGAATCTCCGTAAATAGCATTCGGGCGACCAGACTTAATCATCATCAGCGTTCTGCCAAAAGGCAGGTTTCCACATGGTAGTTCTCCAGGCTGTCCGACCTTCTGCCATCCTCTCCAGGTCTGCTATTTCCTTTATGCCGTCTATCACCTTGTATCTCCTTTTTCCTCTCAGTCTTCTCCCACAGAAAAAAATGGTTCAAATGGCTCTGAGTACTATGGGACTTAACATCTGAGGTCATCAGTCCCCTAGAACTTAGAACTACTTAAACCTAACTAACCTAAGGACAGCACACACATCCATGCCCGAGGCAGGATTCGAACCTGCGACCGTAGCGGTCGCTCGGTTCCGGACTGCGTGCCTAGAACCGCGAGACCACCGCGGCCGGCTCTCCCACAGACCAATCTCCTTCCAAAGCATCTGCTGGCAAGCATTCCCTTCTCAATGAATGTCCCAACCAGTTTTTTTTCCTTTCTATTACAACCTTCAGCAGACATCTTCTCTCACCAACCCTTTCCAATACTCTTTCATTACTCACTCTTTCCATCCAGCTTATTCTCTCCATTCGCCTCCACATCCACATCTCAAATGCTTCTAATCTCTTTTCATCCTCTCGTCTCAGCGTCCATGTTTCTGCCCCATATAGTGCTACATTCCAGACATTTGCCAAGCCTTTTCCTTACTCCTTCATCTAATTTGCCACATAAGACTCTCCTCTTTCTGTTGAATGCCTCCTTCGCTGTGGCAATTCGAGTTTTTCCCCGTGGTGACATCTCAAGTGTTCAGTTATTGTGCTTCCAAGATATGTAAATTCACTTACTTGGCTAATGGTACATTGTCCTATTTTAATAATGGACAGTCTGCGTCTTGTTCTGATGACCATACTCTTTGTTACCACACCTAGTTTACGAGAAAAAACTAGCTTTTCAGAAAAATGCGTGTAGTGGCTTTAATGTCAAATATATAACACGTCAACTCATTTGTAAAGTTATTCGACGTGTGACGCTCTTTCATTGATAGAAGTACGACTCTTCAAGTATTCTGGGCTGTGGGGTTGCTGGTTGTTTGTAAGCTAGCTACATTTGCTCTTGTTTTGTTGGCCCTTCAGTCGCTAAGCGTGTAGCAATGAATGCGTTGGAATCTAGGCACGTGCTGTTTTGGAAAACCTGCTGGTCTCATCTAGTTTGAGCAACATTTCATTGCCGTTGCAGTTTTCCAGTGCATTCTGAGACTGTGAGACGACGCCTTTGACGTGTGCAGGGAGGCCGAGCCGCCCCCGACGCTGACGCCGCCGTCGCGGCGCTCCTCGCTGGCGTCGACGTCCGGCGACGGCCACAGCCTGGGGCCTCCCCCGCTGCCGCCCCCACTGCCCCCGCTGCCGCCGCCGCCTGCGCCGGACGCGGAGCTGTTCGCAGAGCCCGTAGAGGAACAGGTGGGTGCCGCAGCTAGTTCGGCGCGCAGACGCCAGGGGGCCGCGCTGGGCCGCACGCAGCGCTGCCCAGCGGGCCCGCCGCCAACTACTCCCCGCAACACGTCGCGGCCGCTCTGAACGTGTTCCGATCTGTCTCTTCGTTGGCTTTGTGGCTCTCCGATGTCTACGGCAGCGGTCGCACACCGCCGTGCTCTCCTTCACTCTAGTTCAAAATCTATGCTTCACACAGAGTCGGCTCGAAATTTTTTCCACACAAGCGGCATTCATTTGGTTCCTCGCTTTCCTTCAGACAGTTACTGTGCCTTGGACTCTTACAAGGAGACCGCGGGTATTCATCAAATTTTTGCTGTGCGCGGCGCTCGGTCAGAGATGAAAGTAACAAAAGTAGGAGCTGCACGTGGCCAGGCAATTACAAGCGACAGCGGTTTTGCCGCGGATCGTTTCCAAGCACAAGGTGATGCAATGAAAACACTGCAGACCGGTAATTTAGGGGACGATGAATTGGGTCCCTAACTGGGAACGTTCTTTCTAATTTCAGTTGTTACGTTATTTATACTACAAGAACCGAAGCAATTCTTAGTATCTACGTGTTAATATTTTCATAAACGACATGACAAGAAAACGCAAACAGAAATTTAGAATTGCAAAGAAATACCCAGGAAGGCAACGTAAGCCCTACACGAGTTCATATATAAAATTAGAAACTTTCACTACTCTACAGTTCATGGTTTACACGTCTTGCCGTAACACGCATCGTAAAACCAGGGGTAGCAGTGATATCCTCCACGTCTTTCATGCGTTACAAACGCCGCATTTCTACAATTACGCGGTTGTTTTGAAGTTACCGTGCAAAAACAAACTTGGTCTATATTCATAAAGGCTCTCTCTCATTGCAGAGTTTCGCAGCAAACCGTGCGTAACCGGTCATTTACCCAAATGTTGGTGACGACAGGTGCTGGGATACAGTGGATGCAATCTTGTCGGCATTTAATTTCTTTTTGTATGTCGAGAATAAGGGCAGTTTTGAAGCTTTTCAATCAAATTCCTTGGGCGGCGAAGATAAAAAATACGTGTGACAGAGTTGCGTTAGTGGATTGCGTTGGGGGGGGGGGGGGGGGGGGGGAGAGAGAGTTGTTGCTGTTGTGCTCTTCAGTCGTGAGACTGGTTAGATGCAGCTGTCCATGCTACTCTATCCTGTGCAAGCTTCTTCACCTCCCAGTACCTACTGCAACCTACATCCTTCTGAATCTGCTTAGTGGATTCATCTCTTGGTCTCCCTCTACGATTTTTACCCTCCACGCTGCCCTCCAATACTAAATTGGTGATCCCTTGATGCCTCAGAACATGTCCTACCAACCGATCCCTTCTTCTAGTCAAGTTGTGCCACAACTTTCTCTTCTCCCCAATTGTATTCAATACCTCCTCATTAGTTATCTATTCTTCAGCATTCTTCTGTAGCACCGCATTTCAAAAGCTTCTATTCTCTTCTTGTCCAAACTATTTATCGTCCACGTTTCACTTCCATACATGGCTACACTCAATACAAATACTTTCAGAAACGACTTCCTGACAAATCTATACTCGATGTTAACAAATTTCTCTTCTTCAGAAACGCTTTCCTTGCCATTGCCAGCCTACATTTTATATCCTCTCTACTTCATCAGTTATTTTGCTCCCCAAATAGCAAAACTCCTTTACTACTTTAAGTGCCTCATTTCCTGATCTACTTCCTTCAGCGTCACCCGACTTAATTCGACTACATTCCACTGTCCTCGTTTCCCTTTGTTGATGTTCATCTTATCCCTCCTTTCAAGACGCTGACCATTTAGTTCAGCTGCTCTTCTAGGTCGTTTGCTGTCTCTGGCAGAATTACAATGTCATCGGCGAAACTCAAAGTTTTGATTTCTTCTCCATGGATTTTAATACCTACTCCGAATTTTTCTTTTGTTTCCTTTACTGCTTGATCAATATACAGATTCAATAACATCGGGTAGAGGTTACAACCCTGTCTCACTCCCTTCCCAATCACTGCTTCCCTTTCGTGCCCCTCGACTCTTATAACTGCCATCTGGTTTCTGTACGGGAAATCACTTTAATACTCAATGATGGCAATCCTTATTCACCTTGAGCAATCCCAAGGTATAACTGTAGATTTACTTGTCCTGTAGATAATACAACAAATTTGTTCTTCGGTACGTACGCTTTCATCGTATCAGAGACAATAAACTGAACACAATTTCGGTTTATTTACAGTGTAAGTGACGTAAAAAGTGAAAATAAAAAAATAAAGCTTCCGCGCGGGCACTTGATCGCATTACCCTTTGCGCTGCGCCGTAAATGATTCCTGGCTCGCACGATCAGCGCTATTTATTTATTTTTTCCCCCTAAATCCTTAGCCATCTGGAGTCGCCGCTTCTGTCACTTTCATTCCTGCACGAGCCCTGCACGCAGCGTAAGGCTGGACAAAGTCTGTGAAGAGGAGCACTCGCTGTGTTCCTAGTAGCGAGACTTTTAAAAACAAATCCAATTCCAGTGATAGTGGAGATGGATGCGTTTTTCTTTTAAAATAAGTTGTACATGGACATTCTTCTGTAACAGAAATACATTTCTGAATCTAATTAGAGACCTAAACATAATAAAGTAACAATTTGTTTCCATTTAAGGCAGTTGCTGATACTTTTCAAAGTTTTTAATAAAACCAGAAATATCTGGCGCCATTGCAGAGTATTGCTCAAGCTTCAATAAAAATACAGTGTCTGTTAAACGACATGGAAACGATGAAAATAAATAAGTTCTATTATTTTTTACTTTGATAACGCAGCTTTTCCGTTCTACAATTCACAAGTCATTTTTGTTGCCTTCGAATGAAAGACGAACAGTAAAACACAATATTTCATTGTCCACTCATAAATGTCGTAAAGCGTATTAGCCAGAATATGCCGAGAAAACGGCTCTGAAGTCTTCCACGCAGCTCACGCACTGGTCAGATTGTACCCCGTGGCAACACAGCGAAACGGCTGCGACTGTAGTGGCCTCGCTTGTCACACAAACGATACGCGTTCGGGTAACTTTTTATTTTTGTTTTTTATTGTTTTAGAACTTATGAAAACTTTTAAATGGAGGTACTGACGTTAAAAATCAGTCAGGTCATTTATTTCATTTATGAAAAGACACAGCTAGTTAACATAAGATGTGAATTACATATAATTAATATTTTCTTTGTAGAAAGTTGAATAATTTCAAACGCGTTTTAATAGACGCAAATTAAAGGTTTGATTACCACTGTAACACAGTTTCGGGCAGGATTACATTTACATAATATTTTTTACGATATCGTTTTTATTCATCAATTTCGTATTTTACATATAAGCATCAGAACGATAATTATCATAAAAATATTGACACTAAAAATATATTTTGACACACTGCATAATTTATGTAGGACGATTGTTTACTCGAAACTTTTTCTAAAAAAAGATCTGTTAGGAAACTTTCTCCATTAACAAGAACGAAAACAGCTCTTTCATCAGAAACCCTGGGAGCGTACCAGGCATTCCAGATCATTCCATTAAAATCAGCGATGACAGTTGATAGTACACCAGTGATTGTATTTTTTACACAGTCTTGATAAGAATTTTTTCTCTTATTTTCGGTCAGATAAGTGCATTTTTGTGTATGCTTTATTACATTTTGTTACATGTCTAAAAAATTAGACGTCTCAGGGCTGAACGACAGGCGTGCATCTTGGAAGAATCACTCTAACTGTACACGGCGGTGACTTCCCGTCACCCTGAAAGATTTCGTACATAATTCGTGCTCTGCTTGTCCAACCGAAGAGTCAGTAATTAAGAGAAACTGTTCTTTTTCCATGTAAGACTTCAAACAACCATTGAGAAAGTCAATATACAGTCCTGTCGTTTGCTTTATACGCATGCAGTTAACAGTGTTTTTATCTCGTGAGCCAAAGTTACGGTTGCTTCTTGTAAACAAGCAACAAGTTTGAGGTAGCACGGTGTGATTATATATCTCACTTTATTCCCGTCGTGCCTTTCGACTAAAACAGTTTGGCTTTCTTTGGGAGCTAGAGTCCTGTTGTACACTGACTGATGCTGACATCTGGAAGAGGAAACAACTGAAACTGTAGTATTTTGTCAGATGGCCGCACATACAGAGGGCAAGAAGAATTAGTAAATACTCGGCAATAATCTAACTGTCTGACCCGTATTGAATGCAAAATTTTTGTTCAAATTCGGCATCAATTTTAACATCTCATTCTGTATGCAAATGCCAAGTTTTTTCCGATCATCGCTGTTTATTTGTTTGGAAAAAATTTTGTGACTTTTCGTTGACGAATTCCAGGCTTATCTTTGAATTTATGAACCGAACTGCCAGAAGCTTCAAATTCAAAATTTATAAATTTTTGTACTGCTGCTGAAGCCTACTGCTGTGAATTCCCAGCGTCAACGAAACGATCCAAAAATTGGTTGCTGCGAACTTGTCATATTGATTGACACGTTTTTTTATTCCTTCTTCACACTGGAATAAAAATTCCTATTTTTTAACCTTTGCAGTATCAACCACTTTAATTTTTAATTCAAAGGAAGGCCGTCTACTTCTTTTTTGATCTTCTGGTTTATATCCATCAGATGAGCTGGGGTCCTAAACTTTCTCAAAAGGTTCTTCGTCCAGGTTTTATTTTCGTGAGCAAGTTCATCATCAGTTACAAGTTTTTTTTCAGCCAGCATTGCCATATTACGTTCGTAAATTTCTTCACTAACCAAAATTGCTTCCCGACAAATTGTCATTGAAGATTCCGATGCAATAAAATTATTCTGAGCAAGCAAACTTTCGTGATAATGATCTCATTTTTTAACCTCACCTTCGACATTTCACCTGCATCTTCTAATACCTCTGCGATTTCTTCATTAACAGACATTTTTAATTCGCAACATTTTACAAATTCCGATCATATTGCACACTACAGATAGCTTCAATCTCTGCGAAAGTCAATAGCGAAGTGACGTGTTAGTTAGAGTTTCTACAGGAATAAGGGTGGCTACAAACGTATGTACAGTACTGTAGCAGGTAAGAACCTTTGGTGGATTAGTTCTGTGAGGGTCCTAACACTTGCTGACTATCCGCCTATTTGTAGCTACAATAGGGCACCAGCAGTACTGTCCACTTCCACGTTACTCAAATTTACAACCAATATTTTTAACCCTTCCACAACTTATAATGTGATATTTGAAATAAAATTTTAATTATAATAGTAATTAAAGCTTTAATTTAGCTGCATTAAAATTCATTTAAAGTTATTCAACTTTCTTAAGTGAAAGTGTCAATAGTAATTCACATTTTATGGTAATTAGCTGTAACAGTTATTTCATAAAATAAATAGAACTGTTTATGATTTAATTGATAATATTTTAGGCCATTAACTTTGTTTAAAATAAATTATTATAATTTTTGAAACAATTAAAAAACCAAATAAAATTTTACTCGAAGGGAAGAGTGAACCTGGACCGCTAGGGTGGCAAGCCATTCCGCTGGGCTGCCATGGCGCATGAAGTGAACGGTATGTGAACTGTGCTTAAAACTTTAGAACACTTTTTCTCGAAATCTCCCGGCTGATATGACTTCCAACTTTCACAGTTAGACACACTTGATGTGTACTACTAACCTGCGTAGTCTCATCCCGAACAGACCGTTGTGTCCTCTTGCAAGTCGAAGCGCAATGCTGCGGCGTTCCAACCACACACAACGTACCTCCACTTCCCGACTCAAACAAGACGCATATCGCACTCACGCACCCCTTGTGTTTATCATCATTATATTGATGTCCAAACTCTGCTTCGTAATCACAGAATCTTACATTCCTAACACAGAAAAACAATTATAAATTTTCTAACCTGAATTAAAACTATTGTGTCGCTTTCAAAACTGCATCGATGACGCCAAACACCGTGGTATTTGCACTTATTTTTCAGTTTCAGCTATAGTTTATTAAAATTCTCCTGTCATAACTAACTAAAGTTTTATTAATTTAAAACAAATTTTAAAACTAAGCATCAGTCCAGTCATTTGCAAAGGATTTTTTTCCGGATCTGTCCACTGGTGATGACCACGTGTCCCTAAATTGTCTAAACTAGCATCTCTCGAAGCATCTAGGTATGCTCGTAAATTACGCTGCCCGGGATATACGACCAGGGTGATTTTTCTTCCTTAGCTTCGCTAGCACTTCATTTGTGGGTGTTGCAGTATTTCCTCTGTGGAGAACCCCTTACCGAATGGCAGTTAAAAAGTTATATTCAGTTAAATGAGTCAGTGATGTATTATAGGCCTCTTTCTCAAACAGTTTTGAAGAGTTTTCAGGAAATTTGCCACTGGCCAATGATAGATTAGAAGGATACATCAACACAAGATATTGATATTCTGTTAGAAACACCATCATATCCATTAGAATTACTGCTTTTTAGTGACGTGATTAATTTTATAATATCTCTAAGGGTTCTCACTGAAAAAGCAAATTAACTATATATGAGATTAAATGTCTAATTATACGAATTAGGAGCCACCTGGCTTCTTTATTGATCCCAATGTTTAATATTGCTGTTTTCTATGGCACTCCATAATTTAGTACTATGTTTTGATGTTAGTTCACTACAAGCTGAATTATTCAAAGTTCTCATATATCACTTCCAGACGCTTGAAGTAAGTGAGCCGCGCGGGATTAGCCGAGCGGTCTTAAACGCTGCAGTCATGGACTGTGCGGCTCGAGACCTCCCTCGGGCATGGGTGTATGAGTTTGTCCTTAGGATAATTTAGGTTAAGCAGTGTGTAAGCTTAGGGATTGATCAGCTTAGCAGTTAAGTCCCATATGATTTGACACACATTTGAACATTTTTTTGAAGTAAGTGATCGAGTGGCTCTTTGATTAGAGCTGTTATATTTTTTCCTATTATTAGTTCTCAAAATAAACCTTGAAATGATTCTTTACTCTTGTCACGACTGAATCAAGTAATATCCAATCGAAGGTGCTCCTGTTTTAAACAGTTTGCATATTCCCTTCTGGGCGAGTGTTTCCAGTTACTGAACACTACCTATAGTGGCCAGGGTATCGCGACTTGATAGTGACGGTGTACTGTCATGGCGGCAGGCTGACTCAGCACGGTCCGTGGGTCGGTGGCCACTCAGCCACACTGACATCTGCTGGGCTGCATTCTCAGCCACGCCCACCATCTCTCAGGCTTGCCTATATCGAATTCGGAACGTACACCATTACATCGTGTCTCAGTGCTCTCACTTAAACTCTGCGTAAGATAGTGGCGGGCAATTTAAGTAGCACAACAAACTGTTTTGGCATGATTCATTGCATATTAGTGTATACCTGTAAAACCAAAACCAACCACTGACACTTCAGACTATTACGCGACTCTGGTCGGGAATTATGCTCTCTTAGACACATAGAAAATCTTAGTCTAAATGGACTACATTAATTATATATATATATATATATATATATATATATATATATATATATATAGGGTGTTACAAAAAGGTACGGCCAAACTTTAAGGAAACATTCCTCACACACAGAAGAAAGAAAATATGTTATGTGGACATGTGTCCGGAAACGCTTACTTTCCATGTTAGAGCTCATTTTATTACTTCTCTTCAAATCACATTAATCATGGAATGGAAACACACAGCATCAGAACGTACCAGCGTGACTTGTTACAGGAAATGTTCAAAATGTCCTCCGTTAGGGAGGATACATGCATCCACCCTGCGTCGCGTGGAATCCCTGATGCGCTGATGCAGCCCTCGAGAATGGCGTATTGTATAACAGCCGTCCACAATACGAGCACGAAAAGTCTCTACATTTGGTACCAGGGTTGCGTAGACAAGAGCTTTCAAATGCCCCCATAAATGAAAGTAAAGAGGGTTGAGGTCAGGAGAGCGTGGAGGCCATGGGATTGGTCCGCCTCTACCAATCCATCGGTCACCGAATCTGTTGTTGAGAAGCGTACGAACACTACGACTGAAATGTGCAGGAGCTCCATCGTGCATGAACCACATGTTGTGTCGTACTTGTAAAGGCACATGTGCTAGCAGCACAGGTAGAGTATCCCGTATGAAATCATGATAACGTGCTCCACTGAGCGTAGGTGGAAGTAACTAAAATGAGCTCTAACATGGAAAGTAAGCGTTTCCGGACACATGTCCACATAACACCTTTTATTTATTTGTGTGTGAGGAATGTTTCCTGAAAGTTTGGCCGTACCTTTTTGTAACACCCTGTATATATATATAGTGGGGGGATTAAAGAATGTGTAGGGCAAGAGCACGCATGAAGCTTTCAGAATTAATGGGAGCAAGAGTGTGCATCAAGCTTTCAGAGCTATCGTGGGGCGTGAGTATACATCAATCTGTCAGAGTACGTATGGGGAAAGAATATACAAGTACATCAAGCTTTCAGAGGTCACGTGTGGTATGAGTACGCATCAAGCTTTCAGACTTCGTATATGCCACGTTACGCAATAAGCTTTCAGTGTTTCCGCGGGGTACGAGTACGCATGAAGCTTTCAGGTATCAAGTGTGGCACAAGTTTGCATCACGCTTTCGGAGATCACACAGGAATGAGTAAGCATCAATCTATCAGAGTACACGTGTGGCACGAGCATGTATCAAGCTTTCAGAGTTCGTGTGGAGCACGTGTACGCATCAAGCTTTCAGAAGTCGTGTAGGGCACTCAAGCTTTCAGGTACCTAAAGTAGAAATTAAACGTTCTTCCACGAGGCAGCACACACGTCATCATTTCTTTAGTTCTGGTCTGGAACCTCTCTGCAGTCGGACGCTTACAGATAGAGAAAGTACACTACGTCACTTTCGTATGTTTCCGATGTAAAATATCTGTAGTTATAGTATTTGGCGAACTTACGTCTATTTAAAAATTGGATAAACCATATACCTGAACTGGCAGCTAGAAGTTTTCAATATTCTCCTTGACCTCCATCACTTTAGTTGTGCGTTTTATCTGTAGATGGGTAAAAGTTCTAAGGTCTGTTGGGCAAGAACGTCGCAGTGCGTACTTTCATCCCATCAAGAAACTGCGAAGTTCGATCCCTCATAAAGCAAACCTCTAGGCGGACTCTGCTGAGAAGAAAGCGTTGGATTCTGAGAAGGAAAATAAAACGCTTGCCGGACGTAGTAAACAGAAATGGAAGTTTTCTACTGTGAAAATAACTTCAAAGGAACCAACTCATTAGCGTTCTTCGTCGGAATTGGAGACAAAGATGTCTGTGAGTAACAGTAGCTCTGACCTGGATATAAATTTTCAGAGGATGAACCAGATGTAGAAGATATTTCTGTTGCAAAAGTCGACGGAAAACGTAGAACATCGTTTCGGTTTTACCTGTCCAAAGTGGTTCAGTCTTTCAATCATGTCTACGACGGAGATTTTTTACAATCCTCTCACGGAAAAATCAAAATTTCAGGAAAAAACGAAGGAGGTTACATCGTAAATAAAGACATTCGTAAAAAAGAAACATCGAAATCAATATATAGATTCTCTGGAAGGTTTACCAATACTATCGGCTTTTAAGAAGATCTGTATGGCATACCAATTCGCTATAAAAGCACCGTTAAAATGTACGTTTGGATAAGTAACATATTCTTTTCGCTTTCCTCATACCTTTAACACCTTTCGTGTTAAAGTTTCTTAATTTCAAAATGGTACATTTTCTGTTCAATTCTAGTGTTTCATCGTCCTTGCTAGCTGCGCCATTATCGGAAGTTAACCCTCCCAAGTCAACTACCTGCAGTTTGTAACGCGGCAATACATAGAAGGCTGTTACTGATTATGAGTATATGGAAGTGATATTTTTTTTAATGAACAGTGCCTAATTTGTTTTCCCTTCCAACCTATTTATTTGCAATCCTTTTTATTTTCTTCGGTGGAGGGGAGCAGTACGTGGGCTCACGTACTCTTTTCACTCAGCAATTGGTAACGGAACGGAACATTATTTTTGAAACGTGTTACAAACAGGACACAATAGGAAGGACCAGGCCTCTTTGCTTTTTTTCTTTTATCACTCGTTTATTACATCAGAGAAATACACATTTTAAGACAAAATTTAATTACATGAAATATTGCTCCCAGTAAAGCAGTGACAAAACTTAGTTCTCTTAAGGGTTTCTGCTGGCAACAAATTTTAAGGAGGCAATGTAAGGTTTATATCAATTTAGCTCAAACACGTAGCTAGTGATTGAATCACGACACAGACACTTTAACAGTTCCGGCAACAAATAAATAGCGTGAATTTGCACTCACAGCAACCAACTAATCAACAGCCTTGCCATTGAATAAGTAGTAGGCCATTTGGAACGAATTAGCAACACCCATCAATTAGGGGAGTTAATACCAACAGTTTTTTATTTTCTTGCTCCCCATTAAATAAACAAACTTACAGTAATTAAATGAATAACAAGTCAAACACACTACGCTCCACTCAAACTCTTCAGTGGAAGCCAAGCCAAAATGAAGATTCCATTAACTGACTAGCACTGAAGTGACACTAAAGCTCATCTCTGTGTTCCCAGACACACATGGGGCAAACTTATACAAGACAAGATTTTGAAGGGAGCACATCAGTAAAACCGGTAGTGGAGCTAACTCGTGCCACTGAAAATTAAGGTACTAGACCGGGGCACAAGGTGATATACAATGAGGTTGCCTTAGTGCTATACTGCGCTCCAAAATATTAATTCAAATGGCCAATTCAAAATTAAGTACACATAAACCAGCATTAATTAACTAGGAGTGACACCAGATCGCCCGGAGAGATGACAACACTTAATTGAAAAGACGAATGCCGGAGGCGGCAGTAACATCAAACACCTTCTCCGAGTTTTAACCAGGAGTCACTTCCCGCTATACGTGTAAACATTTAACCTAGCACAAGGAAGGAATCCCCCAAAGAGAAAATTAAAATAAAAGCCCCCAAAAGATTATAAAGGACAGCGAACCCAAACTATTTAAATTTAGAAGAATTAGCTCTCCCCAAAGGCAGTGTAAACGCGAAGGCCACACTTAAGAGGCCACCAAAATTGGTTACAAAAGGTCTTATACATTTGCTCCTTTTCTTTGAAAGAAACACAAGGCTGCTTAACTTCTGCTGGACGTCCGGTATGGGTCGTGTAGGATACACCAGGCAGCAACCTAAGCTAGGCGGTCGCAAGGCACGGCGAGCAAAATCAAGAGAGCAGACAGGCAACGCATATCCTCCATGCTGAACCGGCAGACCGCGTACAACCAACTCCACATATACGTGGATACTTCCCGCCTCGTACCTCGCGGCGCCTCAGCAGGTACCCCGAGCAAACGTCAACTGCCACTCGCCCCGCGAATGCGGAAAACAAAAAAGGCAAGCAAAGATAAGAAACATCGAAGGATCGATAATGGACATCCAAGAGACTGGCGCGCCAGTAACGAGCGCCACGGCTCAATTTTCTTAGGAAAAGTTTTATTACTCCCCTAACAACGGTTGCATGGCAATGAAACTTTTACACAATGTTACCAATGTGTACATACTAGATGTTTCATGCGTAACTGGATGCCATATTGCTACGAGATTTTAAAAGCGTCCAGTAAAAAAAAAAAAAAATGCGCACTTGTTTCCACCTCCCTCGGAAGAGTCGTCAGAAGCATTTTCTCTTTTCTGCTGTATCGGCGAACTTTTGAGATTTCGTCTTCGCAGTGTGCAGCCGTGGCGACCCCAGACCAACACCGGCCGTCACGCCTTCCACGCGACGCTCGGTGTCTGCGCGAGGCGGCGGTTTGTTTCACTTTACAAGCAAAACGATATTTAAAGCGGAATTTCACGTGCCCATTCGTTAGAGCGGGATCGAAACAAAGCCATTGCATTGGATATGGTACACACACACATCGACACCGAAGTTTAAGCATGCTCCCTAGGGAGTTATAAATGTAACGCTGCGTTCTGAAACACTGAAACATGCAGCCATACCGCTGCCACGTCCACCACGGGCTAACAGTGGGTGCCCACGCCAATCGGCTAGTCTTTTGTGAGTGGGCATTAAGACAACATACCGAGTTTTGGAAGAAACTGTAGTCCCAGACGACTCAACGTTTTGCAGCACATGTGTGGCAAATGGTACCGGCAAACGGTATCGGGCCTCTGTGAACCGCCACGGCAGGTGCTCACCACCGGTGGATCTCGAGTTGCTGGGGTGGTGTTCTGGTGAGCGTGTCGCTCGTCTGCATTTCTAAAGGCAAGCTGAACGGGAGAACGTACACCAGCCAACTGTCTCCTCTGCTCCAAGATATCGATTTAAGAACGAGGTAGCTGATTTTGATGAGAGAGGATGCCACTCCCCGCCATTTCAGTGCATCCGCGCGCAAACAGTTTATTCCCAATAAAACGGGAGACAGACTTCTGCCTGGGTCAGCTACGTCTGTCTTTCTGTCTGTCTGTCTGTCTGTCCTGGATTTCTATTTCTGGGCCACATTACGGGACACGGTGTACGCTGGACAATGTGACAACAGTGGCGAGATGAAAAATCCCACCGGGCAGGCCTTCTCTGGACTTGAGGAGTCATGTGATGCACTCTTACGGCACGCTACAGCCACCTTCCTGGACTGGAAGGGTGTTGCGAACCAACGGCGGCCCGTTTCAACACCTACACTGAGGAACTGACCCCATGAAATCGTGATACTGTTTTCCTTTTTATACTTTGTTTTACTCTAAGCATTTGTTAGCTACTTTACTGTGAGAACAGTTCAGGATTTTTTTCGGCCGTAAGAAAAGTACCGCAAACGAAATAGTGATGAAATATCTGTTAAAGAACGGAATAACGGGACCTTTAGAATGCTAGGAAACAAAAAAGCCTTCGAGGTGGGAATTCCCTTCTGTGACCTAGAAATTACACAAGATTCACATTTCTGGCCTGAGGAAACACCTAATACGCCAATTTCACTTCTTTGGATCCACAAGAAGAGCAACAAGAGAGGGTGTGGAATTACACTAAACAAAGCAGAAAACAAGAAAGGAACACCCTGACACTCAGCCCAGAAGACTGTAAAAAAAAAAAAAAAAAAAAAAAAAAAAAAAAGACACACACACACACACACACACACACACCACCACCACCACCACCACCACCACCACCAAGCAAGAATATAATATAATCACAACAGGCAACATAGAAGAATCGACGGTCAGAGCACCAGACTTACAAGGAGCAATAACAACGAATTCATAGTAGGAACATTGAACGTACAAACGCTGAGAACCATAAAGAGAGAGGAAGAGCTCGAAAATGCACAAAAAGAAATAGAATTCGATGTACTCGGACTATGCGAAATAAGGAAAACAGGGCAAGCCATCATAGAGAAATCAAACGGCGATCTGCTTTATTATAAGGGATCAACCCCAGGACAAAGAGGGATAGGCTTCGTCATCAAAAGCGACTTAAAACCATCCACACAAGAATTTGTGGTAGTATTAGAAAAAATAGCAGCTTTGAAACTTACCAAAAAAAAGCCATCAAATAACAATCGTTCAAATATATGCCCCAACAGAAACGAGTACCGACGAAGAATTAGAAGATTTCTATGAGAAACTAGATCATACCTTAGAGAGATATCAGTCACAGATAAACCTAATAATTGGAGATTTCAACAGTAGAGTCGGCCCCCACAGTAACGATGACGAAGAACCAGTCGGACCACACGGCTCTGGAATAAGGAACAGCAGAGGAGAAAGAATGGTACAATTTGTTCAAGAACACAAACTAAAAATAACCCACACCTTCTTCAGGAAAAATCAAAACCAAAGATGGACTTGGCGCTCGCCAGATGGCAAGACGATAAACGATATAGATTACATTCTAACGGGCAAACAAAACACAGTAAATAACATCCAAGTAATCTTACAATTAAAATTTAGCGCAGACCGTAGAATGGTGAGGACAAAAATAAAAATTACGAAGCAACGTAGGAAAAGCAAGCAAAACAGAAATAGAACTGAACACAGATAAATTTAAGCAATAACTACAGAAGCAACTAAAATAAGCAAATATCAATACAAAACAAAGCACTCAAGAAATGTATAACGCACTAGAAGAATGCATATATCAAGCTCACAAGGACGCAAGCAAAGACGAGCAAATGAAGATAAGTCGAAGCAAATTAAGTCAGAGTACCATACAGCTAATCGACGACAGATCGATAGTGATACAAACTAGAGATATTTCAGACAGGGCTAAAGAAGAATACGCAAAACTAGACAAAATAACGAAAAGTGAAATACGCAGAAATATCCACGAACATCGATCAGCAACAACGAGACAAATACTACAAACAAACAACTCTTAGAAAAGCGAGGATAAGCGCCCAGGGCTGGAAACAATGGATACCAGGAAAGAAGAATCAGCTGAACACAAGAGAGGGTGTAATCAAATGAGCAACGGAGTATACACAAGTTCTCTACCAAACAAAGCCACAGACCGCAACCCTGTCGATCCAGACCCAAACACCACCGAAAGCATACCCGCTATAATATACAGCGAGGTTAGAACAACCATCACTCAACTGAAAAATGGAGAGTCACCTGGAGAAGACAACATATACAACGAGCTTTTAAAAGAAGCCCAAGATCTCCTAACACCAATCATCACAGAAGTGTTCAACAAAATCCTACAAACCGAAGACATTCCCGACCAGCGGAAAACAAGTACGATCGCACTTTTGCACAAATAAGGTACGAAACACGACAGGAACAGTTATACACCCATAAGCCTGATGTCTAACCAATATAAACTGTTCACGAAAATACTAAGAAGGCGATTAACAAAAACACTAGACGAGCACCAACCTTCAGAACTAACAAAAGTCCGGAAAGGATTTAGCACAGTGGACCGTATTCAAACCAGCAATCAAATAACAGAAAAATCAGAAGATCGCCACCACAAAATATACCTTGCTTTTGTTGATTACTGCACAGTATTCGATACCATGAGACACCCAAACATACCTCAAGTACTAAGAAATCAAAGAGTAGAAGCAAAATACATCCAATTACTAAGAAACATTCAAAACAACAGCTTCGTTAGAGTTAAAACCGAAAAGACAGAGCCGGCCGCGGTGATCTAGCGGTTCTAGGTGCTTCAGTCCTGAATCGCGCGACTGCTACGGTCGCAGGTTCGAATCCTGCCTCGGGCATGGATGTCTGTGATGTCCTTAGGCTAGTTAGGTTTAAGTAGTTCTAAGTTCTAGGGGACTGATGACCTCAGCTGTTAAGTCCCATGGTGCTCAGAGCCATTTGAACCATTTCGAAAAGACAGACCAACCTTTCCGCGTGGAAAGAGGAGTTAGGCACGGGGATCTCATCTCCCCAAAACTATTTACCTGCATCCTGGAGGACATATTCAGGAAATTAAAATGGAATAAGAATGACGGAATATGCCTCAACGGCAAGAGACTACCGAATTTGAGGCTCGCTGACGACATAGGCTGAGAGGCACCCACGTGCCTTGCTCATACTGTGGCATCAAGCAGTCAGCAGTAACATCAATGACCGATTATGAGCTCTAGTACCCACAATTAAAGCTACAAATTATTCTCCTGTTTGAATAATACGCAACGGAAACGGATAACGCACTTCTGACTATTAGTAATCTACACAACTCTGATTGTTCACTTCGCTCTGGCAATACCACATTTTCTTTCTTACCCAACGGCATTGATCAACACGTGGCCATCGCACTGAATATGAATGGCGCACACATTATAAATTCTGGATATCATGACTACACACTAGTCGAAGAACAAGGCGACCAATCTTTTTCTTTTCACTATCTTTTTTATTCCGATAAATTCTAGTATGATTCAAAGGTAACCTAAACACAACATTACAGTTTATACAACAATTACACATGAGAAACTCCGCCCAGTGGGCATGGCTTTACATTGGTGATTCTCTATCTTATGGTCTCGTAATTATCTAACGCTACAGTGAACTTCCTGGATAGGATGGTGGATCTTTTGCTATATCTTACGACTCTCACACCCATCATCACGAAAATTTACTCCAGACCGAGCTGTACGAAAAGGAACATGCATAACCCACTGCCTCTGAACCTATCTTGCTACTCTCCCATGCAAACTACACATACTTAAATTACATGAAATACATCACACGCAACATACAATACATCACAAAGAATAGTCACAACGTTAGAATCACTTCACTTTCAGCTTTCCCACTTCAATTAGTATTCATCCCAGTTTCACACGATACTGCCACACTTTGTAACTTTTCCTTCCTACTACGAACTCTGGAGGATATATGCACGTCTTCCTGCGCAATGCAAGCGAAGTGGCGTTGCTGGATAGACGGCAGACTCACCTTGCTTCTCTCTCAGAGTATTAGAGTTTGAATCTAGCGTCACACGGAAACATAACACGCAAAGTAATATTAAGCTCATATTCGTCACACACGCGAGTCCTCAACTGATACTATGGACGAGTACTTCTCTTTATCCTTTGTCTCATACACAGATTGAGACTCACACAGTACTCACCTCGTGGAAATACTCGTCTCTAATTTCAAGTCCTACACACGCCATTTCTTAAATATTTGCAACTGATAGTACACACGCTAGTAATTCAGCTTAACTTAAGCACTCGGAAGTATTTCAACTTATTGCTACACGTGGTTTCATTGTGACCGTTGGTCACTTCCGAATATTACTACGAACCCCTTTATATTACCTGCCTGACATTTGATTCTCCCCACAAAAGTTCCTTAAATAGAGAAATTATTATTCCAAACTACTCTTAAGTATTTCACATGCATACCATGTCTCCACTCTTTTGTCCTTACGGAGCACGCCTAAGACAGGTCTTACCAACACTAGATCCAGCGGCAGAGTGCTGAAAACATGGCCGTTCTTCAGGTCCTCTCGCACCTCTGCCGAAGAGGGGGAGCACCTTGCTACCGTATTGGTCAGCCACATTTCAGGTGCTCAAAGCTCAGGTAAATTTCTTCTCTTTGGTCCCACCAGTGACCCAGGTACCGTCTCAAAGATGATCATATATTCACATTCATTATCTGCAGTTAGCAGACGACCATACATTCATTCATTTCACAGATCTCACCAAACTGGATGTAGGGATTTATTTTGTGGGAGTGCACATGTGATCAATTAAATAAATAAATTGTCATTCTTTCCCACACTGGTATCCGGCTTCGCTGTATTAACTGAAATTGAGTTATTATTAGAAAAAATATGTTGTTCTGACAAGAATAACGAAGAATGTCGTATCTATTTTCAATGTCGGTCGGTACTGTACCCTTTCAAGGCCTCTTTGCCAAAACTGCGAGGGAACTGCAATCAATGCTCCAGGAGCTTAACACACAAAACAAGATGGCAGGGCACACAGTGAACAAATCTAAAACGCAGGTAATGACAAATGGATTAGAAAGGAACGGAACTAATGTATGCATCACAATACACATACCTATGCTAAATAATTTCCTTTAACAACAAAATGGAAGAAGAAACAAAACAAAGGCTTTCCTTAGCCTGGAAAGCCTTCTGGGCCTTAAAGTTCATATTGCTAGACAGAACCCTGAATAGGAGGCTCAAAATGGAGACACTCGAAAGCTGCGTTTTCCCAATGTTATTACATGGATGTCAGACATGGGCTCTGAAAGCCAAAGAGAGAAACATTGTGCAGGTATACCAAAAGAAAATGCAGAGGAAGATCTTTGGCATATCTCTGAAAGACAGAATATCAAAAACCTCGATACACAAGATGTCGGCAACAATAGACACAGCACAACAGGTTACGAAGACCAAATGGAGATGGGGCGGCCACGTGGCGAAGCTGCAAGACGAGAGGTGGGCGACACGAGCTACCGCATGGGACCCATACACCTGCAAGAGACTCCGAGGAAGAACAAGGTGCAAACGGTCGGACTTATTCAGAAAACAAGCAGGAAGACAGAGGACCAGCATAGCCAAAAACAGAAAGAACTAAACTACAACTAAGTGAGCAAGTGTAATTCAACGTGTAGTGTGCATTAAGTGCGGCACCGTCTTAAGCGGATTAGCTCACTGCGTGAGTATTTAAAAGCAGCTACCCATACTTGTACGAGGCCTTTGCCCTCAATGGGACAACAGAAACTATTTTCATTCATTCATTCATTCATAAGTGCCTGTCACGATGGAGTTTAGTTTAGCTTATATGTGGACTGTTAATGGATCATGTGGCTACAACGAAGAACCAGTATTAAAGTAGCCAGATAAACTCATTGTTGACCACGTAATGCAACCTACAGAAAATCGGTTTGTTAGCAATCAACCGTTTAGTTGGTCAGGAACTGCTTTGTGAATGTATAGTAGTACCTCTCATAAAGTGCAGTAGTTAGGCTGACTTAAAGGTGTTCTCCACTTTGTGCTATGTTACATTCATCTCGGACCTCCGCAAAATTCGGTATTGTCGTCTTGGAGATAAGAGAACTGAAGCATCAGGCCGGTCTGTGAATCGCCTTCGAGGTGGTACTGAGTTGAGTGTATTGATACTGCGGCTGCGTGGATTGCCATCTATCAGCCTCTAGAGCAGCTGACGCCTACGGCAGAAACCGCAGGACCAGTAACCCTTTAGCTAGCCACGTTCTCCGTGTCTGAATTGCCCAGTGTCGCGTGCCGCCACTCAGGTGCTGCTGCAGTACTGTTTTACTTTCCCTGTGAACACATATCGATAGTACGAATATCATGCTACATTGATTTGGGACCGCTCTATCAAATTCCACATTAAAAATCATTACATTTGTATAGAAAAACATATCGACATTTTCCGTTGACACTAGAAGTTGCAGGTTGGTTTCAAAAACGAAAGTTCAGATATCTGCTGCACACTAGATGGCGTTGACATAGCTCAAACGGATATCAGCTGCGATTTTTTAAATAGGAACCCCCATTTTTATTACATATTCGTGTAGTACGTAAAGAAATATGTTTAAGTTGGACCACTTTTTTCGCTTTGTGATAGATGGCGCTGTAATAGTCACAGACATATAAGTACGTGGTATCACGTAACATTCCGCCAGAGCGGACGGTATTCGCTTAGTGATACATTACTCGTGTTAAAATGGACCGTTTACCAATTGCGGAAAAGGTCGATATCGAGTTGATGTGTGGCTATTGTGATCAAAATGCCAAACGGGCGTGTGCTATGTATGCTGCTCGGTATCCTGGACGACATCATCCAAGTGTCCGGACCGTTCGCCGGATAGTTACGTTATTTAATTAAACAGGAAGTGTTCAGCCACATGTGAAACGTCACCACGACCTGCAACAAATGATGATGCCCAAGTAGCTGCTGTCGCGGCTAATACACACATCAGTAGCAGGCAAATTGCGCGAGAATCGGGAATCTCAAAAAAGTCGGTGTTGAGAATGCTACATCAACATTGATGGCACCCGTACCATATTCCTATGCACCAGGAATTGCATGACGACGACTTTGAACGTCGTGTACAGTTTTGCCACTGGGCACAAGAGAAATTACGGGACGATGACCGATTTTTTGCACGCGTTCTATTTAGCGACAAAGCGTCACTCACCAACAGCGGTAACGTAAACCGGCATAATATGCACTATTGGGCCACGATGGCTGTGACAAGTGGAACATCAGTGACGTTGGCGGGTTAATGTATGGTGCGGCCTTATGGGAGGAAGGATAATTGGCCCCCATTTTATCGATGGCATTTAAATGGTGCAATGTATGCTGATTTCCTACGTAAAGTTCTACCGATGTTACTGCAAGATGTTTCACTGCATGATAAAATGGCGAGGTACTTCCAACATGATGGATGTCCGGCACATAGCTCGCGTGCGGTTGAAGCGGTATTGAATAGTTTATTTCATGACAGGTGGATTGGTCGTCGAAGCACCGTACCATGGCCCGCACATTCACCGGATCTGACGTCCCCGGATTTGTTTCTGTGGGGAAAGTTGCAGGATATATGCTACCGTGACACACCCACAACGGCCGGCCGGGGTGACCGAGCGGTTCTAGGCGCTAGAGTCTGGAACCGCGCGACCGCTGCGGTGGCAGTTTCGAATCCTGTCTCGGGCATCGATGTGTGTGATGTCCTCAGGTTAGTTAGGTTTAAGTAGTTCTAAGTTCTGGGGGACTGATGACCTCAGAAGTTAAGTCCCATAGTGCCCAGAGCCATTTGAACCATTCGCCCAATACGACTGATAACTTGCGTCAGCGCATTGTCAATGGATGTGCGAACATTACGGAAGGCGAACTACTCGCTGTTGAGAGGAATGTCGTTACACGTATTGCCAAATGCATTGAGGTTGACGAACATCATTTTGAGCATTTATTGCATTAATGTGGTATTTACAGGTAATGACGCTGTAACAGCATGCGTTCTCAGAAATGATTAGTTCACAAAGGTACATGTATCAGATTCGAACAACTGAAATAAAATGTTCAAACTTACCTACGTTCTGTATTTTAATTTAAGAAAAGCTACCTGTTACCAACTGTTCGTCTAAAATTGTGAGCCATATGTTTGTGACTATTAGAGCGCCATCTATCACGAACCGAAAAAAGTGGTCCAACTAAAACATTCATATTTCTGTACGTACTACACGAATATGTAATAAAAAAATGGGGGTTCCTATTTATAAAACGCAGTTGATATCCGTTTGACCTATGGCAGCGCCATCTAGCGGGCCAACCATAGCGCCATCTGGTTTCCCCGTTCAAGCTAGACAAGTTTCGTTCTTTGTAGTTTTTTCGTTTGACGCTTATTTCGTGAGATATTTGGCCCGGTCACGATCCATGGACCAACCTGTATACGTATACTGGAAAGTAAACATGTATCAAATGTTATGTTACAAGGTGAGCTAGTTGGTACACTGGTAACGTCTGAGCATACTGTGAGAATGGACATATGCTCGAAAACGTTTCGTTTGCGTCCTAGCGTCTTTGAAATGTGAAATAGGACGTACGCAGTTGGGACGACACAAATTAGGGAAGAAGAAAAGGCGACTATGTACACTGCAGTGACAAGTCACGGGATAGCGATATCCACGCAAACAGATGGCGGTAGTTTCGTGTACGCATGGTGCAAAAGGCCTGTGCATTGCTAGAACTGTCATTTGTACCCAGCCAGGTGATTCACATGAAACCGTTTCCGACTTAAAGTCGCGGGACGGCAATTAGCGGACTTTTAACGCGGAATGGTAGTTGGAGCTACATGCATGGTACATTCCGTTTCGGAAATCGTTAGGGAATTCAGTACGCCGAGATCCTCAGTGTAAAGGGTGTGCCAGGAATACCGAATTTCAGGCATTGCTTCTCACCGAGGACAACGCGGTGACCGACGGCCTTCACTTAACGACCGAGAGCAGCACCGTGTGTTTAGAGTTGTCAGTGCTAACAGACAAGCAACACTCATTCAAATAATCACAGAAGCCAACGTGAAATACATAACGAAGGTATCCGTTCGGACAGTGCGGCGAAATGTAATGGACTATACAGCAGACGACGGACGCGACTGCCTTCGCTAACACCAAGAGATCGCCTGCAGCGCCTCTCTTAGGCTCGTGACCACGTCGGTTGGACACTAGACGACTGGGACACGTGGCTCGGTCAGATGCAACTTTTGTGGATGCGCGATATCACTGGGCCACAGTTGTTCACGATTGGTTTGAGAAACATTCTGGACAAACATTCTGCACAATTCCAGCGAATGCTGTGGTCGCCCAGGTCGCCCGACACGGATCCAGTCGAACATCTATGGCACGTAATCGAGATGTCAGGTCGTGCATAAAATCCTTCGCTGGCGACACCTTCGCAATTATGGCCGGCTATGAAGGCTGCAGGCGACTCGCGCTGACCTGTGGGTTCCGCGCCACGGCGAGCTGGTTCGCTGCGCCGGGCAAAGCGAGGCCCGGCCGACGTTAGGAGGACTCTGGTCAGCTCGCAGTACACTGCGGTCGGCAAACGTCAGCTTCATTCGCTTACAGAATGTGCTCAATACGACCGCCATCAACTTCGGTGCGCTATGTGTATAGCTTGACGATATCTTGCCGAACCGTTGGAAATATTTTCGAATGACTCCACCCGCCACAAGGTCTTGTGGAGACTCGACGAGTCTCCCATGCACGAGGGTTCTCATACACCTCCAGAAATGAAAATCCAGTGGCGTTATGTCCAGTGAGCGGTGGGACCAGGCTATTGGGGCTCCCACGTCCAATCCACCAGCTGCCCAAGGCGTCATTCAGCTGAGCTAAAGTGGCTTTTACTGACAGTAGTACTGAGAGATTGCAGGGCACTCTCACTTCGGATTCGGTGTATGGAATACGATCTACGGCGATTTGACTTCATACATTGTGATGAAATGGTGGGCAGCAGTTTATGGTCTTGTTTGCATGCTCTAGGGAAAAAAATACGGTAAACTTTACCTGCGGTCAAAGGAAGAGGGTGCCGACTTAAACGACTGCAGTAAAAGCACGGCGTTGCTGGGGCGACACAAAGCGCGCTTTTTCTGGAGAACGATGAAGGGACATTTCCAGACGGCCCCGTGCTGCAGTCGTATTGTGCAGAAACTCATTAAGCTTGGCGCCACAGACAGGGGCAGACGTCCAGGTATATGGCCTAGCGCCGAAAAGTCGCCAACAACACATTGTAGGCCTTGTTAGCGAGCAAGCCGCCAAAAGAAATGGAAACGTTCTGCAAATGTCCACGGGACAGGAAAACTGGCGCCCAGATGTGTAGACTCTGTTTCAAAACATGTTTTGTCAATGCTAGTTTATGGCCATTCTTTGCAAACTTTGAAATGGACGCAACAGGGGAGATAACAAGCTGTTTATGGTGGGCTGTGCTTCAACCCTGTATTGTGTTAGCAAAAGACACGGCAATCGTGTGGGGAAGAGACTGCGAACCTGAATTTTTTTCCATTTTCTGCCAATTAACTTTAAGTTTCTCATTGGTCAAATCAGTTTGAAGTGCAAAGACCATTCACCGAGCTTAGAAAGCCGGGCTCCAGCTCGTGATTGGCTTGTGCGAAATTGGGGGAATTCAAAAAAGAGGAATGTGCTTTTGGAACCAAGCTGAGGAGGCAACACAGAGACATGGAGATCGTCACTCACACTGGTTCAAGTCTCCGGTACTGGCGCTTCGCTAGTAAAGAACTGCAGGTCTCTAACTAAACGGTGAGACTTGTGTCCTTTGCTAGGGCGCGACTTAGAGCCTGTGCCAGTCAACTTCTGAACCGTCAGAGGTCCTGCTTATATCATCGTGGTCACAATGAGTGACGAGTGGGTGTACTTCTTTGTCTTGAGTTGGCCGTCCAAACATTTGACGTATTCCAACACGCACAGTCGTGGCACGGAGTCAAATTTGTTTGGCAGACCAGCAAACGGGTCCACCTGCACACCGGAATCCATCGGGGTTTCAGAGGCTCTTAGGGAAGTACCTGCGTTCTCAATTAACTGAACGCGAGACCGCGTACTTGCGTTTTTCGGGAACGCGCATTTAATAACAGATTGCCGCCGTCCATGACTTCAGTCGCCGAACGCATCGTAGCGTGCCGCCTTGACCAGCAGGATGGTAAAGTATTTGCTGCTGCGAAGTAGGGCTATAATATTTATTTCTCACCACCCTGTTCTTTCGAACCATATTTTTTCCTTTTTTTGTATGGTAGAGTATCGATGCTTGGTGGTGGTATAGTCTGATGCCATAACCTGGATTCACGTGTATGAAGTGAGACAGAGCGGGTAGTGTTCTGGTTAGTGTCGTGTGTCGATCCCCAGCAGATCACTTTGTCCACCATAGATCTCATTTTAGTAATGCTTTTGTTAAATAAATATTTTTTGTATGATGTTTCTTTAATAATCAATTGTCTTGTTTAAGATCAATAAATCGATTGTGAATTAAACTACAACTTCTCCCAGAGTTGTGATTAACAGTTCCTTCGCAGTCCAGATCAGAAACATAAGGAGTAGCTTTTTCATTTGGTGTCCACTGTGTGGATCTTTTACTTCATTAACCGTAATCTTCTTTCAATATGCAGTGTCCCTTTTGCACCTTGCGTAGCGTGTGTGATCCAAACTGCCTACATCCTGCTGTACATTTTAGAGACACCAGCACACAAATGCCGCGTTTCCCAACATAAGCTTATTATCAAAGTATGCTCACGTGACACCCATCTACCAACCACCGCGCATAGTCAAATGCGTTTTTATACACCCTGTATTAGTAAGACATTCACTCAAAATATTTAATTCATAAATAAAGTAAAATCTAGTCATATTAGCAAAAAAAAACATAAAAACACACTACGAACAGAAATTGACAACAAACAAAAATACGAGGGCGTGGTGAAAAGTAATCCCTCCGTATTTATGTGAAAATTCTGAAAGCTTTTTAAATAAAACAAACTTCATTAAAATTCTACGTGTTTATTCTTTATACCTAGGTTTTTATTTCTCAATATCTTCACACTGGCGGCAAACGAATTTCTCCCAACGAGAGATCAGTTTGTTTGAAAACACCACTGTAGAATGTCTGGCTTTGAGGCCGGAGCCACAACTTCACCTCTCGTTGCACCCCTTCAACGCTATCCACTTGAAGTGCTCGAAGGAGTTCTTCATGTTTTCCGGGACGATTATTTTTGAGACAGTCATGAGTATCATTAGATTCGTTCCTTATGGGGACAACGCTGCAGAGGATACACTGAGATTAATCTGTTATAAAGAATTACACCAGACGCGTTTCGCTTTTATTTACAAAGGATCTTCTGTGGTTATTCTAAAATGGATACACACGTTTGTACATTTTTTATTGTTTTACGTTAAAAACAGCGTTTCCTTTATAAAGTTGTCCTGAAAGCTACTTACGGTGTTTCTTTACATAGTCCGCTCCTTCCCCTCTTGCTAGCAGTGGTTGGTGTCGACAGACTTCATTTCACATCTGCTCTTCGCACCTTTAGGCATTCTGCTTTACTTCCTGCGCTGCACTATTTACAATTGACTTTCTTAACTGGTTTTCGTTCATCACTGCCACAGTGTTTATGCCTATTCGTTCTTTTTCGTTCACAACATGTTAGGTGTTTTCACCTACGCCATCGCGAAAGATCATCTATAGCGGCGCGTACACTGGAAAACGGACACCGAATTGCATTCTATGACACTTCTATTATTAAACGGACCAACACAGCTTCTGTTCTAAAATTGCCTGTAAATGTAACGCAGACGCATCCAGTCACCTACACATTCGGAGAGCGCTTGCTCTGTTTCCTGTATGTCTGTGGACATGCATGCCTCACGGACGGCTCCCAGGAACCGGTCCCATCGGCTGGTGGACCAAACTTCGAGCATAGAACACTTCTCCGGACGAAACGTGTGCTTGGTCCACCCGCGAATCCTATCACGGATGCTGCGTGTGGTGGATCCGCCCCCCGGACACAGCTCTGGATATATAGTACGCAGCAGATCCGCACTCGCCGGCCGGAGTGGCCGAGCGGTTAAAGGCGCTACAGTCTGGAACCGTACGACTGCTACGGTCGCAGGTTCGAATCCTGCCTCGGGCATGGATGTGTGTGATGTCCTTAGGTTAGTTAGGTTTAAGTAGTTCTAAGTTCTAGGGGACTTATGACCACAGCAGTTGAGTCCCATAGAGCTCAGAGCCATTGGAACCATTTGAAGATCCACACTCGAACGCCAACTCGGGTATGGTATACTGTAGCTCTGCATGCGAATACAGCCTCCTACATTGCGCGAGGCGGATCCACCTTCAAAGACTACCCCGTGCGCGGCGTATTGTGGATCCGCATCTGAACACCGCTTCGGATACAACTCGCGGCGGATCCACATTCGAACGTTAACTCGAGTCTACCGCCGGTCATGGGAGCCCCCCTCGAGGCATGCATGTATACAGGCATACAGAAAACAGAGCAAGCGCTCCCCGAATGTGGAGGTGACTGGATGCGTCTGGGTTACATTTACAGGCAATTTTAGAACACAGAAAGATAGGTTATGTCGCGGTCACATGGATGGATCTGACATAAAATCGACAGAAATGGGAAAACTGATTAGCGCATACATATAAACTAACCTAACATATACCGAAATGCAGTGAAAATGAGGGCGTACTTATCTTCTGGTTCGCAGGGAGCAATTTGTACATGGAGTGAAGTATGCGGCAACAAGAGGAATGTAGGAAAACGATGACGTCGCAGCGAGCGGAATCAGGAAGGTAGTCAATTTTTTCTCGTTGAGTTCGTATTATAGTGTATGTCTACTGAGGTAGCAGTGATAAACACGAGCTGAATACTGTATCTGATGCTTTTCAGGAGGACAGAGAACCATTCACGTCTAAACTTACTAACATCTGTGTTAAAGGATAACAGAGAGTGTACAGGATGATCGATTGAGACAGAGCTGTAGCTAGGTACGATTTAAACGTTGACTCATTTATTCTGGAGAAAGACAAGTTGCTGAAGGTCGATTTTTTTCCAGTGTTCTATCTGGATGCTTTAGTCACGTGATATAGCCTGCGTTCTAGTCATTGTTGTTGTTGTGGTCTTCAGTCCTGAGACTGGTTTGATGCAGCTCTCCATGCTACTCTATCCTGTGCAAGCTTTTTCATCTCCCAGTACCTACTGCAACCTACATCCTTCTGAATCTGCTTAGTGTATTCATCTCTTGGTCTCCCTCTACGATTTTTACCCTCCACGCTGCCCTCCAATACTAAATTGGTGATCCCTTGATGCCTCAGAACATGTCCTACCAACCGATCCCTTCTTCTAATCAAGTTGTGCCACAACTTTCTCTTCTCCCCAATTCTATTCAATACCTCCTCATTAGTTATCTAATCTTCAGCATTCTTCTGTAGCACCGCATTTCAAAAGCTTCTATTCTCTTCTTGTCCAAACTATTTATCGTCCACGTTTCATTTCCATACATGGCTACACTCAATACAAATACTTTCAGAAACGACTTCCTGACACTTAAATCAATACTGGATGTTAACAAATTTCTCTTCTTCAGAAACGCTTTCCTTGCCATTGCCAGCCTACATTTTATATCCTCTCTACTTCGACCATCATCAGTTATTTTGCTCCCCAAATAGCAAAACTCCTTTACTACTTTAAGTGCCTCATTTCCTAATCTAATTCCCTCAGCATCACCCTACTTAATTAGACTGCATTCCATTATCCTTGTTTTGCTTTTGTTGATGTTCATCTTATATCCTCCTTTCAAGACACTGTCCATTCCATTCAACTGCTCTTCCAAGTCCTTTGCTGTCTCTGACAGAATTACAATGTCATCGGCGACGTCAAAGTTTTTATTTCTTCTCCATGAATTTTAACACCTACTCCGAATTTTTCTTTTGTTTCCTTTACTGCTTGCTCCATATACGGATTGAACAACATCGGGGAGAGGCTACAACCCTGTCTTACTCCCTTCCCAACCACTGCTTCCCTTTCATGTCCCTCGACTCTTATAACCGCCATCTGGTTTCTGTACAAATTGTAAATAGCCTTTCGCTCCATGTATTTTACCCCTGCCACCTTTAGAATTTGAAAGAGAGTATTCCAGTCAACATTGTCAAAAGCTTTCTCTAAGTCTACAAATGCTAGAAACGTAGGTTTGCCTTTCCTTAATCTTTCTTCTAAGATAAGTCGTAAGGTCAGTATTGCCTCACGTGTTCCAGTGTTTCTACGGAATCCAAACTGATCTTCCCCGAGGTTGGCTTCTACTAGTTTTTCCATTCGTCTGTAAAGAATTCGTGTTAGTATTTTGCAGCTGTGACTTATTAAACTAATAGTTCGGTAATTTTCACATCTGTCAACACCTGCTTTCTTTGGGATTGGAATTATTATATTCTTCCTGAAGTCTTCTAGTCATATGCAGCTACAATACTTTACACATGATAAATTGGATGATTTACGTAAAACTGTGTCAAACTACATTGCGTATAAATATCACTCCGTTCTTGTTCTTCTTAGGTGTATGCTATTAAATAAAGGCACTTTGAGATCTGTTACTATAGATCGATATGGTGTGCTAAGCTCCAAGACTTGGTTACATCTCCTGAAATGTGGTGCACTTGGAGGGGTTAGGACTAGGAAAGCTCTATTCAGTCAAGAGAGGTGAAGTGTAGCTATTTTCTTCTGCTTGGTTGAGGATTAATTGGGTAGCGTTATTGCGGGGTAGGCTGGTCAATGACGAGCTTAGGATGGTCTTTTAACGTAAAAGGGTGAGACTGCTCTGTGACCGCCATACGCAGAGAGATTGATCGAGTACTATGCGCAAGGTCTTAGAAATATGTATATCGTTGTCTGGTATACTTTGGTCGTTCTTATGTGTTCGAGAATTAAGTGTGAATGGACGTACTGAGCAGTCATCTATCAATGCTCGCAATGATACTTGCAAAGTAGAGGAGGTGTGGTTTAGCTATGATACTGAAATTAGGAAAACATGCTGTCACATGATTGGCCAGTGTGCTTTGTTACGAGGACAAGGTGTGCGCCGGAATATGGTTGTCATTGGTTTGTGTTTAAGTATATAATATTAAATGCCCTATCCTCAGTGAGAGGTATGTGTATGTCGGTAAAAGTATTAGTGTATTTGATTAATGTATGCGTAATTTAGTATGTTTAATTGTTCACCGAATATGACTATCTGTGGAAAAAGGAATTTTATGTTCTATTGAGCTGGGTTGTTTGTGGGGGCGTAAATGCTTGTACAAAATTATTATAAGAGGGTGGGTGGCATATAAGTAGTACAAGTTCTGAGAAAGTGTGTGCTGTAGGAATGAGCGAGTGGATGACATGACTCATCTACGACTGTATCATTAGGAAATGTAAATAAATGTCGGATAACCTAAATTGAGGTCATTTTTTTTTCTTTTTAATCATATGTATGACTTCTGCTTGGAATTATATTTATCTATTTGTTCTAAATGCATACTAATCTATGCTGAGAAACGGATAATGCTTTTTTTATTTTTAAGTGAGTTTTGGCAGGAGTGAATAGGCGTTTATATATGGGAGTGTTTAAGATTTGTGAGTGGAAATCGTCAGCGCAGCGTGAGTGACGTCGGGTTCACTGGCTGGAGGAGAGACACTGTTTACATGTCGAGTTGGAGATGGAGGGGGGGATAGAGATCTGCGCTATTCAGGAATCCATTTGTGCAGTGTATGTCGTTAGACAATAGCTGGAGAGCAGGTATAGAGAGAGAGAGAGCCCACTACGGCATGCTGGTCCTGGGGCTTAGTGGACGGCTGTTTAGATGGACAGATGTGTGGCTTTGACGTGCCGCCGGCGGCGCTTGAATTTCTGGCGAATGGTCAAGACAAGTTCCTGTTGCAGTAACTGACGTCGTTCTGTTTCTAGACAGGCTGCAGAAGGTAATGCATACGTCTTTCTCTGACTTAAATTGCAGATATCAGATATGCAAAGATCTGGAAATGGGATCAGCTGAACGATGTGTAGGGTGTGACGAAATCCAAGTTGGAATTTTACTTTAGCATGCGGGTTCGGGAAAGGTGACACGTTTTGCACTGGTTGCAGCCATCTTGAATAATGGTAATTGCGTCATCAACTTACCTGATGACAGAGCGCTCTGGTGGTTGTGATAGGAGCTAAACACAGTTGAACTTGGAGCCATTTTTGTTAGCTAGACGAATTGTATGATCTTCCACCAAAATTCAAACTCCCTAGGCCGGCCGAAGTGGCCGTGCGGTTAAAGGCGCTGCAGTCTGGAACCGCAAGACCGCTACGGTCGCAGGTTCGAATCCTGCCTCGGGCATGGATATTTGTGATGTCCTTAGGTTAGTTAGGTTTAACTAGTTCTAAGTTCTAGGGGACTAATGACCTCAGCAGTTGAGTCCCATAGTGCTCAGAGCCATTTGAACCATTTGATAATGACATCAACGACTTCGGTATTCGAGAGTGTGAATATCATTTTTTAGTTTGTTTCTAGTTACTCAGTAGTTTACAGGATACTGTACTTTGAAAATTTTTGGTGTGTTCATGTAGTCTATGAGTCTGGAGATGTCTGTAAAAAAAAGCGAGCATGCATGGAAGAAGACAGTAACGCATTTGTGTTGAGGGGAAGCGATCGCCGAATTTGTGGAACAGTTCTGAGAGGGACTTCCGTCCGTTGATGTAGAAGGGCTGATTACCGCCGAGTGTCACGTGTGTAGAAAGAGAGAGCAGGTTCACAGCGCTTCCTTTGGGATGGAGAGCATTGGGGCACGTAGTCGGTATTGTCAAAGTTAGTGTGGCTTACATTGTGTAGGCTTTATATACATTGGATTGTAAAGTTACTATTGCTTATGTTATGGGATGAGTAGAGAGGATGACTGTGTGTGTGTGTGTGTGTGTGTGTGTGTGTGTGTGTGTGTGTGTGTGTGTCAACACGCCTTGTATTCAGCAGCAGAGACGAGTGGCACCTGGAGATGCCTCGAATATGAGACTGGTGTGAGCGCTGCTTGGAATGCAACTTTCACCGGTGTACGGTGGCGGCGGCTGGCGGGTGGGAGCTGTGGCTGCCTCACTTCGCGGGGGTTGTGGCGCGCGCCGTGAAGCGTCAGTCAATCGTCACTTATGGTCCGTTAGAATCGCTAAGGGAGGAAAGCAGGTTCTGCTGCTGTGGAATGGAATTCTGAAGCGTTTTCGTCGGACCGCAGTTAGAGTGAGGAAGGCCGAACGCGCGCGGCTCTGCTTGGAGACCGTGTTGTGTGTGTAAATAAGCGCTCGGTTATTAAGGGCGTCTACATACAACTTTGGCCTGCGTTCGGCTGAAACTCGGGGTTGCACTCCCGCCCGATCACATCAGCACGTGTGTGTAGGTGAGCACGTATTTAGATAGGAATTCCACAGGTGTTACGTATGAGGGAGGTGCCGCCACCTCATGCTTGCAGAAGCCGAGCAGGGGCTGTGCGCGCTTCGACATCTGAGGTATAGGTCACTTACCGCTGCCTCCTGTGTACTCAATGGACTGTGCTCGCGCACGTTGATTGCATTATTTCGGGATCGGGTCGGTAGGCCTTCATATGCGCGATTTGAATAGTTTACGAGTACTTGGCGTGTCTACACATCATTGTGCTGTATTATTTAGGAGCAGTTTTCAGGCCTGCTGAAATTATTTGCGAAAATTAGGAGTTGTTTGGGTATTTGGACGTAAATGTTTTGCATTATTTACGAGCGGGTCGCATATCTGTAGGCTGTGCTATGCGTTATTTTTAACTGTTTACAATTAGCAAGCGTGTGTCTAGAGCCTTATAAATGAGTTGTGGGAGTGGTTTGCAGGTCTGTATGGTGTGGGGCATGTCAGAGCGTGTGTTCTGTGAGTCCTTTTACCAGCTGAACTCTAGGAAGTGGTGGGGGTGGTACGCTTCGTTTTGAGCAGTTTTCTTTCGTTGGCAGCGAAGACGTAAGTGAGCTTTGTTTACTGGCACCTGATCCTAGGAGGAAGTGGTGGTCGGATGGATGAGATTAGTACAAGTGCCCTTTCTTTACGTGCAATTTTCTTAGGTTGGTAGCGAAAGCGCAAGTGACGTTCCCTCACTGACAGAATTCAAACACGGCGATGGTTCCTAGAAAGAGGTTGCAGTCTGGTCCTCTAAAAGTATTTGAAAGTAGGTAGTTGAACACCTTTGCATACGCATATGAAATTGTAAATTGAATTATTTAATATGATTAAAATTGACGTGGAATTAAGTACTTAGGTAATTGATAGGTTAGATGTGGGTGTTAGCATATTTACAGAAGACTATGTCTGTCGCGTGTATAGAGGAGGCGATCGAGGATGTGTGACGTAAGCGGTCGGACGTCCGCGGGGTACGTGTCTGGTTATAACGCGCGCGCGAGAGTCATGGCGGGTTTAACTGTTGAGCAAATTTCGGCGCCAAAAGTGTAGCACGGTTTTCTGTCACATAATAATAATAACAACAATAATAATAATGATAATCAATGAATGATGATAAATGATAATGAGTGATAATGAATAATAATAATAATAATAATAATAATAATAATAAATGATGATGACTTATAATGAAGAATAGCTTTTAGTGGGTCACGTGATAGAACTTAACTTTGGAGCTTGTAGCAAACATCTCGGACGATTGTGTAATGTGAGGGGAGACTGCAGTGATTGGCGGGTGTCTGACGTGAATATGGACCTGTTCGAACCTGTCCAGGAAAACAGCTTTGCTGCCAAAAGTGCGAGAGCGCGTTCTCTGTCCACCGCGTGCTGGATCGAACGGCCGACCGTTGTGACGTCAACCTCGGCAAGTTGCAGCGTGTCCAGCGAAAACATGTGTACTTGAGGTGAGTGGTGCGGCGCCAGTAGCCGGGGGCTGGCGCGAGCCGGCCCCAGCGCGCCGCCTCACGTCGCCGCCGTGGGCAACAGCCCGCGCACTGGCCGGCGGGGCCAGGGGTTGGCGACGACTTCAACTAAGTTGGAGAGCGGACGTCGTGGCGACTGCACTGGGCGTTGCTGCGATCTCGAAGATGTGTACTGATTGTGCTGGAGAACAAGTGATGACCGTACTGCTTGAAATAAAGACTTCTGGGTCATTCCATGTCAAATTAACCAATTGTACTACATGATTTGAACCATGACGTCTCAGATTTGGATGAATTGTTTTCCAGGTAAAGTACCCACTAACACAAGTTTAAATTTGAGATTCCAAATTTTTCTGATCTTCGGTTTTTGAGTTTCAAGGGTTTAAAAATAAAAAAAAACATCTGTTTTTGATCAATCGATGATTGTTTTAAAGAGCTGTAGCTCAAAAACTATACAACCTAGAGAGCTCAAACTTGCACCATTGTTTTCCTCTGAAAATTCCCTTCAATTTGATACATAACATTACTATGCTACCTAAATCTGAAAATTTTAAACTATTCCAAAAAAACGTTTCTCGAAATATCCAAAATACGTACCCTCGGATTTCTTTATAAAAATTATGTGTTGTCCAGTCTAACTGACTACATGCATGCAAAATCTCAAGATGGGACCTCAATGGTTTCTTGTATAAAATAATACTGCAATACACATCAGTGAGGTGAAAAGCAGACTATTTCTAGGCTATGAGTACTAAGGTAGGCCTATGTAATTCTAACAAACTTAAATTATTATGTTAGCCTTTGTATGTAACATTACCCTCTTATTGTTTGTTAATACATTAAATGAATTTGTGTTGTTTTAATTTAATGTTCGTGATTCTTTTAACTATGCGTCATAAGGAAGTAACACATTTTAATTGGTAATATACATGCTACAAGTTAAAATTTTGAATAAAGCCACTCACCTTCATCCTTAGTTGTAAATGGCAGATTTTTTTTTCATAGTTTTCCAGTGTTATTTGTAATCATTTACAAGTTCCTTATATCAGAAATTGGTATATAAGTAGTTTCACTTGGGAAAAAGATTAACTTGTTGATATCTGCGTGGATAGAACTGTATTTCTAATACCAATCGGTATTTACAAAGTTAATACACATGATATTTATACAACTTAGTGTTTAGTGAGGGTAGGTGTATCATAATTTAAACGTGCTTCTTTTATGATCTTTTAAGATATTTTTCCAAAGCAAGAGAAGACAACTTCATTTCTTTAGCACTTAAAGTGTAGGTTCTTCCCGTAGCTGATGTTGGATTCGCTGTTTGTAAAAGAGTATTTCCTGGTACATCTAATATATCTCTTGGCAGTGGATAGTAAAGAGACTGGGCTGGACCCTTTGGGTGTAAAAAATTTATTCAGTACATGTCATTGTATTTTTCTTCAATGCATCCTAGCCACCAAGAGTCGTCATATGCTACCGTCACAAAACCAGCAGCAATATTTTCCATATGTGACGGCGTTGTTTGGTTCAGTGTTGTCACATATTCAAGAGACTCGTCCAGACTAAAATGATAAGGCTTGACAGTAATTTGACTCTCTCTGCAGGTTTTATATGAGTGAAACTTCCGTGTTCCCACAATCACTTTAGAGTCACTAAACCGAGGAAGTAAGTATCCTTTGGTCAGTTCATAGTCCTCTGTTGTGCAGTATTCCAAGTCTATGTTATTTATGTTTTCCATGACAAATACATAAAGTGATTTGATTGTTAAGATTTGTTGGTTATATGGCCTTTGTAAGCTGGCTTTAGCAGCTAGCCACTTAACAGTTCCTCCAAGGCCATCGCATGCGCTCTTTCCATGGGATGTTGCAAAGAACTCCCACTCTGCCTCAACTTGAAAATCAGTTTTATGCAAACACAAATTAAGGAAGTTTTTCTTATTTTTATATTGTGCAGCACTGCCATCAGAAAAGTAAGTAATCTTTTTAAGTGCAAAAGGCAAGTTTTGCTTTATGATTTTTAGCAGTTTTTTCTGTAATACATAGAAAGCGACTGCATTATGTTTCAGGCAATCTGATATGAAGACATACTGCAGATGTTTTAGTTTTCCCTCCCATTTATAATATATGATGAAAGGATGCAGTGTAGCTTCCCCGTTACATCGAGGTGGCCATAAGTGAGGTAGTGGCCAAAACTAGAGCCAAGGCCTATATGAAAATCTCACGTTTTTTTACAATAAAAAGTGTATGTGGTACAAAATCGTAAGATTCTTAAGTTATCATTTTTTTATATATTTTATTCTCGCATTAAAATATCATTTAATGAACTAACAAACAATAAGAGGGTAATGTTGCATAAAAAGGTAAACATAATAATTTAAGTTTGTTAGAACTACATAAGCCTACCTTAGTAGTCATAGCCTAGAAAGAGTCTGCTTTTCAACTCACTAGTGTGTATTGCGGTAGTAAAATATTATTTTATACAAGAATTCATTGAGATCCCATCTTGAAATTTTGCATGCATGTAGTCAGTTAGACTGGACAACAGACAATTTTTATTAAAAAGTCCGAGGGTATGTGATTTGGAAATTTCAAAAAATGTTTTTTTGGAATAGTTTAAAATTTTCGGATTTAGGTAGCATAATCATGTTACATATCAAATTGAAGGGAATTTATAGAGGAAAACAATGGTGCAAGTTTGAGCTCTCTAGGCTGTATAGTTTTCGAGCTACAGCATTTTAAAACAATCATCGATTGATCAAAAATGGAGGCTTTTTTTATTTTTAAACCCTTGAAAGTCAAAAACGAAACATCAGAAAAATCTGAAATTTCAAATTTAAACTAGTGTTAGTGGGTACATTACCTGAAAAAAATCATTAAAATCTGAGATATCAAGGTTCAGACTGTTAGCTGATTTGAGATGGAATGACCCTTCCATCCCTTTCCCCCTGCAGAAAAAAGGACGCGACTTAGGTTAATATAAGTGCACTTTATTATTTGACGCGATTTTGATAGCTTACCTGTGAAAAAAGATAAGTGACCGCGAAAGTTCCTACATGTGATCGATTATGGTATTGGAATTTGAACTTGTGATAGATTTTTGTTATGGATATAACGCAAATGGCTTTCTGGCCGAGAAAATCGGACGCCTTGAATAAATAATAATAATAATTAATGATGTTGTTGTTGTGGTCTTCAGTCCTGAGACTGGTTTGATGCAGCTCTCCATGCTACTCTATCCTCTGCAAGCTTCTTCATCTCCCAGTACCTACTGCAACCTACATCCTTCTGAATCTGTTTAGTGTATTCATCTCTTGGTCTCCCTCTACGATTTTTACCCTCCACGATGCCCTCCGATACTAAATTGGTGATCCCTTGATGCCTCAGAACATGTCCTACCAACCGATCTATTCTTCTAGACAAGTTATGCCACAAACTTCTCCCCAATTCTATTCAATACCTCCTCATTAGTCATGTGATCTACCCATGTAATCTTCAGCATTCATTTCAAAAGCATCTATTCTCTTCTTGTCCAAACTATTTATTGTCCATGTTTCAATTTCATGCACGGATACACTCCGTACAAATACTTTCAGAAACGACTTCCTGACACTTAAATCTATATTCGATATTAACAAATTTCTCTTCTTCAGAAACGCTTTTTTTGCCATTGCCAGTCTACATTTTATATCCTCTCTACTTCGACCATCATCAGTTATTTTTGTCCCCAAATAGCAAAACTCCTTTACTACTTTAAGAGTCTCAGTTCCTAATCTAATTCCTTCAGCATCACCTAACATAATTCGACTAGACTCCATTATCCTCGTTTTGCTTTTGTTGATGTTCATCTTATATCCCCCTTTCAAGACAGTATCCATTCCGTTCAACTGCTCTTCCAAGTCCTTTGCTGTCTCTGACAGAATTACAATGTCATCGGCGAACCTCAAGTTTTTATTTCTTCTCCATGGATTTTAATACTTAATCCAAATTTTTCTTTGGTTTCCTTGACTGCTTGCTCAATATAAAGATTGAATAACATTGGGGAAAGGCTACAACCCTGTCTCACTCCCTTCCCAAGTGATAATTTACAAGACATTATCGTGCTGGACTTTGAATTTGGCGCGAATTTTCTAGTGGAGGTAGGCCAATAACAATAATAGTCTCAGGTCGCACCTGATGAAGGCCATGAACTACGTGACCAAAATATCATCCGTCAGAACACCCGACAACCCAAGATGTCAACAACAACAACAACAACAACAATAATAATAATAATAATAATAATAATAGTGATGATGAATGATAATGAATAATAATAATAAAGAAAAGTACGGTTTTGCATGCACTATCTTGTTGGAATTTGAATTTGCAACCATTTTTTCTGGAGGCTTAGTTTAGTGGACATAGCCCAATTGGCCTATTTTCCCGCCAAATTCAAACCTCCCGCCATTTTTTCTGGGGGCTTAGGTTAGTGGACATAGCACAATTGGCCTATTTTCCCGCCAAAAGCCGCCATCTTCGATGGAGTCGTGCGCTGTTGCCAAGTCTACATACCACCATCTTGGATGATGTCAGCGCCGCCATCTTGTATAAATTTGGCAACAATGGAAAGTGGGGTGGTACATAGGCTGCCCCACTACTGCCGCCATCGGTGCTGTCACCACACCTCGCGACCGACGGATACGTCTCTTCCTTGCACATATGTCTGTCATAACAGTTCACTGTCAGAGTGAATGACACCTTGCTGAAGGGGAACATAGAGTTATTATGTCATTTTAGATCGCACCCAAATATTTCACTTGCAAGTATTGGGAAAGAATACGACACCATTCAGAATACAAATAGATATTACCCCACAAATCACACTTTGCTAATGTAACATCAGTAATAGCATAACTCAAGGAGAGGACTTGGCCCATGTTAGCAACTTTTCTCGGTTGTAAATACTGCTAGATAATGTGAATAATATAGAGCACATCCTCTATTCAACACCAAAGACATCTTCGTTAATGATCTCAATCCTATCTATGGTATGTAATTATAACCACAGGTAGCGAAGAATTACGCCGGTAGACAACTTGAAGAATGACAGTAACACCAGATACACGGCAGCTGCTGTCATCCGCTGTTTCACCTTCGGCTGTGGTGGGCCGCATGGTTACTTTGGAAGATCTGCTGTGTACCGGGTGAGCGGGCAGCGCCGGCTGGGCTGTCGACAGGTTGCCCCTCAGAGTAGCTACGAGTGGTTTTGTTTCCTGATGTTTGTCTTTGGCCCATGTCCTTTGATGAATTTCTTAGCTAGAGATCGTTGACTATCTTGCCTAGCTTCTGCAGGTTCACTGCTTACTTGTTTTTCTGCCGGTGTCAGTTGTTGCTAAGAGAATACGAGCAGGGAATAAGAATTTATCAGTCTTGTGAAAATGTTGTTGTGCTTGCGTACTTTTCTTGACAGGAGTTCATTTGAAGTTTGTTAATCTGTGGTTAATTTTGCTCTAGCTGTTCTTTAAATGTTTATGTGGTTTTAAGTGGTGTGCCGATTAGCCTGGCACCTGTTAAGTCTGGTGTGCTGACGATACGTCGTTTCTACTTTACCGGGTACAGGTCTCTCGGCAGTACTAATATACGCGAGAAGCGGCTTCGATTCCCATCTAAATATATCCCTCGATTTTAGCCGATGAGCGAAAAATGGTTTTAATGTTGTTGTTCTACAGTACCCTGGCAATAATGGCTGTGGGCGACGTAGCATACAGATGGAACGCCAGGTGCTTTGTATCTTCACCCAGGCCGCCTTCTTTCTTCTCTTTGCTCGGCTGGAGACCTCGTCTTACCTGTGTCTCGGAGTAGCCACTCACGCAAAAGTTTTCCCTCAGACGCTGCAACTCGGTGGGTAGACTCCTCCTCGCATGTGTCTCATTCTCTGTGCACCGGGACAGTGAGCGCAGGTGTGGGCTGTGTTGTGATGCACGGTGTCAACTGTTGGCCTCTAGGTACAGGTCCGTATTCACCTGTTTTCTAAAGAAGGAATGCCTTAGTGTGTCAACAGTTTTCTTCCTTATCAGGATATCGAGGAAACGCTGACGTCCGTTTTCTTGTGGCACTGCAGTGAACTTTATATGAAGGGCTTATTTCAATAGTGGTACAAGTCCATTTCTGTTAATTTTGAGATACATAGCCCTAAAGTTAAATGAGGGCTGAAAAATATGCAGTTGAGATACCAGACATATTCAAACATATGGCTTCTTGCTAGAAATGAACTTTTCCTTCTGTTTGGTTGGATCATTAATTTCAGAAGAATTATAGGCAGAAAAGTGGAGGTAATGGACTTGTACCACTATTGAAATAAGCCCTTCGTATTGTCGTGTATGCTGTTAAGATGGCCAAAAAACTCCTGCGGGTTTACTGCTGCATGTGGCCACACCACGATTGTGTCTTCCACGTAACGATAGGTAAGGTTTTAAGAGCCGTTTCCTCGAAGTATTGCGATGTCTGGCGGCTCTATCTGCTAGCGTTTCTTCCGTATGCTAGACCGTCCGTGGCCAAGACTGCCAGAATACTGGAGAATAACGACATTAAAATCATTTTCCGCTCATCAGCTAAAATCAAAAATTTGCTTGGCTCAATGAAAGACAAACTAGGACTCCAGACACCTCGAGTCTACACGATCAGTTGCGTATGTGACAAGCAATGTGTCAACCAGACGCAACGGTTTACTTCGCAGCGCCCCTCAGAACATGCAAAAAGCGTTCGCCTCGGTCAAACACAAATACACGATGACAGAGTACAGCATCAAAGAAGGTGACACGTTTGCCAACAGGTTCTGGGATTCGAGGATCAAAGAGGCAGTGGAGACGCGGGTCTATTATGGCCTTATCAACCTGGATAGCGGTTTCCAACTCAGCTCCTGGTTGTAGCAGTAGCAAGAACTTGTCAAGAGTCCTCTGATGTGAAAACGGAGAAGGCAGTGGATGGACAAGACTGGCAGCGCCGGGATGCGAAGCGGGGACACCCCAACGCGCCCCTCCCCCCCTCCCCCCTCCCCCCTCTCCCATCACCGTCCGCCACAGCCCTTCTGGAGGCGACCCAGCCGTGGCAGGCAAGGCTCAGGAGCCTGCGGTCCACCGTCAATTGGATATGAACCCGGCACTTCGCCTCAGGAAGACAAATAGGAAACTTGTCAAAATGTTGCCACAGAATGGCGCCTTGACTCAGCTGGCAACCCAAGAAGACTTCAATCGACGAAATTCGCCAAATAAGCCTGCATTCTAATTTGGTTTAAGTATACTTGGCACAGTGGGTTTTTCTCAGTTTAGAATTCTAAAAAAAATGGTTCAAATGGCTCTGAGCACTATGCAACTTAACTTCTGAGGTCATCAGTCGCCTAGAACTCAGAACTACTTAAACCTCACTAACCTAAGGACATCACATACATCAATGCCCGAGGCAGGATTCGAACCCGCGACCGTAGCGGTTGCTCGATTCCACAATGTAGTGCCTAGAACCGCACGGCCACTCCGGCCGGCTTTAGAATTTCGATGGATGGTATATTTCAGCAAGGTCCTGCATTGTGAAAAATGTGTTTCCACAGCTTTAATATAGCAGTTATGCATAAAATAATCTATATAAATAATATATAGATGACATGACAATCTGTGGTTCCATCCACTACGAGGTGGCAAAGCAAATTAAAAGACAGTTACACCACTGGATAAACTTCCAAATAACATTAATGCAGAGGATAGATGAGTTGGAAGATGAGCTTACATATATTGTGCACAGGAAAATGTACAAACAAAACCGACATACTCCCTCACAATTTCTCCCAGCCGAAGTACATCACACCACACATACACAGGATGAACACAAACCAGAATCATCATCACATGGAAAACCCTACGACACACGTAAATGTGAACAGTACATCAAACCAGTCAAATTTGTCTCGGAAGGCACTCTTCACCCCGGGAAAAAGGTACAAGGAACAGATAGGCATGCAGTCCCTGAATCAAAACACATCGAAACACTCAGGCTACAGACCAATACAAAACTCAAAACTACTGGACCCAGACTTATAAAAGTAGACCAATTAGATGAGGACAAATCTGAGGGAGAGACATGTGACATTTGCAACGATGTCAACGTGCTATTATTACGGTATATTGATAATTTTTACTTATGGACCGTCTGACAGCAACTGAATAAAACACAATTTTAGTGCCATACGCGTTTCGCCTTTATTTTCTGCAAGGCATCATCAGTGGCAGATTGCGTAGACAGTTTCTTACTAATTATGCTCCTGTTGCATTTTTGGTGTTGTTCTTCTTCCTATAAGCGCCAATTTGCTGTTTTTTCCACATTCCACAGCACTATGCGCTGAACGCTTGATTTAATGCCATCAAAAGTTGAAGATGTCAACGTGCGTCTAGCAACAACCTCCACTCCAAACACAAACAAAGACAACATAACACATACAGTCAGTCCCATACAAATCACCACCATCGCCGACACCACGCCAGCAAGCACCACCAACATCAGTGAAAAACGTGTGATGGCAAACAGCATTGAAGAGGCGTGTGACAAAACGAAAAGTAACCGTGTGACATCCCAAAGAGGTCTTAAAATGTCCCCCAATCAGCGGCCAACACCAAGCCACAATCCGTCCAGTACCACCTCAGAGACCGCAACAGAAACCAGCACCAACAGCAAGCCAGTTGCACCTAATTATGATAATTTAGAACTTAACTTACTTTTAAGTAGGCTAGAGAAAAAAGAGATACTGCAGACAGAGCAGCGGATGCTACTTAGATTGTGCCATCCAAAGGGAGATTCTCTCTGTTTTCCAGTAACTGAGCAAACAGACAGAATCATCCTAAAGACAGAAAATATTCCCACATCAGCAGAGCCGCTGCTCGACCTCATGGTCCAGGTCTGCCTGCGCAGGTCAGAGTCTTTCGACTTGGACAAAATATATATAGATCATGTAAGAGCACACGGACGAACATACTTTGATTACTCACAGACTGGCAGTAAATGTTTTGTACACGTAAAACACCCAGAACACATAGACAAAAATGAATATCTTACAACATAATACAAAAACAGTACGACAGTCAGCGCGGAAATCCCTAAAATAGCACAAGCCCGGCAGGCAGACATCATGTGCTTACAAGAACCCTATAACAGAAACGGGCAACTGATATGTCTACCAAAACATGCTACCACAATAACAGGCAGCAATGACTGTAAGGCTGCAATAGTAATTCTAAATACAACTTATAACATAGTTAAGGTAACACAGTTATGCAATCAACACTTGGTTACCATAGAGATAACTAACGGGAACGTCACATGGGTTATTGCATCCATGAACGCCCAATACAGCCATCAAATACAGCCATATGCAGACTACATCAGAGACCTAGTAATGTATGCCAGAGGCAAAAAAATAGTGATAAGTGCTGACATTAATTCCAGATCGACCCTCTGGAACTCAGACAGAACAGATGACAGAGGACGCATAATCACCGATCTAATACAAGAAACACAATTACATGTAATGAATACGGAAGGACCTATACCAACATATGCAGGGTTCGATGGTACGCGCAGTAATATCGACTTCCCGCTAGCAAATAATGCAGCAATGGCATACGTAACAAACTGGACTGTACACGACAACATAACCAGTAGTGATCATAATGTCATAACATACACACTAACTCACACTCAGAACACAATGACCAAATCACACACCAGACACTTGCTGTTGCACAAAGCAGACTGGAGCAAATTAACGGAAATTATCCAACGACACGATCTAGAAAACATCAATGGAAGTATCGATTATAGAGCACACAAGTTAACACAGGTGATACAATATGCACAAAACACATCAATACCGACAGCAAAGAACACAAATTGCTCACCATTACCATGGACCAACGAACTTACGAGACTCAAACAAGACGCAAGACGCAAACGAAAATTATATCAAAGGGCGATAGCCGATAGGGACCGACCAATAAGACTTGAAGCATATAGGCATGCACAAGACTTATACAGACAGACCCTATACAACACGCGTAGACAACAATGGGAGCTATTTGTAACAACACAAACAGAGCAAAATATATGGGGGGAACCATACAAAATACTGACAGAGAAGATAAAAACACCACTAGTTCTGGGAACGCTAAGGCAGGATGACGGCACGATGACTGCACGATGACGAGGGGATGGAGGAATACAGCGGAGTTTCTGCTGTATAAACTGCTCCCTGACGACGTTATCGATACAGACACACAATATCATGCAACACTAAGAGAAAACCTACACACACCATACAACACTGCAACTGTCACCTGTGCTTTTGCGGAAGAAGAGGTTGCGCTAGCAATCTCAGAGCTCAAAAACAAAAAAGCACCTGGACCAGGTGGTATCCACTCGGAAACACTGAAAAAACTAGCACCGCAGATCACCCCGTTCCTAACAACGTTACGGCTGGGCAGGGTACCTACAGTATGGAAAACCTCCAAAGCAGTCATTATTAAGAAATCAGCGGACAGGGATCCTTCAGATCCAAAGACTTACAGGCCAATATGCCTAATAGACACCCTAGCAAAGATTCAGGAGAAGCTACTGTGTAAGCGCCTGCAAACACACACAGCTCTCAGGGGTATGAGCCAACACCAGTTCGGTTTCAGATCTGGCAGATCAATAGATGATGCCATCAACCAGGCCCTGCACATAGTTGACACCACAAAACAGAAATACGCCATGGCAATAATGATTGACATTGCCGGAGCATTTGATAATCTTTGGTGGCCAGCACTGTTTCAAAGGCTAAGGCATCTGGAGGTACCGCAATCACTGTACAACAGTTTTCTGGACTACTGTAAAGACCGAGTAGCCGAATGGCAGATGGACAGCCGGAAAGTAATTAAAAGAATTACCAAAGGCTGTCCTCAAGGGTCGATCTGCGGCCCCATCTTCTGGGACATAACAATCGAACCCCTCCAACAACTTCTGGATGGGGATGACAGGTCAGACGGAATTGTCGCCTACGCAGATGACCTATTAGTTGTAGTCACTGCAAACAACAGAGCCCAGTTAGAAGAGAAAGCCAGTGGATTACTACAAGCAATTACTCAGTGGTGTCACAACAACAAACTCAGGATAGCCGAAAACAAAACAACATACACTTTACTGAAAGGATCACTCCAAAGGAATCCATCGGTTAAAATTGGGGACACAAACATCAAACGAGCACGCATTACGCGCTATCTTGGGGCACACATAGACGAAAAATTGAATTTCCACGAACACATAAGGCTGACAACAGACAAAGCAGAAAAAATACTCCACAAACTGGTGAGGCTAAATTCAAAACAATACAGACTACCTCTACCAGTCATACGCACATGCCACTGTGCGCTCTTCGAATCAGTACTCAGCTTAGCAGCTAGCACGTGGGCACATAGACTGAACTTGGTCACCAACAAAGCATCCGTCAGACGAGGGCAGAGAAGTGTCCTACTTAGGCTATCTGGAGCCTTCGGTACCACCTATGCGGATGCACTGTGTGTGGTGCTCGGAATATGACCCATAGATATCACGATCAAATACAGAGCTGCGAGGTACTGGTTAAAGGTGGGGAGACTAGATAAAGTACACACAATAACCAGTGTGCCCATAGAGACGATACGTCACCTTAAAAGTTGGCGTTTGGATACATGGCAAGGTGAGTGGGATGTAAGTGATAAGGGACGTAGGCTGCACGACTTCCTCCCTGACATAAGGGAGCGGTTGAGAATGAGACACATCGATCCCAGCCGCGGTATGGTACATTTCTTAACCGGGCACGCACCTTATCCCACGCACTTAAACCGCGTGAGTCTGAGGCAGACACCTACATGCACATGCGGGGAAGAAGGTTCCCCAGAACACACTGTCTTTTTCTGCGGGCAATACACGAACAATAGACATACACTACACTTAGACTACACAGATACAGACATAGATATACACACAGCAATAAGAGACGAAGAACAATGGGCACAATTAAACGCACTGACAAACAGTATTTCAAAAACAACGCATGAAGAGTATATGCGGACACGACATAACAGACATGCCTATGTGCAGCGTAACAGAAATCTCCAGAGGATGGACAGCGATACCCACAGTGACAGCGAAAATAGTGACAATGAGGAGGAACAGGAGGAATAAGCTGAGATGTGACAGTAAATAAGCAAATTGCTGGCAATCTAGCCAAGAAAACACCAAATGCTGTACAAGGATGCGCACCTAATGTAGTTAATACATACGATTAGTAACAAATAGGATAAGAAACATTATTTCTCTACTAATAACCATTTGTGTGAGTGTGTGTGTGTGTGTGTGTGTGTGTGTGTGTGTGATGTAAGTAGGCTGTTTATGTTTTCTTATTGGCAACGTTACGTAGCAGTCTGTGGCTGCTTTGCATTGTTGTAATACTCGCCATTGTAGTGTTAGGCAGCTGGCTGTGAACAGCGCGTAGCGTTGCGCAGTTGGAGGTGAGCCGCCAGCAGTGGTGGATGTGGGGAGAGAGATGGCGGAGTTTTGTAATTTGTCATGAACTGCTATATATATTATGACTTTTGATGATACTAAGGTAAATACATTGCTTGTTCTCTATTAATATCTTTCATTTGCTAACTATCCCTATTAGTAGTTAGTGCCTTCTGTAGTTTGAATCTTTTATTTAGCTGGCAGTAGTGGCGCGCGCTTTATTGCAGTAGCTCGAGTAACCAAGATTTTTGTGAGGTAAGTGATTTGTGAAACGTATAGGGTAATGTTCGTCAGGGTCATTCTTTTGTAGGGATTTTTGAAAGTCAGATTGCGTTGCGCTAAAATTATTGTGTGTCAGGTTAAGCACAGTCATGTATAATTGTTCAAAGGGGACGTTTCAGTGTGTGTGTGACTGGCGGTCAACGGCTCGATGAAACCATTCCGAGGTATTCACCGTCAATCACACTCGGTGATGGTACTAACATATCTCTCATCTATCCTATCTTCTTTTTATATTCTTCTTAAAAACAATAAAATTTTATTCATATTTCAACCTCAAATTACTGTTATTTTGAATCATTCTTTGTAAATGTTGTGGATAAAACAAAAGGAAAGAAAACTGTAAAAAGATGAAAAACGAAAATTGTAAGATGTACGACCTGTTTTAAACATCAGGTAACAGGTCTATAATTTGGCAATAAATAAATAAATAAATAAATAAAAAATAAAATAAGTGTTAAAAAGTTTTTTATACGAGTTAACATGGGTTGAAACATTCACGTTATCAAGTTTAGGCTATAACAGGCAACCGGAACTTCAAAACACAAAGTTTTCAAAGTGCTTTCCTTCTGCAGCAATGAGTGAGTAGAGCTTTGTACTGAATTTCTTAACGACTTTGTGGAAGACATGAGTTCTGGCTGACTGAATCTCTAAGAAAATTGTAGTACAAAGATCCAGGGGTGTTAAAGGTGCATGTTTGGAGATTCTGTCCTTTGCATTACACCATGAGAAATAATCACGCGGAATGTTATCGGGACTTTAAGGAGGCCATTCCACGCCGTGTCCAGTGAATGCCAAGGTGTCCAAGGCAATGATGCGATCTCTTGAAAATTCCCTGAAGGAAGGCCGGCCGAAGTGGCCGTGCGGTTAAAGGCGCTGCAGTCTGGAACCGCAAGACCGCTACGGTCGCAGGTTCGAATCCTGCCTCGGGCATGGATGTGTGTGATGTCCTTAGTTTAGTTAGGTTTAACTAGTTCTAAGTTCTAGGGGACTAATGACCTCAGCAGTTGAGTCCCATAGTGCTCAGAGCCATTTTTTTTCCCTGAAGGAAATTTTACTGGTTCATGCAGAACAGAACACATCCACACAGTACTTTGAAGTCTGCAGTGTACGTTCTGAGAAGTTGGTTCAAATGGGTCTGAGCACTATGGGACTTAACTTCTGAGGTCATCAGTCTCCTAGAACTTAGAACTACTTAAACCTAACTAACCTAAGGACATCACACACATCCATGACCGAGGCAGGATTCGAACCTGCGACCGTAGCGGTCGCGCGGTTCCAGACTGTAGCGCCTAGAACCGCTCGTCCACCCCGGCCGGCTTCTAACAAGTACTTCGCACCACCCTGTATGTAGCTTGTGTTAACAAAAACAGTCCTTTTTAGTAGAGTATTGGTATTTGGTACTCTCTCCCACCATTAGCATTTTTTTATTAAAATGCTCGTCTTCTGTGGTGTATACACCCCATAATCGATACTGAAACGCAATTTGCTTACAATGAATAGTCAGTACTCCAGCAGAGCAGTGGAATTCACCACCCAACTTCCGTGTGTTCTCATAACTGCAGTAGACAACTTGCAGAAATACAGTAGTGTCACACATACACTGCTGGAAAAAGTTGCGACACGAAAAAGGAGTTGCACGATATAAATGAAGGCTGGTAGGGGCGTTTCTGCGTCTGAAAGACGGCGTCTCCTCAGTTTTGCGCCAGTCGCGTAAGAGTGACGCTGGTAGCACCGCTGTGAGGATGAGGATGCAGTCGAGGTTTGCTTTCAATACGCGTCGCAACGGTCTTGAGCGTTAGCTACCTTTGAGATTTGACGTGGTGACGTGATGTTAGTCAAGAATGCCTTTAAGGCGACAAAGGCGCCATTACCAACACCTCACTGAATTTGAACAAAGTCGTATAATAGGGCACCGAGAAGCTGGCTGTTCCTTGTGCCACACTGCAGAAAGACTTGGCAGGTATCTAGCCACTTGTAACACTCCGCCCGTCACTTATCTGGTTTTGGCGTGTGTTCACCCCAGCTAACTGACTAACAGATCAACAGAGAGTACAAAACTGCCGCAATATCGGATAACGCAAAGAAAGTAATAAGGCCCTGTCACTCTTGATTGAACTGCGGTGGCAGTGTTGACATTAATTGATCCCTTTTAATTAAAAAGAGGTGCACATTGATGTTATATTCAGCTATTGAACACCAGGTGCAAATATTGAACATAAAATTAATTAAGAAAGTGACTTGTGATTTCAACTACTTGATTCAAAATAGATGCAGTCGATTAGCACATATTTATTTTAACTCACGACCTTCAATCATCACATTACATGACTCTCCTGACAGGCAGTGGGAATAAATTGCGTTTACGTGGAGTAAAGCGCGATAAACCAAAATTAATTCCCGTCGACTGACCCATGCGTAAAGCAAAGTGCGAGAAGAATTGTACAATACACAGCCCATGAAATCCTCGTGGAAACTTTGCCGACGTGATCCAACAAATTAATCAGTGGCCTAACTCATGCTGGAGCGGGCGCAATATCACTGCATTCAGCGGGGTGGGGCGTCGTCGCTGTGCGGACGTCGGCCGACCTCGTGGTGCTGCAAGGCTGCGCTCGTCTATTCACTCCTAGCTATCTTGCTCAGTACATAGCTGAATCAAAACTTTCTATCTCCAAGCTCAATCGTTCCGTTTGCTAAGTCCTAATCAGCAGAGATGCTCACTCTCTCTCAGGCAAGCTGAGTAAAGAGTGCCACTTCCGCACTCTAGGCAAGCTGGGAACGGAAGAAACTTCTACGGAGATTTCTCACAGTCCGCTCTTCGCCTCAGTTTCCCTTCCCGCAAAATCACTTACCCCAATTGCAGCGCAAGTCCCGTTAATTATGCATCACTTCCCAGCGTTGACCAATGCTGCTCTGGGAAGTGAACAAATTCCCACAAAATATCCTTTCCTGTCAACTTCTGCTATTTAGCTCCTCCCAGGCCACCCATCAAGGTTAGCATCTGCATAAAACACCAATTTTTCCGAAATTCTGACTCCCAGGAGAGTAAGTCAAATTCCTTGGTCCTATGTTCCCATCTGAGGCCGGCGTATTTCATTCTGCCACTCTTCACCTGATTTACTTCAGACTCTGCAGACCGTGAATTCAGCGTGAAGTTGCTTTAGTCACGAACACGCGTATTTCGGCCTCTGTTGGCCTCTGTTGGCGCGGCTTTCTCGCATGTTTCACTGAAAACGGGACGCGGACATTTATCAACAGGCGTATAAGTTCTCCGTCTGTCCGTCTGCTTCCCAGTACACCAGCATGATGTCAACCACCCCCTCACTGTCACTCATCTTAAGGCAGCTGGAGGCCGCGCCGCGTTGCCGCTTTCTCAGAGCATGAGGCGCCCTAAGCTGCCTATTGTCGCTTCCCTTCGCCGTTCCCCAGCCGGCCACGGTCAACTCTAAATGTTTCCCTGGGGTAAACTAGCGTCCAGTAAATCGACTCGTTTCCACAAAGTTTTCATGTCATGTGAATTACTTTAAAACCATCACCCGACATTAATTATTCCACTACGTCCATACTATACCCTCTACAAGATGCATTGTGCCTTGTCAGTCATTTTTGTTCAGCCCTACTGTTCGCTCAACGTGAGTTCGGTGATCTTTAATGACTTCATGTAAGGGGCATAATTCCTGCCATCTTACACACTGTACATGATTGCTGGCAGCTGTGTTCACGAGAACGTACGATCGAAAGAAGACCGGGCTCCGGACGGCCACGTGGCACACCCAAGAGGGAAGAACATGGTGTACTGCATCTCCAGCAGGAATTTGAGCAGCAGTGCGCACCACATTGAAATAACCAGCTGTTACAAACGCTTACTTCGAGGACAGCTCCGAGCCGGACGCCGTTTGCAGACATAGGAAACTACCAATTTCATGCATGTGGAATGAGTTTTAGAAAAATAACGAAGGAATAGTAAACTGACAGGCAGTTATCGACTCGTGACGTATGATTACTGGAAATATTCTCTAGACTTAGAGACAGGTAATAACAAATTCTGATTGTTTTTTAAAACTGGTTGCGTTCTCCTCTGCCTGCTTCTGACAGCATGCTGGTCTAATCCCAGTTGTATTCGCTGTCAGCAGTTGGATTGCTCTGGTGCGTAGGCGCTGCTAACAGGCAGGCATTTTTTAGAAGTGAAGTGCAATGGTTTACTTTGCGACTAAAGTATGGAAGAAATGAGCGTTGCCGGCCGGAGTGGCCGAGCGGTTAAAGGCGCTACAGTCTGGAACCGCACGACCGCTACGGTCGCAGGTTCGAATCCTGCCTCGGGCATGGATGTGTGTGATGTTCTTAGTTAGGTTTAAGTAGTTCTAAGTTCTAGGGGACTTATGACCACAGCAGTTGAGCCCCATAGTGCTCAGAGCCATTTGAACAATTTTTTTGAAATGAGCGTTACTTCTGCGAGCCGCCCCGGTCTTATCTCCAGTGCGTAGAATGCTTGGCCGTTGTGTGTCTGAGGTCCCATATAGTGAGTGGCTAGGAACCGTGATTTATTTTCAAAGAATATTCTTAAGAATTTACTTTATGTACTAGCGATTCATCAAGAACATCAACACATTTAATCACACTATGTAAGCATGGAGGTAGTTGCCAGGGAGTAACTGATGAAATCATAACCAAATTCCTTTTAACAAATGGGAATTTTATTCATTTTAGTAGTGCCTAAAAGCATTTTTTAAAGAAACAGATTTAAAATTATAATCAGGAAACACCCTCTAAATATCAAAGTTACAATTTATTCAGAGGCAGAAAGAAACAAGTTTTGACTGTATGAGCTTTCGGGCAAAGAACCTTGCCGCTCCCTTTTGACACGGTCGAAGTTACGACCGCTCACAACAGGCTCTGAAAGACTACACTAGTGCAAATCTGCAACACACCAGATTACTTTAAACTAAGAGTTTTAACAATTTACATAAGCACACAAACAATGCACCCCCTGTAGGAGGGATGGAAATGGTACGAACCACTAACAAAATATTAACCTTGCCACCGATGGTGCAACTCGATTTTAACTTCTAACGCAGATCTTACGGTGAAAAGGTGGCAAGTTTATATACTAAAATGATCATTTAAATAAAAGCCCATGAAATGCAGTCTTATATAAAATTCCACAAGGTTGGCCGAACAATAGTTAAGATGCTCTACAGTACACAGATACCGCCTCTCAAGATCATAGGCAATAATATCAAAGTTTTCAAAGATCAAAACATATTTCAGGTATTAGGTCATTACACTCCAAGGAATAAATTCGTTAACACACCAAATTTGACAAACATGACGAGGCAGCTACTAACGTACGGTAGATTGATAGGGAGATTACGGAACAGCTCGAACCGGAGGTTGCTCTAACTCGCCCCTACTGCACAAGGGAAAAACGGACCACCCAATTTATAAACAACCACCTTCCCGCGGGTGGGCAAACGGAGAAGAATGGTGGGACGACCCCAAAGCAAAACGGCTGGTGACCTCACCAAGAAAACAAGTAGAATTTAACAAGAGTAAATGAAACAAGATATCACCAATCACTTAACTTTTAATAAACTGCGATATATCGAGAAGGCCTGGCACAGCACCCCCAAATCGCTCTACTGAACCGTCCGCTGCCAGCCGCCTCAACGGACGCAGGATGGCGCGCCGATCTCCCGCCTCACCGCGTCGCAGCTCGCACCGGCCAGACTGGTGTCGTCGGTTGACTCCTGTTGCTCTCGTGTCGACTGCGAAGTCACTACTCCTTGCTATATACCGCGGCCCGCTGGACTCACGAGGCGACCTCACATGCGCCGACGCTCAAGGCGAACGAGTCATCTTGTGTCTCAGTGCGCGACCGACCAATCGATCGATCCAACCGCCAACGACCATTGCCTGAGCAAACTCGAGCAGATTGGCGGCCTAACGCGCAGACTCAGATGCAGGAACTAAGCCCCTCCCAGGCGACCACTCGCCAAGTTCTCTTGCTGGCGGAGTGGAAAGACTCTCATTTTGACGGCTTTAAAGGTTGATCCGAACGACAGACATACTAGCACTCCGAACGACAGACAGACACTAACTGCCTAACAAATACGGACGAGAGACAGACTAGCAAGCTGGGGATTAGAGACTGACCCAGACTGACCGACTGGCGAGCTCATAGCGCCCCTTAAATGCACGTGAACAGGCAACCTTTCCCCTTTCCCACCAGAGGGAGACACCAAAGCTGCGATTGCCACAGCGGCGCCACCGCCAGAAACGGAGGGCGACTGCTTCACACTACGCGCTGCGGCGCGCTCTTCAAAACAGCAATTTTTACCACGGCTCCGGCTATATTCCATGTCTCCCACTAACTCATCTGCCGGTTGAGTAGCCACTAATTCTGATCGACTGCCATCGGCTAAGTCGCGAGTTAGCACCTGCTGGCTGATTCTTGTCGAGACTGCCTTGGCCTACCGCAGCTCTCCTCCCCCCCCCCCCCCCCCCTCCGCAAACTGCGATTCGCCGGCAGGGAGCAATTTACGACACATACACATTAGCAGCAGAGGTGTCCAGCCTGCCAGAGCTTTCCGACAGCAGCGGCGGCTGCGGCCGCCCCCGAGGTGTGGCGGTGCTTTCTACGACTGCGGTAAATGGTGGCGCGTACGTCTCCACATCGCATATTTTTAATTTGTTTTAAAGTTAGTTACGTGTTCCGTAGATAATCTGAACGATTATTTTATCGAAATGTTGTGGAACGAGACAGTTCACCGAATACTGATACATGATTAGTGCTAACGTTAATGAATACATTATTATTTTTAGTCCTACTCGTGGAGCTACACTTATTATTTTGTTTTACCGGATACCAGTTTTTCAGAAGAAATTTGTCAGTGGAAGGAGTAATCCATGGGAAATGATTTTAAACTAGATTTAAAACTTGCTTCGCAACCTGTCAGCCTTTTTATGTTATTGGACAAACGATCAAAAATTTTTGTTGCTGCGTATTGAGCTCCTTCTGAGCCACCGACAGCTTTAACAGTGGGTAATAACGGTAACTTTTCCCTGTAGTGTTTTAAGTATGGACATCACTGTTCTTCTCAAATCGTGGTGAATTATTCATTATGACTAATTTCACCAGCGAATATACGCATTATTACGGCGTAGTTAAGTTGCCCAGCTCCTTGGCCGGCCTCCGTGGCCGAGTGGTTCTAGGCGCTACAGTCCGGAACCGCGTGACTGCTACGGTCGCACGTTCGAATCCTGCCTCGGGGATGGATGTGTGTGATGTCCTTAGGTTAGTTAGGTTTACGTAGTTCTAAGTTCTAGGGGACTGATGACCTCAGATGTTAAGTCCCATAGTGCTCAGAGCCATTTTGAACCAGCTCCTTGAAGAGGTACCTACATGACGTCCCTGCGTGAACACCGCATATTAGTCTTACTTCTCGCTTTTGCGCAACCAATACTTTCTTTCTAAGTGATGAGCTACCCCATAAAATTATTCCGTAAGACGCTACTGACTGGAAATATGCAAAATATGTTCGGATGTTGATACGTTTGTTTCCAAGTTTAGCAATTATACGAAGAGCAAAAGTAGATGACCTTAACTGTTTGAGAATTTCAGTAATATGCTTCTTCAAGTTCAAGTTTTCATCAACATGTAAGCCCAAAAATTTGGAGCAATCTGCCCTGTTTACTGACTCATGCTCATTTGCCACAGCATTTCTTGTTAAGACTCTATTTGTGGTGCAGGATTGAATGTGTGTGTGTGTGTGTGTGTGTGTGTGTGTGTGTGTGTGTGTGTGTGTGTGTGTGTTTCAAAACATTGGGAGGTCATTTTTCAGAGAACCGCTCAATAATTGTTTTCAAAATTTCAGTTACCAACCCCTCTGTTGCTGTCCCTTTAATGGGCTTTATTATAACACTGGTATCTGCAGAAGCAGTAAGTTTGCTTATTGAATGTTAAGTGAAAGCTCATCTACGTGCGTAAGGAATGGAATGGACCCAAAATTGAACCCTGTGAGACTCTCTTTGTGATTTTTTTTTTCCAGTCACTCACATTTTCTACATTTTACACGTTGTCTGAATTATTCACCACAACTTTTCGCATTCTGTTTATTAAGTATGATTCAAACCAGCCATGCATAAAGCCTTAAGTTCCATAAAACTCGAGTTTTCTGAGAGAGTAACATGATCTACACAATAAAACGCCTGGGAACAGTCACAAAAAATACCAACTGGCGATATATTATTATTTAAGGTTTGTAGTATTTGATGAGTGAATGAACAAATAGCATTCTCAGTCGACGAATCTTTCTCGCATTACCGAGCGAGGTGGCGCAGTGGTTAGCACACTGGACTCGCATTCGGGAGGACGACGGTTCAATCCCGCGTCCGGCCATCCTGATTTAGGTTTTCCGTGATTTCCCTAAATCGTTTCAGGCAAATGCCGGGATGGTTCCTTAGAAAGAGCACGGCCGATTTCCTTACCTATCCTTCCCTAATTCGAGCTTGTGCTCCGTCTCTAATGACCTCGTTGTCGACGGGACGTTAAACACTAATCTCCTCCTCCTCCTCCTCCTTTCTCGCATTCCGCTGAAGTGTGACAAATTTAGAATATTACTCTTTCGAATATTTTAGAACAAAGATAATTGTAAGGAAACTGGATGATAATTGTTTAAATTGGTCTTGTCACCTTTCTCATGCAGTTGTCCTTAGCCATGTATGCAATACATCATATGCACAGGGAATTTTTCCTGACAGGTTAAAATATGCAGTTGTGAAACATTACTCATTAAGCTGGAACAGCTTTTCTGAATTCTGTTTGAAATACCATCAACCGCACAAGAGCTTTTGTTTTTTCGAACTTTTGTAACTGTAGCAATTTCAGTGAATAATGTTGGCGCTACTCCCAGTCGCTTAAAGTTTTGTGGGACGACGTGTTTGGTACAGTCTGTAGCTTCTTCCACTCAGCTATTGAATCCTATTTTTGCTGCTACACTAGAAAGCGATCGTCATAAGTACTTGAAACTTACAGACCATCAGTTACAACACTGTCCTTTACTTTAATTGTTACGGAATCTTGCACACTCACTGACTGTCCTGTCTCTTATCTGCATTATTTATTTGTGTCAGAACATGGACATTCCAATGACTTCCCTTAAAACACTATAGCATTTTTTGTAGTATATTGACTTACTCTTTGTTTTTTAATGGATCTCGTGTATAATTTTTTTAGGAAATCAACTTTCGAATAGTGACACAAATTTTCTATGAAATAAATTTAATCCGACATTAGAGTCTCTTTCCACATATACCTCATTCCATACCACCCCTTCTAGCTTACTCTTCACTGTGTCCTGTTCTCATTAATAAGCCTCACCGTTTTGTGGGAATCTGCCTCAGGGTTGCCAGGGGGCATATTATTTCCGTTAATTGTGCAGCATAATCAGGTAGTCAGTCAGCACTCGGATACAATTAGTTGTTTCAGCCTGAGCACTGTCTATAAAAGTGTTATTAATATGTTCCCTAGTATTTTACTGCACACAATTTGAAAAATTGACTACTGACTACTGAAATTGACTACTGAAATTAGAGTGAAACACCAGCATAATAATTCTCGTTTATATTTACTGTCCGTATTTTTAAGGAATCTCCACAAACTATTAACTGTTCTTCTTGTCTGACATGTAGCTCAATAACGCATCTAGATTTCTCATAAATAGCTGAATTATCGCATAACTAAGGAGGAGGTACTGAATAGCATTGGGGAGAAGAGAAATTTGTGGCACAACTTGATTAGAAGAAGGGATGGGTTGGTAGGTCATGTTGTGAAGCATCAAGGGTGATGGTGATTTTAGTATTGGAGGGCAGAGTGGAGGGTAAATATCGTAGAGCGAGACCAATAGATGAATACAGTAAGCAGATTCAGAAGGATGTAACCGAGCGAGGTGGCGCAGTGGTTAGACACTGGACTCGCATTCGGAAGGCCGACGGTTCAATCCCGCGTCCGGCCATCCTGATTTAGGTTTTCCGTGATTTCCCTAAATCACTCCAGGCAAATGCCGGGATGGTTCCTCTGAAAGGGCACGGCCGACTTCCTTCCCCATACTTCCCTAATCCGATGAGACCGATGACCACGCTGTCTGGTCTCCTTCCCCAAACCAACCAACCAACCAACCAGAAGGATGTAGGCTGCAGTAGGTACTGGGAGATGAAGAAGCTCGCACAGCATAGAGTAGCATGGAGAGCTGCATCAAACCGGTCTCTGGACTGAAGACCACAACAACAACAACAACAACAACAACAGCTGAATGTTTCATAGAGGGGATCTGTAGGCTGTTAACAATTATCAGAGAAGTATTCTGAAATAACATCTCACAAGCACATGCTTCAGGTTCTAATTAATACAAAAACGATTTGTTTCAATGTTTTTGATTTTGTGACCAACTTTTACATTAGAATGAAATTTTCACTCTACAGCGGAGTGTGCGCTGATATGAAACTTCCTGGCAGATTAAAACTGTGTGCCGGACCGAGACTAGAACTCGGGACCTTTGCCTTTCGCGGGCAAGTGCTCTACCGACTGAGCTACCCAAGCACGACTCACGCCCGGTAATCACGGCTTTAATTCCGCCAGTAGCTCGTCTCCTACCTTCCAAACTTCACAGAAGCTCTCCTGCGAAACTTGCAGAACTAGCACTTGCCCGCGAAAGGCAAAGGTCCTGAGTTCGAGTCTCGGTCCGGCACACAGTCTTAATCTGCCAGGAAGTTTCAACCTTTGCATTTGTTGCAGCTCCTCCTTTTTCTATGTTAACTGTTCAAGAAAATTATGCAAGTTTATAATCCCTGATATTTAACAACAACAAGCTTAATTTTATTTTTCTGGAAACTGTTACATGTATATGTTGTTTTACTGCTCTAATTTCTTTCAGTACTCTGTCTGTAACTTTACACTAATCCAAAAAGTGCCCCTTTGATTCCAGTAATCACAATGATTCTGCCTCTTGTGCCAATGGCCCTCGTTACGCTTTCTGCAAGCTACTCAGCTAATCTTTTCTCTCCACTCCTAGTCAGGTGCAGATTTGGATAGTGTATCCGCATCTCCAAATCGTAGCAACAGGCATGGCACAGATGTGACCCTTTGTTTCAGTCAAAAGCAACTCGCACCAGCTAACACAGGCCTGGTCATGCCGCTGCAGAACCCTCGCAAACCCCACACGAGTGTGTGCTGTTGCTGCACATGTTTCCTGCAGCTCACGAGTAATGCTATATTCTAAGTCGCTAGCCAAGCTGTTTCCTGCTCCTCTTACTATAAGTACCCTTATCGCCGCCACCAAAATCCCTGTACAAAGCGGACATCTTCTCTAACTAAGCTTTGCGCTAGGTTCCACGATGCTTGGGCCCTGGTATTCTGCGCCTAGCTTTTCCTGTGGCACTTGGCCTACAGCTCTGCAGTGACTATTCCCTAGTAGTACGATTCTTCTCCTTCTACGTAACTTTTTTGTCTACCTAGCCTTAAAGTCGTTGCTACGAGTCTACTGCACCCTATTAAGCTCAGAAACTGGTTGAGGCCCTTATTCTACTTCAGGTAACAACTGATTGCTAACCGAAATCTGAAATGTGATTCCTGGGGTTTTCTCCTTCTGTCTGTTGCTGGTCATCTTAATCCAGCTCCCATTCTCCCTTTTTCCCTTCAACCTATCGAATACAGAGTATGCCATCTTAATTCTGCCTGGAGGGCAGAAACCTTTCTTTTCTGCTCAACGATCTTCTTGTCTCCACTGCATGGAAGAGTTTCGGATATGCACGTAATGTTTTATCTGTCTGATATTGACGGTGCTGCATCGATATTGCATACATAAGTTCAACACTCACATTCTTTGAGGTGTTCTGATGGTAAGCTCTGTAGGCACATAGCGTATATTTCCTTACTTACATACATTTTCAATCATCATAATCGTTAAACCCATTATGTTTTGCAATATTTCAGGTACGAGATCCCTCTGTAAATTCTGTTTCTATACATTTTATACTTCTGGGGGCATAGGTAGAGTAGCATGGGGAGCTACGTCGAACCAGTCTTAGCACTGAAGACCCAAAAACGACAATATCATTCTCCAATAATGCATGAACATATGAATTTATACAATTCTCCACACATATAGCATGTTCATATAGATAGCTTACAAAGCCATAGAGTGCAGCTTTGGTATATGGATGCCGACGGTTCATCTGTGTCCTACAGGATCCCCAATACTCGTTCTAGGCCAAGGAAGTTCATAATAGCGGAAAGAAATAAACAGAAATCTATGATGTTAGCTTGAGTGCTGCATTTGTACACGTCTTGATAGTGGAGGTATTAACAGTAAAGTTGTAGATTTCTATAGGAATATGATGGAGGTCGTACTTTGTCATTATCTTCATCTCAATGTACTCCATCAAACTACACAGATAGTCCCACTCCATCGGAGAAAGCTGCAATTTAACAGCATGTTGAGCATTCTCAGTTTCAATTATGAATCAAAGTCAGTATCCAACGTGTAGCCTACATTCACATATTTCAGTCCACTAGCAGGCAATTTGTAAATATTGGCAAAGAGCAGCCCATTCTGCAACCACCTAAAGGCACTCGGTGAGTAGAAGCAGCATTGAGAGCTGCTGCTGTGTCTGTGGTGCTTCAGAACACTCGAACAGCAGAGCCAGTGGATCTGAAAGGGCGACTGCGGTCTGCTGCTGCTTTGGTGCCACAGACAATACGATCTCCAACGTCCGTGTATCCTGGTCTGACGTTTATGCTAGTGCTATATCAGGGGCTCATTGTGCTGTTGGAAAACAAAAATAACAAATTGGAAGTGTTCTCGAAATTTCATACTACTAACAATTGTAGGCAATTGGTTAATAATAATAGTACTTACTTTAGATTGTGACAGTCTTCTTCGTCTTTATATTCTGGTTGAAGGTGGTGGCTGATCTCTGCTGGTGCTGTTGCTTCATAGTCCTCTCAGTGCAGCGCAATGACCTTCGATGACAAAACTGGCGTAATTCAAATAATAATGAAAGAAGGCTTGGAGAGCAGGTTTCCCGCCTTTTTAAGGCACCCTGTTGACCTTGAGAGAAAACTGGGGAGGAGAGTGGATCCCAGTTATTTTAAAAGCCATCCTACTGGCTCTAGATCAGTGGGAGGTGGATGACCTCGTCCTAGATCAATATCTGAGCTGAAACCTGCACACTCCAGTTTTATATCAAACAATTGCCTGAGATGCAATGGTGCGGTGTCAGTCACGTCGTGACCTTGAATTTACCCAACATGAGTGCTTTACAGGTGTGGGTGATGGAATATGTACATCATGGGAGGGGTTTGGGTTGGATTTTCCAGAAGTGTGGATGTGACCTTGAGATAAGACCGCTACCTGGGTAGGACTGGCACTGGTATCCTGTTCCCATAACCCATAACGCATAACCCCTAACCTGTAACACACAACCTGTAACCCATAAACCATAAAATTTAACCCATCACATAATGCATAACACCTGTTGGCTAATGCCTCACATTTAACGCCTAATGCCAGATGCCTAATGTTTAGTGCCTAGTGCCTAATACGACATGCATAGCTGTTACAGATCGAATGTATAATGCATGATGCCTAACTCAAAATGCCAAATGCCTATCACCTAACCCAAATACTTAGCAGATAATGCATGACATTGAATGCTTAAAACCTAACACCTAACAATTCACACGTGACACCTTATGGCTACTCCTCAACACCTTAATGCATAAAAGTTACAGGTTAAACACCAGCACATAATTTATAACATGTAATGCCTAATGTGTAATAGTTACAAATTACAGATTATGGATTATGGGTTACAGGTAACAGGTTATTGGTTATGGGCTATGTGTTATTGATTATGGGGTTTATTAATTAAGTAGTGACAATAAGCAAATCGGTTATGGGTTATGGAGTTTGTTGTTCAGTTAGTGCCAGTAAGCGAACTGCGTGTATTGTAGTAACTAATATAGAAGATTTAGATGTGGAAATATTGAATTGGAGGGCCAAGAGGAAATGGGATGCCAAAAGTAGTATGTTGCTTTAGCTACTTGAGCGGCAAGTAGCTGATGATGGCCAAAGTAGGGCAGACAAACATACAAACTGGCAAGAGCAATAAAAGCATTTCTGAAAAAATAGGAATTTGTTAACACCTTTATGTATAAATATATATGTTAGTATTTTTGTTTGAGATTAATATACGTCGATACAGTTTGACCGATTACCATGAAAGTTGGCTCACATATGCATTTTTTGAGGGAGAAAGTTTTTCCGCTAACCACCCTGCTGTAACTGGCCACTAGATGACACTGCAGCACAGCGATCGCAAAAACCATATAGGCTCCTCAATTCTCTGCTATAACAAACAGAGACTGTTCTTATGATTAGCATCTTGAATAGCATTTTCATTTTGTTGAGAGCTCAACGTCAATATGGATAACTTTTGTTTATAGGTAAATGACATTCAGTTCTTCTTTGTTAGTAGGCTAAAGAAATTTGTGCCACACACAATTAAACTACATTTGGACGCCTCATCTGTCACCAAACATTAAGTACTGGAAGTTACCAAAAAAAAAAAAAAAAAAAAAAAAAAAAAAAAGCTGAGCAGGTCAGAACCTCTGCTTCAAGAGCTGCTGAAACTTCGTCATGCTCTGCGAAATTTTTAAAGCGATCAGCGTCAAATAGGTGATGTTTCTCGCCAATGATTTCTGTCAAACTTTGCTCATCATTTCAAGATCAGCACCTGCAGACAAGCTGAATCCGTGCCTGAAGAATTCGCCTCTCAATGTGAAGAAGATTACATTGACGACCAATATGCATGTGCGGACGTCTTTCGATTTTAACTGATTCCTAATTTTATCGTCTGCATTGATGCTCTTTGTAATTTACATGTGTTATAAAAGCAATAAATACTGTCTGCAAAAATCCCAACGGCGGGGGGAACGAAAGAGCCTAGAGGAATAAATCCTAAATGGAAATCGTGCACGCTCTGAGGCACTAATGTGTTACTATAGCCCCTCTACTGAGCTTTCTCTTGTCTGGTGCTCGTAATGCAGCCAGGGAGGAAAATGCATCGTTGGCAGAAACCAGATTAGCTGCGGAACTGGAAACGGATTAGATATCAACCGACTGGAAAAGAGAAACAATAAGGAGTGGATTGCTGAAAAATTAGTTTTTGGGACTTTGAATGCTAGATCGAGAACTAATCAAGAAAATGATTTAGTAAAACTGTTGAAAACTGCAAAGCTGTATGTAGGATAAACAAAAAACAAATTTAAGGGTATCAAATTTGTAGAGAGCATTACACAATATTTTATAGTTGATAGAGAGCTAGTAATTACTATAAAAATTATAATATTACTATGTAATGTAATAAAAGTAACTACAATAAAAATTACAAAAAAGAAGTTTAGAACAAATAATTGAGAGCTACGACTATACCTCGGAGGGAACAATGCTGGTGCGTCTGAAACGTGTAAGAAGAATGCTTACGCTAATCTGCGCCTATGCCCCACAGGAGAGTACGATACAACAACTGGGACAATTTTATAAAATGGTACAGAAAGTGGTTAACAGATTTGCAGATACCGATTAGATTTTCGTACTTGGAGACTTAATTATGAGAGTAGGCAACAGATGCATTCTTAATTACATACCTCCTTTTGGAGAAAGTGAACTAACAGTAACAGATTGTAACGTCACATTAACAGAATCTTCCGTCGGTTCTTGGTAGAACAACATTACAATAAATGAAAAGCACCAGTTTGCTTTTGTTCTACAATATCACTTTTATTGTTAACCTGTTTTCGGCTTATAAGGCCATCTTCAGACATTTACTGAGTATTATCACCAAAGAAGTTAAATGTTAACAGACAACATTGGAAGAGAAGTAACACATTTAGACTGAAGTAGAAACATACAGTAAGTAACATCTTTGCAATGAAAAAGTAAGAACTGAACAGTACAGAAATAACAATGGAGTAGACAGGAAAACATTTAGCACAAAATAGGAATAGCATGCCTACATAAGTTTCTATTAATAAACAAAACTAATAAAATTAGTACTAGACAAGGCTGCATCAGGAGGTATGAAACATGGAGAGTGATACACAACAAATTAAAAGGAGAGACAGTTATCAATGTAAATACAGGATACATAAGGATACGTAAATACACATGGTCTGCAAGAGGTTTTAGTTCAGTAACCCATATATCACAGCAAACAACAAAATAGCCGGACAAGTTACTGGTGTCAGATTTTGCAGGGTTTACGATACAAGCTCCAACCACTGTCTTGTGCCGCGTAAAATTTAAATGCTAGATGGAAGAGACAAAGTAGAAATCAAGATCGACAAGAAGTAGTTTATGGCAACGGGTTCCTGGGTTCCATTCCCGGTGAAGTCAGGGATTTGGCGAGACTGGACTGAGCAAAGATTGGGAATTTGTACAGGCACTGATAACCGTGCAGTTGAGCGCCCCTCAAACGAAATATCATCATCATCATCATCATCATCATCATCATTAAGTTTATGAAATATTTCATTTACTGTAGGAGAGGACTAAACTAGGCACTGAAAATGTTACATAAAGAGCAGAGAGACGCTTTGAAACTAAATGTGACTGACGAGGAATCCAGGCGCTCCTACTACGGAAACCTTTACTAAGGAGACAGGAACTGCGAGGAAGAGGGGCACACACAGGCGGACTTCACGGATTGGATGTCGTTTCTCTTGAGGAGGTTATCGACGCGTTCAAAGCCTTAAAGCAGGAATGGGCGGGATTACTGTGGAGTGCTGCAAATATGGTGGAGGCGTCTTACATGTCAGACTCACGCATCTGCTGAATATATGCTGGAGACAAGCAAGAATACCTCAGAAATGGCTAGAAGCGAAGATCATTACTATTTTCATGTAATGTGACAGAAAAGAATACGAAAATTGTAGAGCCATCAGACTGTCGGACAGTGCCTATGGTATATACTCCAGAAGAGTCAGTAGCTGGCTTGAGGGTCAAGCAGACTCTGTAACCAGAAAAGAACGGATAGGGTTTGGCCGGACTGCTTTAACATATCCGCATATATTAAAAGTAGTGACTGTTGTGGGAAAAAGACGATTAGATCTGATGGTTCAAATGGCTCTGAGCACTATGGGACTCAACTGCTGTGGTCATAAGTCCCCTAGAACTTAGAACTAAGGACATCCATGCCCGAGGCAGGATTCGAACCTGCGACCGTAGCGGTCGTGCGGTTCCAGACTGTAGCGCCTTTAACCGCTCGGCTTAGATCTAATGCTGAGATGGGTAAATATTGGAGCAGGTATCCACCCTTAGCCATTTTAGATATGAAATATCGTCAACAATAGATGAGGCCTTTGAAAAATTTAAACGTATGTGTGGAACATCTCATGGAACTCTGCACTGAAGCTGTACAAAGCAGTGGTGGATCCGGTAGTACTAGCTGGGAGTGAGGAGGAAAACTACGACAGCGGGGATGAAACTTGTCAGGTCAGTCAAAGGCTGCTCACTCACGGAAAAAACACGAAGCACAGAAATAAGACCAAGGCTACGCATTTACGACTTGGAAATGAAAATTTAAGTGGGGTAGGACGTCAAACGCGCTGACTTGGAGCAGGAGACGCACCAGAGGACATTTTAATTTTCACTGTCTATACTTCTACAAGTAAATTCATAAAACTTTGTCAGCATGACCAGGAAGGATTCAGGATTCACACTCGTAGCAGCGGAAGTTCAAAAACATAGCAAAATATTTTTTTTACATGTGAAATTTCATCATTTTTTCTCTTACTATTGGCTGCATTTGTTGCTATAGGTACACTTTTCTTCATAACTAAGACAGACTGTTCGATGAATTTTGCACAGAATACAAACCATACTTACAGGTGTCTGGAACTCCAGAATCTATTTAATTTATGAAAAATGAAGGAGCTGTTACGTTTTAAACTTTATGTTTAGAAAAAAATCAAATTTTGTAGTTAATTATCTCAATTTTTACCACAGTTTTTAATATATTTGGAAAATTCTAGAATTTCGTACACCTGTAAGTATACTTTGTATGCTGTGCAAAATTCATCAAAGAATCTCTCTTACTTGTGAAGAATAATGTACCTATAGCAACAAATTCAGCCAACAGTAAGTGAAAAATGATGAAATTTCATACCTAAAAAACATTTATTTTGTTATGTTTTTGCACTTCCACTGCTATGAGTGTGAATCCTGAATCCTTCCTGGTCATGCTGACAAAGTTTTGTGAATTTATTTGTAAAAGTATAGACAGTAGAAAATAAGATGTCCTGTGGTGCCTCTCCTGCCCCAAGTCGGCCCGTTTGTACCCTTATGGAATATAAAGTCAGTTGACGTAACCATTTAGAAAGAATGCAGCAAGATAGTCTGCCTACAGTCGCTACAAACTCGTTGGAAGCGTCAAACGAACGTCCGAGGACAAGACGGTTTCCAGAACACAGCGTACAGTCTAGCCCATCAAGTAAACAAGATGACGAGGATCATGCAGACATCGAATAGTAACTGAAAGGTGATCTCTCTGCGATACATCTTGCCGCATTTTTGTATCCTGTATTCGAATATTTGATTGAACAATAGAACTTGCATACGAAATTCCCTGCAACTTTGTAATCTGAGCGACGTCCACTGCTTATAGTTCATTCAGCGTTGTTCCTTGATAACTGTGTATCAACTTCTTCAGCGAAATACGTCTACTGTTTATATTTCAACTTTTTGCTACTCGTCCCCAGTATTTCTT